>NC_080758.1:32914942-33221635 GCF_020826845.1 Diceros bicornis minor | reverse complement strand
TGCCAATCCTCCTATTTTTTTTGCTGAGGAAGACTGGCCCTGGGCTAACATCCGTGCCCATCTTCCTCCACTTTATATGGGATGCCACCACAGCATGGCTTGCCAAGCAGTGCGTTGGTGTGCACCCGGGATCTGAACTAGCGAACCCCGGGCTGCTGCAGTGGAACACGCACACTTCACTGCTTGTGCCACCGGGCTGGCCCCCCTTTTTCCTATTTTTAAAGGGAATACTTCTAACATTTCACTACTAAGAAAGAGGTTTTTTTTCAATCCTTCATAACAACAAAAAACAGGTTAAAGTCATTCTCTTCTGTTTCTCGTGTGCTGAGTGTGCCCCACCCATATCTTAGACATTTCAGGGTGCCTGGGCCACATTCAAATACCAAAACCTAGGAAGGCTGCTTTGCCCCAGTGAAAGGAAGCCTGGACATGCAAGGGAATGAACAGCCCCATAATCAGTCTCAAGCAAAGACTTTCTCTTGGGAAGTGGTGTATAAACCCCCAGCTCCCTTACCCCGCTGGTGGGATAATTGTGAGGGTCTGCTTCTGCGGAAACCCAAACAAAGACTAAGTGTTTTCATAAAATGGTTGTTGAATTTATCACTCGTTTTTTCTGAATCTATTGAGATGACTATATGGTTTTTGCTTCTTTAATCTGTAGCTGTATAATTTATATTGCTATTTTCTAATGATCAAATGACATCCTTGTCTTCCTGGGATAAACACTACTTGGTAATGTTTGTTTTACACGTTGCTGCATTTGGTTAGCTAATGGTTCATTCATAATTGTTACACCTACATAAGTGAAACTGAACTATCCGTTTCCTTCTTTCACCGTCCTTTCTGGTTTGGTGTCAGGCCTACACTAGCAGTGGCTGGTGACCAGCTTCCTAGGAATTGTTGACTCTTGTCTCTGAGTTTGGGTAAGATAGACGTTTTCTGTTCCTTGAAGGTGACAAAAGTACCTGTGAGGACATCTGGCCTCGGGGAAGTATTCTGTGGCTAGAATTTTTTATTCAGATGCAATTTCTCTAATGTATAAGTCTATTTAGGTTTTCTATTTCTTGAATAAATTTTGGTAACTGATATTTTTCCAGGTAATTGTCCACTTTATCTCCTTTTTCAAATATATGGTTTAACATACAGAGTTCAGAGCTTTAGAAGGAGAGCTGCCCATCTCTCCTCCCTTGTCAGGGTTGGGCAACACGGAAAGGTGGCAAAGAAAAAAGATGCTTTTATTCGTCTCTGATGAGCCACAACCTTAAAAAGACATGCGGGAGGAGCTGTTAATTTCTCAAATACTCCCAGTTACTCTCATTAAAGACATTTCATTGTAATTTTTAAAAAGCTCCTTAAATAACACAGACGTTCTGTGTGGAGGGGACGAGGTGAACCAGGGCCCACAGGCTAGGCAGGAACGTCAAAGGTGATTTCAGGCAAAGGTGAGCACCGACCGGGCAGACAGGAGGTTTTCCTGGCACAGGCACAGAGATAAAGCAAGGCACTTACCTGGCACAGAGGCCGTGGCCACATGATGGAGACCTGGAGGCCAGGTCAAGGAGGTAGAACTTTGTCCTGTAGTGACCTCGTCTCCCACTTTTTGCCAAATGCACCATTTTGGAGAGAATTGCAGGGCAGGGGAGGAGGAAAAGACACAGATCTTTTCTTACTACTTTTAAGCCCTATTTTAAGAGCTAGCTTGGGGATGGAGGAGAGACAAGGATGGGGAGAGGCTGGAGCAGTAGGGACACTGCCCCAAAGGAGCTGAGGCTCAAGTGTGTCTAGGGTGGGAAAGTCAGCAATCAAGTAGGAGGATTTGGCCTGGGTGTTGGGAGGAAAGGATGCAATGTGGCCTTGGGACGAGAATGCACAGGGGGTTGAGAAATCCAGGGCTTTGCAGCTGTGTGACCTTGGGCAAGTTACTTAACTCCCAAAGCCTTGGGATACCAGAATGAGGTCTCTGATTTTCAACTGAGTTCCATGCAGTTTTAAATTCCTGTGGCTTGGCCACAAGGATCCGTGGATCCGTGGGTGGGAGGACACTTCAGGGTCATATTTCCCAAGGCCCCCGCT
Organism: Diceros bicornis minor; assembly: GCF_020826845.1. Classification (NCBI taxonomy): domain Eukaryota; kingdom Metazoa; phylum Chordata; class Mammalia; order Perissodactyla; family Rhinocerotidae; genus Diceros; species Diceros bicornis. The sequence goes on along the minus strand of NC_080758.1, from coordinate 33,219,562 downwards.
TCAACCTCAGTAGCACCCCTATTCTCTCTCACTTGTGTTCTGTGCATTGGAGAGCTGAGCAATAGCACTGTGTTTGGGAAGCCAAAAGATTCTGTGGTTTAAAAAATTAAATAGTAAAAAGGAACTGCCATGGATATTCAACAACTGGTGGGGTTTTTAAAACAGTGAAACATAGTGTTCTAGAAAAATAAATGCACAATGACATGCAAGATGGATTAGGGAGGGGAGGGACTAAACCCTTGGTCCTCCAGGAAAGGTCTGTAGACCAGGAAGATCAGCATCACGTGGAAGCTTGTAGAATGGCAGAACCTCCAGCTCTGACCCTGACCTATTGAATCCGAATTTGCATTTTAACTTTAGGCGATGTAGAAATCCTTCAAACCTGTGTTAATAAGGACCCAAACCAGGGTTTTCAAATTCAGTCACCTGCTGGGACCAGGGAGGTACCATAAATGAATGAGGAGCCCACTCTGTGGAACTGGAAAATGGCAGAAAGACCCCACCCCTCACCCCCGTGAGGGCGGGACCCTTAGATCCAGCCCCAAAGATTGTGGTCATGCCAGAACAGAGGCATTGCCAGGACTTCTGATTTCTCAAGAGAAGCATGAAATCCAGATTCCAATGAGAAATCTCCTGCCTTTTTAATCTTGACAGCCAATTTTTAAAATTGTGCTGAAGTTTGAGAAAGTTTTTTAAAAAACTAAAAAGAGAATAATAAAAAACAAACTTGTTTTCTTCTAATCCAGGGTATGGGAGTGAAGAAAGGAAGGAAGAGAGGGAAGAAATGGTGGGGAGGGGGAGAGAGAGAGCGAGAGAAAGAAGGAAGGAGGGACTCCACAGGCTAAACAGAGGCATCTCGGAGTGGCAGTTTGTGGACTGGGTAATTTACAGAGTATGGGGCAAGAGAGTGAGGGAGGGCTTAGCGCTGCCTCCCAGATTTCGGGGAGGGGTACCTGGGGGAATCCTGGCGGGAGGAAGGGGTGGAGGGAGAGCAGGCAGGCCTCTGGGGAAAGATGGCTATTCCTGTTTCTGGCATGATGCATGACTTGCAGGCTGTCTGCTCCAGAGCCCATCTCTTCCCCATGTCCATGGATGGGATTACTATGTTGCCCTCAAAAAGAATGAGGCAGGCTTGGTGTAGAGATATGGGACTATCTCCAGGTTATGTCACATGAACCCAGCAGGGTATGAAACAGGGTATGTGGTATGCTCTGGGTCTTGGTTTGTGTTTCCCCCAAGGTAGACTCTGAGACAAGGATTTGAGTGCAAGTCGTTTATTTGGGAAGTGAGCTCCGGAAACCCTAGAGGGGGAGTGAAGAAGTGAGACAGGGAAGGGGAAACAGCCCGTAAGGAGTGGCTTATCCAACAAGTTACTCCTGTGGGCGACTGGAGCCGAATCCTGCTGAGAAGCTCTGGCAGCCTCTGCAGAACTTGCACCCTGAGTTGTCCCACCAGAAGGACAGGTGGGGAGTTGGGTGTTAAGATGCCACCTCCTGAGAGTCCTGGATGGGGCCGTCTGGGGTGGGAATAATTCCCCACCACGCACAGCCTGCCGCTAGTGCTTCCAACAGTCTTCCCAGTTTCTATCAAGCCCTCAGGCGCAGAACCACACTTGGTGGCAGGTGAGTCTGTAGTGGCACACTGGAAAGATAAGGTCCAAGGGATGCAGCAGGGTACCGACAGCATCTGCTATTCCGCTGTTTGTGTTAGGAAGTTCTTTTTACTTGCCTGTGCCCAAAATGTGTGTGTGTGTATGTGTGTGTGTGTATGAGAATACAAGAAAGCAATAAGAATGGTTGCTGCTGGGGAGGATTGGGAGAGGGGGACAGGAATGCCAGGGGGGCTCTCATCGTGGACCCTTTTACCTTTTGAATTTTGAATGTATTACTTATTTTTAATCAGTACAATTAAAGCACAGAGTTTTAAAAAGTGATCTGCAGGAAGGGAAAAGGATAAAAACAGAATACAAAAATGACTTTCATGTGGCATCTGAATGCAGCAAAGAGGAGGTAGGAGGAGGGTTAGGGGAGGTAGAGACACTTGGAGGAAAGACAGGTGTTCAGATGGGCTGAAGTGATGTGTTGTACAGGACTAGGCAGCTCAGATTTCTGATTCTATGCTATTTTATACATTTTAATAAATTAAATATGTATAGCATATAACTAAATGGGATTTAATGCTTTTGTCTTTACCAGACCACGCATTCCACTTCTTGGTACAGACATTAGGGTCACCAAACCCAGGAGATGGGATTTGAGGACAGCAAAAGGACAGGGATTTGAGGACAGTGTTACAGCTGCCAACACTCTTCCTGAAGTGTGTAAGCATCGACTGTTATGGATCATCTCTTCCTTGATACCAAGTGGAGTCTCCAGGATCCCCGTTTAAAAAGTAACTGCCCTCCCCAAATAGCCAAAACGATCTTGACAAAGAGCAAAGTTGGAGGACTTACACATCCTGATTTCAAAAGTTACTACAAAGCTACAGTAATCAAAACAATGTGATACTTGCATAAAGATAGACAAATAGACTAATGGAATAGAATAGAGAGCCCAGAAATAAACCCTTGCATCTATTGTCAATTGACTTTCTTTTTTTTTTTTAAAGAACCATTTTATTTATTTTTATTTATTTACTTTTTTTGTAAGGAAGATCAGCCCTGCTGTGCCTATCTTCCTCTACTTTATATGGGACGCCGCCACAGCATGGCCTGACAAGTGGTGTATCGGTGCGCGCCCGGGATCTGAACCCGGGCCACCAGCAGTGGAGCGTCGACACTTAACCGCTACACCACAGGGCTGGCCCCTCAATTGATTTTCAACAAGGGTGCCGAGACCATTTAATGGAGAAAGGACATTCTTTTTGACAAATGGTGTTGGGAAAAATGGATATGCACATGCAAAAGAACCCTGAAGTTGGACCCTTACCTTACACCATAAACAAAAAAATTACTCAAAATGCATCAGAGACCTAAACATAAGAGCTGAAACTATAAAACACTTGGAAGAAAACATAGGGGGACATCTTTACAAAATTGCTGTTCATAGCAGCATTATTCACAATAGCCAAAAAGTGGAAGCAACCCAAGGTGTCCATTGACAGATGAGTGGATAAACAAAATGGTAAATTTTATCAGAATTAAAAAAAAATGATTGCCCTGCATCATCAGTAATGGGACCAAACAGCAATAATGCTTCCTGATATGGTGTACTGAGAAGGCTACAACATCACATTTGTGATTCTTGCCAAAAATGTTTAACCCAAATCTAATCATGAGGAAACATCAACAAACCCAAATGGAGGGACATTCTGCAAAACAAACACACGGGGGATGTTCTCCAAACACCGCTGCATGAAGGACAAAGAAAGCCAAAGAAACTCCTCCAGATTAAAAGAGATTAGAGGATTGACAACTAAATGCAACACGTGATGGTTAATTGGATTCAGGATCAAAAGGAAAAAAATATACAAGGACATTATTAGGACAACTGGGGAAAGTTGAATATAGATGGAATCTGAGACATCAGTACAATAACAATGTTACATTTCCCAAGTGTGATGTTGGGGTTGTGTGGGAGAATGTTTTTGTTCTTAGGAGATTCATGGTGAAGTGTTTAGAGGTGAATGTCATAATGTCTGCAGTAACTGCCAAATGGTTCAGGGGGAAAAAAAGGAGGAGAGTGAGCGGGGGAGGGGGTGCAATTGGAGAATGTAGGCCGAGGATTTATGGGTGTTTATTGTATCTTTCTTGCAACTTTTCCTGAGGATTTGAAACTTTCAAAATAAAAAGTTAGGGATTAAAAACAAACTACAAGTCACGTGTGGCTTAATGACAGGGACACGTTCTGAGAAATGCGTCGTTAATCGATTTCATCGTTGTGAGAACATCGTAGAGTGTACTTTACACAAACCTAGATGGTACAGCCTACTACACACTTAGGCTACCTGGTGCTAATCTCATGAGACCACCGTCGTATAAGCAGTCCATCGTTGACGGAAACGTCATTATGCGGTGCATGACTGTGAACCCAATAGTTGGAGGTTAACAAGGAACTGCCCCTGTAGGTGCAAACTACTGTGGAGTTACAAATGCCCCCAGCTGTGGGCTCAAGGAAGGCAGGCACCTTGCCTCTGGGTTTTCTACAAGGGAGCCAAGGTGAGCAGAAAGGCCAGGCCTATTTGGTGCTTTTGTGGAGCCAGCAGAGAGTGATGCAGAAGCCAAAGATTGAGGGGCACTGAGATGGGCTGTGCCCATGGGCGATGGACAGGGAGGCAGAGTCGAGGAAAGAAGTACGAGTGTGTGATTTCCAGTCTTGATGCTTGGCCAGGCTCTTCTGCGCGGAAACATTTCTGCCACCCCCATCACAGTGCCCAACAGTCGACCGTAGGAGAGACATCGCTTTACTCTCCCAGTAAACTGATATTAATCCATTAAACCAGCAGGTGTTGAGTATCTACTACGGGGGTATATAAATGGACATGACTCATGTGGTCTCTGCCTCACAGCGCCCGGAGTCCAGTCTAGAAGACAGACAGGGAAATGGTGTGATAAGTGATTTGGAAAGGCCCCTTAACCTGGGCTAGTAAAAGGCACCCCAGAGGAAATTGACCAGCAAATTGGGGAGTAAGCCAAACTAGCTGAGGCTTAGGGGAGATTAGGGGTTAAAAGTGAAGAGAAGGAGAAGTGAGAGGCCACCAATTTGAATGTGCCTTTTTCAAAGGACAGAATTCAGACAGATATCTTTGAATCCCAGCTCTTCCCCCGAATCGCTGTGCAGCACTGAGCAAGTTACTGAACTTCTCTGGGCTCTGGTATCTCAGGGTAAAAATAGAGAAAATAATGCCTCCCTGCAGTGTGAGCGTGAGAAAAATATGGTGCAAGTAGCACCTGGCCCCTAGTAGACAGAAGTAAATGTTAACTTGAACTTCAGTTTCACAATTTTGCCTTAGGCAGATCTTGCTATACATATCTGTGAGAAGAGACTTAGTATCCAGAGCATCCAAAATACATAAGAACGCTCCTTTTTTCTCACCATGATGAAATGCTGTTTATTATCATTTAAAACCACTTATTATTTGTCTGTGGGCACATAGCACAAATTTCCATATCTTAGTTACCTGTTGGTTATTTTACATTTTAAAAAATAGCTTTATTGAGATATAATTCATCTACCCTACAATTCATTCTTTTAAAGTGTACAATTTAATGGTTTTTAATATTTCGCAGAGTTGTGCAACCATCACCACAATTAATTTTTGATCATTTTCCTCACTTCCATTAGCAGCAACTCTCCATTTCCCTCCAACTCTCCCAGCCCCAGGCAACCACTAATCTACTTCCTGTCTTTATGGCTTTGCCTATTTTGGACATTTGGTATAAATGGAATCATGCAATATGTTGTCTTTTGTGACTGGCTTCTTTCACTTAGCATGTTTACAAGGTTCATCAATGTTGTGGAAGAACTCATTTATGAGTAACAAGAGACAAATAATTTTTAAAAACGGGGAAAAGTCTTGAACATTTCACAAAAGAATATATCACACATGACAATGTGCTGATCATGGCTGTTATCAAGGAATGCCAGTTAAAACTATGATGCGATATCTTTTTACACCTACCAGAATGGTAAAAATGTGAAAGATTGACAATACCTAGTGTTGGGGGTGTGTGTGCGCAGCAACTGGAACCCTCATACGCTGCTGGTTGGAGTGTAAAATGGTGCAACCACTTTGGAAATCTGATTGGCAGTTTCTAATATAGTAAAACACACATCTACCCCATAACCAGCAATTCTACTCCTTGGTATTTATTCATGAGAAAGGAAAATATTTATCCATAAAAAGACTTATACCTGAGTGTTCATAGTAGTCTTAGTTACCAAAAATTGGAAAAACAATTCCAAATATCCCTTAACTCAAGAATGAACTGATGGTGGTATATTCATACAATGGAATACCTCTCAGCAATAAGAAGGAATGAACTATTAATGCAAGCAACAATACGAATAAACCTCAAAAACATCATGCTGAGTGAAAGACACCAGACATGAAAGAGTAAATATATACTGTATAATTTCATTTATATGGCAAAACTAATTGATAGTGAAAAAAGTCGGTAAATTGTTACCCCTTGGAAGGGTACTAAGTGGGAAGAGGCATGAGGGAAATTCCTAGAGTGATGGAGACTTTCTGAATGTTGAACTGGGTGGTGGTTACCTGGGTGTATGCAAGGATGGACATTCATCCAGATGTCTACTTAAGATCTGCACATTTTACTACATGTAGATTTTTACCTCAGCTAAAAAATAATATTAAAGATTGTTTCTGGGCTTTGACCCACAGGCAACTTCTTCTTGGGTTAAGGACCCCGTGTTCTACCTTTAGGTGTAGCAACACTCAAAAGAAGGTGGGTAGTCTGCCTTTGGAGCCAGGTTAGAGCTGGCCCTCCGGGGCTCTGGGCAGTTACTCAGCAGTGCCCCACCTGGAAGAAAAGGCGAGGAGCCAAGATTTAAAGGAGTTTTGGCTCAGAAAGGAAGGGACTTACCAGAAAGAAATTGAAAAGTGTGTAATGCACCTGGCACTGGGCTGGGAACCTTGTACTTAGGCCTTATGTGTCCTTCTGCCCCATTCCAAGGTTGTTGCATGCTTGCCTCCTCTTTCTTGGTCCCAAGGCCAATGTGCCTCTTCGGAGAAGCCTTCCTGGATGCTGTATCTAATGTGGCGCCCAGCCCTACTCATTCTCATCCCGCTCCTTTTGAGTCATAAGCCATGATCTGAAATGATCTCCTCCTTGCATTTGTTGTCTTGTCATTGACTCCATTTTCATTGCAAACTCCTAAAGAGCAAGGCCCATGTCTGTCCTGTGCGCTGGGGTAACCCCGGGGTTAGTGCAGCGTCCGACCCGCAGTAAGTCCTCTACAAATATTGATGGCAGCAGTCAATGGTAGCTACTAATAAACTGGGGCTCTTACTGACATTATTGTTGTTGAAAGAAAGAGGAAGAGGATAGTTTTGAGAAAGAGCTTAGAGGAGGCTGAGGGGTAGCAGATAATGGGAGGGTCCAAGGTTGGACAGAAGGAGAACAAAATCAGCAAGACTATTACTATCACTATTATTATTTTTTCCCTATTATTATAATTGACCCATTTTACAGGTGAGGTATCTGATGCCCAAAGAGGTTAAATGACTCTTGCAAGCTCACCCAGCTGGGTTTTTCCAGTCTGGCTCTTCATGTCTGTCTCCACTGCCACAGCATTAATTCATCACTACTCATCCAGACCTTTTCATCCCCTTCTAAGTAGTCTTCTTTCCATCCACCTCTTTATCCACCTCTCCATCCTCCACACTTAGTGATAGTGAGCATCTTAAGAAACACCTTAAACTGCCTACATGTCTTAGTGGACACTCTTGGTGCTCCACCGAGATGCCCAAGGGTCCCATTGACCTTTTCTGTACGTCACTCCCCTGACTGCTGTGTGCCTTTGCTTCCAGTGGCCTACATCTATACTCTCTTTAGAGATCTGTCCTACATTTATACTGGGCTACTGGAACTGCTCTGCCTGAAAGCACAGAGAGGACAGGAGCTTATATCTTGACTAACAAATGCTGGAGTTTGAGCGCCCAGCTCCCTTGCCTTGAGTAGGAATGGACTTGGAGATAATAATTTATGCTCCAGAACTCCCCTATGGGATCAGGCCGAGGCTGGGACCTTGCTTAAAATTGCCCCTCTATTTGCTCCTGCTCCTTTGCTATTCTGCTTTCCCCCACCCCCTTACCAATTTCTCCTGGGAGCCTTTCCTTCATAAATCACTTGCAAACAAACCTTTATCTCAGGTCTGCTTCTGGGAAATCTAATGGAAGACACTGAGTCTTAGAATGCTATGTGAGGCTCTCAGGAGTCTGGCCTGGCCTCTCTCTTTAGTTTCAGGAAGCTTGACCTCTGGGAATGAACTATGTATGTATTAGCCTCGTGGATTGCCTGGAGAAGAGAGAATTTGACTACCTAGTGAGACATCGCAGTGTAGACCAGCCAAGAAACTCATGGCATGGTGCAGGGGACTAACCTGAGCGCTGTGGGAAAGCAGGTGGGAAGAATCAACCAGAGGGAGAAGGGTAATATGAAGATTCGTGTACACGTTCATTGCAGAAACTTCAGAACTTCAAATATAACAAAGAGCCTAAGAGTCACATGTAATCTTACCATCCATAGGTAATTACAATTGACAGTATTGATATTTTATTGTATCCCTATTAGTTACCTATTGCTGTACAACAAATTATCCCAAGACGTAGAGGCCTAAAGGAACAATAAGCATTTGTTATCTCACTTAGTTTCTGTGGGTCAGGAATTCAGAAGCAGCTTAGCTGGGTGGTTCAGGCTCAGGATCTCAGGAGGTCGCAGTTAAGGTGCCGGCTAAGCCAGCAATCAGATGAAGGTCTGACTGGGCCTGGAGGATCCTCTTCCAAGATGACGTGCTCACATGGCTGTTGGCAGGAGGCCTCATTTTCTCGTCACATGAACCTCTCCATTGGGCTGCTTGAGTGTCCTCATGGCATGGCTGCTAGCTTCCCCCAAAGTGAGTGATTTAAGAGGAATCAAGATGAAAGACACAATGTTTTTTATAACCTAGCCTCAGAAGTCACACATTGTCATTTCTGTAATACTCCTTTATTACACAGATCAACCGTATTCATTGTGGGAGGGAACTACCCTACAAACCATTGACCTACCTGTAAACCATTCACAAATGTGTAATAACAGGTGGTAAGGATCATCGGGGACCATTTTGGAGGCTGGCTATCACAATCCCCTTCCAATCTTTGCTCTCATCTACTATTTCTCTCTTTAACTGCACATACCATCTTTTGTAGGAAGTGATACTAGTTGCTCATCCAATTGTCATTCTCTCTTTCTTTCTTGTTAACAGAGCACCAATTCATTCAGGTTTTATTATTCTGAATTCTTAGTGGCAGACAACATAATCTACTCTAACAGAAAGTGATGTGTATTGGTCACAGAATCATTGGCAGGGCTGAAGAAACCCAATCTTTTCTAGGGGTGGGCAAACTGTGGACGGCAGCCTTGTTGCCAATTTTCATAAATAAAGCTTTATTGGAACACAGCCACACCCATTTGTTTACATATTGTCTGTGGCTGCTTTCACACTACAATGCAGAGTTGAGTAGTTGTGACAGAGACTGTATATCCCATAAAGCTTAAAATATTTACTACCTGGCCCTTTAAGAAAAAGTCAGAATGTGCAGCCATTATGGAAAATAGTATGGAGGTTCCTCAAAAATTAAAAATAGAATTACTTTATGATCCAGCAATCCTACTTCTGGGCATATATCCAAAAGAATTCAAAGCAGGATCTCGAAGAGATATTTGCACACCCATGTTCATTGCAGCATTATTCACAATAGCCAAGAGGTGGAAGCAACCTAAATTTCCATTGACAGATAAATGGATAAAGAAAATGTGGTATATACATACAATGGGATATCATGCAGCCTTAAAAAAGAAGAAAATCCTATCACATGCTACAATATTGATGAACCTAGAGGACATCATGCTAAGTGAAAAAAGCCAGCTACAAAAGGACAAATACTGTATGATTCCACTAATATGAAAACTCTAAAGTAGTCAAAATCATAGAAACATAAGATAGAAAGTTGGTTGCCAAGGGCTGGGGGGAGGAGGAATTAGTATCTAATGGCTAGAGTTTCAGTCTTGCCAGATGAAAATGTTGTAGAGATCTGTTGCACAACAATGTGAATATACTTAACACTACTGAACTGTATCCTTAAAAATGCTTAAGATGGTAAATTTAATGTTATGTGATTTTTACCACAATAAAAAAGAAGTCACGGTATGACTCCCCAAACCACACTGACAACCGGAATGCCAAAGGTCCTGCTGCCCCTGCCACAATCAGCATGTTGCAAATAAGGAAGCTGCCGCCACAGCTGCCCCTCCAGATCCCCAAGCCCTGTGCCATGTTCACACTAGCAAGTGGGTGTTCTTTGAGTCTGGCCTCTCTCCCATGTGGTTCAGCTTTCATTTGTAAGCTCACACGAGCATTTTTACGGGTCGAAATGTAATTTTAGCTTCCAGCCTTCTCAGTCCAGGAAGATATGCTAGAACACTAAACCCAACATCAACCATGACTGCCCATCAGCCTCCCCCTCGTCATGTGCCAAAGTCATTTTTTCAGGTATTCTCAATTCAAGGGTAAATCTTGAATAGCCTAAGCCATTGGTTTTCAAACGTTATAATCACCTGGAGGGTTTGTTAAAAAAACAGATTCCTGGGCCCCAGCCCCAGAGTTTCTGAGCTAGAAAACCTAGGGTGGGGCCCAAGGATTTGTCTTTTTAAAAAATTCCCAGTTGAAGCTAATGGCTTAAGGATCACCCTTTGAGAACCATTGGTCTCTGTTGCCTAACCACTGTTTCCTAGGAAGCCACTGTTTCCTAAGCTTTTTCACCCCCTGCTCCATCTAGATAAATGGGTGCTGCTGCTTAGGAGATGATAGGCTTCAGGGACCAATATCTGGACCCACCTGTAAACCACTCACAGCACAAGCACACCTTGTCAGTGATTGGTTCAGAGTGGGCACATGTACCCCTTTCTGAATGGCTGAGCTGAGATGTGAGGTTCTGATGACGGCCATTGGAAAAGAGTTCCTTGCTCTTAAAAAGATGCATAGGAAAAATAGTCCCTCTTCTTCAGTTGGACATTACTGTGCATGCATGTCGCACCCGGAACCATGGAGCCATCTTGCAACCATGAGGTGAGTTAGGCTGATATGTTGAACAGATGGGAAGGAAAGATGAAAAGAACTTTGGTCCTTGAAGATGTCATCAAGCTATTAATCAAATGTAAACCCATCCTTACCTCTGGGCTTCTTGTTAGCAGGGAGAATAAATTTTCCTTACATCATTATATTCTTTATTTCTTACACATAAATAGGACTCAGCATTCTTTATTATTATCAGCCAAAAGTAATCTAATTTATATACATTTTAATCTGCTTTTGGCTTATATTTCATGCACACTTTTTCCTGTCATTTGATATTTTTCTGCATCATCAAATAAAATGGTTGTATAACATTTGTTCTGAAATGTATTTAACAATTCCCTCTTAATAGACATTTAGGAGATTTCCAATTTTGTATTGTTACAAACCATGCTATGATAGACATCTATGTCCATAAATTCTTGCACAGATCCATCATGATTTCCTCAGGATAAACTTTGTGGGTACACTTGTGAGATTAAAAGGTAAGCACTTTTTAAAGTTTTACAGTATATTTTACTAAGGTTTCCAGAAAGGTTGTAGCAATTTAACACTCCCACAGAGAGTGAGGGAGAGTTTCCATTTCCTCACATCTTCACCAACACTGGGTATTACGCTTTCAGAAATTTTTGCTGATTTGAAAGCAAAACATGCTATCTCATTTTGATTTACGTTTTCTTATGACCAGTATTTATCAAGATAAAATTAAAGATGAAAAAATGTTGTATCAATTATCTATATCACTTAAAATCTGTGTTTAAAAAAATCTAATGTGAACTCTTGTTGTGTCTTTTTTTTTTTTTTTTTTGTGAGGAAGATCAGCCCTGAGCTAACATCTGCCAATCCTCCTCTTTTTGCTGAGGAAGACTGGCCGTGGGCTAACATCTATGCCCATCTTCCTCTACTTTATATGGGACGCCGCCACAGCATGGCTTGCCAAGCGGTGCGTCGGTGCGCGCCCGGGATCCGAACCGGCAAACCCCGGGCTGCCGCAGCAAAGCGTGCACACTTAACCACTTGCGCCACCGGGCCGGCCCCTGAACTCTTGTTTTTATGCCCTGAATAAGCTGATAAGCAGAGTTTCCACATATGCTTTCTGTTTAAAGAAATTAAGTAGAGAAGATATGATGGGGAGCGAACAGGGCAGTTAGCAGCTTAGGGGACAGTATTTTGAAGTGTGTTGACAGACAGTTGCTCCGGAGAGCCTGTCCTAAGAGGCTGTGCACTTGTCCAAACAAATGTCTGCAGAACAGGGGCAAGGCAGCCCCAGAAGACAGGTGCCTGTAAAGACTGGGAGAAGAATCAATCCATTTCAAAATTAGGCAGCTATCAACATTTTCCTGCATTGAATTCCACACCTCTGTATGTTGGTTCTAGATTCTAGAATAAACTTGTTACAAGAAAATCAGACTTCAGAACAAACAAACAAATAAATATAGATCCTTCCTCTCCAGAGGATGAAGAACATCATGCTAAATGCCTCAGGAAGTTTTTTTTCCACTAGACACCTACTTGGCATGACTCGATGGAGGGGAGATTCATCCAAGTGCGTTCATTTCCATTCAAAACATTTTATAAAAAACTGCAAAAATGAGACCAGGTCTGATAGCGATGCCAGATTTAGCACATAAAAATACAGGATGCCCAGTTTCACATAAATAATAAATAATTTTTTAGTATAAATATGTCCCAAATATATATGGCGACCCTAGCTGGGAGGATTTCTACTTGCCTGTTCTTTCCACCTCCTTGAGTTTTAACGATTCTCTTCTGGTATTTATCTGAGGCTGTTCTTGGAACCACACAAAAACTAAATGCAATCCTTTTACAAAAAACTTGTATGAGACAGTTTGTAGCGTATAGAATTCCCAAACTGGGAATACTTCAAATGTCCATCGACAGCAGAATGAGTAAATAAATGGTGGTCTTCACACAATGGAACGTCATGCAGCAGTGGAAAAGAATGAATTACTGCTACTTGCAACAACACGGATGAATCTCAGACATAATGTTGCGTGAAAGCAGCCAGACTCAAAAGAGCACATGCTGTATGACTCTGTTTACATGAAGTCCAAAAATGAGCAAACCCAACTGATGGTGACAGAATATTGGTTTCCATGGGAGAGATGGGTAATGACTAGGAGAGGGCATAAAGGAACTTTCTAGGAGTCTAGAAATATTCCATATTTTGATCTGGGTATTATTTACACAGGTGCATACATATGTAAAAATTCATCAACCAGCACATTGATTTGTGCACTTTATCATAAGTATATTATGCCTTAGTTGAAAAAAAAAGGGTCTAACCTCCCTCAGATCAAGATCTCTGGTTTTCTCCAGGCCAGTTTCATGCATGAACCCATTTTGCACTATGATTTTCCTCTCTACTCCCTCCATCTAGGCTTCGTATGAATTTTTAAGGGATGTGTTATTGCTGGAGGGTCCCTGTCAACTATGGAGATGATGTTCTGTGTCCTCTTCACTCACTGTCCTCTCCTGTTTGGACGCAGTCTCCTGTGCTGGAGGAGCCCCCCGGGGTCATTCCTGGGTGTTTACTCCTCTACATCCACCCTCTCTCCCTAGATGCTCCTATTGAATCCACTGGCTTTAAATATCACATAGCGCTGATGACTCCCACATGAATAACTCCAGCCTAGTCCTCCTCCCTGAGCCCATATTAATGAATCTGGATGCAGCTATCCAGCTGTTTCCTCTGGGGATGCCACAGAATCAAGTCTCCCCGTCCCAACCCCTCCCCCATCCATCTCCCATCTGTAAAGTGGCCCCTCACCTTCCCGGCTGCCCAAGCTCCAACCCAGAAGCCATCCTTGATTCCTCCGTTTCCTTTACGCTCCATGTTCAGTCCATTAGCAAGCCCTGTCAGTTTTATCTGCAAATTATATTTTGAATCTGCCCCCTTATCTCCATCTCCACTGCTCTCACCCCAGGCCAAGCCACTATCTTCCACCAGAACTACTGCAACTCCTCCCTGTTCCGTTTGCTTTACACTCGGCCCCTCCAATCCATTCTCCACATGGGAGTGGAGTGATCTTCTTAGAACAGAAATGAGATGATGTCATTCCCCTGCTCCAACCCTCTGATGACTTCCTGTCATCCTTAGAAGCCCTGCTCCATCTGGCCCCCTCACGGCCTCTTCTTCAATCTCATCTCATCTCATCCTCCCTCCTACCTTCCACGTCCCAATCACACCAACTTCTTTTCAATTTCTCAAACGCAACATATTCTTTCCTGCCTCAGGACCTTTCTACTTGCTATCCCCTCTTTCTGGAATGATCTTTCCCCAGCTCTTTGCGTAACTGGCTTCTTCAGGTCTCAGCAATAATGTCCCCTCTTGAGCCCTTCTTTACCACCTTCCCTAAGATGGCCCCCTAACCTGGTCATAGTCAGCCTCTTTTATTATTCCTTTTCAGCACTTATCACAAACATAATTATTTTTAATTTATTTGCTGGTTGCCATCTCATGTCTTAGAACACAAGTCCACTGAGCACCAGGAGCCCAGCCAGACACTGGGTATATGATGATTTCTCTTCCGTCCTCCCACACTCACCAGTATGCAGGCTTACTGGGGGCAGGTGAGGTGAGTTTCTTATCCATCGTGTCAATGGTGTCTAGCCCCATGCCTGCCAGGTAGCATGTGACCAGTGAAGAGTGGCTGTACTAACTTGTATCAGATGAGTGAGTGGTACAGCCAACAATCTGCACACACAGGACCTAAATTCCAAGTCACCTTACATAACTGGAGACTTATCAAAAACAAAGAGAATGAAATTGAATATAGACAGAGTGCAAACATAGTCTAGGGAAAGACTTAATACATGATATTATGGCTTAAAACTAACTGTGGCCTCAGTCCTACAGCTAGATTAGGCCTCTCATACTAATACTTTGTATTTGTAAAGGGCTATAAAAAACATTTGCAGAAAACACCTTCACAGTAATTATATAATTTAATCCTCACAACAACCTAGGTGGTAGATGGGGCAGATAGAATTATCTCAGGTTTACATATTAGGAGACCTACATGTAGGTTAGTTAAATGATTTCCCCAAGGTCACCCAGCAAGGCAGAGGTCGGGCAGGGACCCTAGGCCTTTTCTCCAAGGCTACATGAGTTGTATGACACATTTGTTCTAGGACCAAAGGAATATTCAAAATTAAACCTTCATATCCGGAAGTATCTACACGCATCTCTGTTTCCTAAAGTACGCATTCCCGGAGACAATAACTTGGCCCAGTTCACCTCCCTGGGCCTGACCTGTCCCGGGGCCCACTCTAGACAGGGGCATCATCTCTGCTTTCTTCTGGAGATGGATCATGTTATTTAAAACAGGGAACAGCCAATTTATTGACTACAAATCTAACTGGATTTTTTTCCTAAGTCTAATTGTTGCATTTACTTAATGAAAACTTTTTGCAGTATATATACAGAAAAATGCACATAAGTGTTCAGCTTAACAAAATCTCACCAAGTGAATACGCCCACATGCCCAGCACCCAGATCAAGACATAGAACAGGACCAGCTCCACAGAAGACCCCATGGGCCTCTCCTTCGTCATATCCCCCACAGGGTGGTAGCATCTTGAATTGCAACAGCTTGGATGAGTTTTGCCTCTTTTCTGCTTTGTATAATTACCGATGGATTTTTTGGTCTCTTTTACCCCAAAACTCAAGTATGTCCACCAGGTTTTAGGTTCAAACGACTCCTTTATTGAATACAGCCCCGTTTCTTTACCCTGGCATTTGAGGACTTGTATGTTTTGCCTATAACCTATGTTTCCCTTCTGGCTTCCAATTCTCCAGGAGCCTGGGGGTTAATCTTGAGTCTTTCTCTCCCTTCACATCTCACTGCCATCAGTGGTCAGGCCCTGTTGGTTCATTCCAACAGCGGAAATCATTGAATACTCACTAAGCATCTACTATGCGGCAGGCACTATGTGAAGAGCCGGCACACAGAGTTTCATAAATCAAGATTTCTGCCCTGGAGGAGCTGACAATTAGTGAGGCAGGGGAGCGGGACAGAAAAAACAAATCGTTTCAATATAATTTCACTCTAAATGCTGGGAGGTACGCTGAGGTATACTTACACCAGCCTAGGGGCTCAGGGGAGGTTTCCAGGAGAGACCAAGTGGAGACTTAAAGGATGAGCAGGAATGATGCAGAGGAAAGGTTAAAGTGATCCGAGCAGAAGGAATGGCGAAGCCCCTGAAGGGTTTTTGAGAGGAAAACAGAAATGGACACAGCCACACTCCTCCTGCCCCCAACACCTGTGTTTGAAGGGGGCAGGAGGAACAGGAGTCTGAGAAGGAGACAGAAAAAACATGGCCAGAGAAGTAGAAGAATCAGTGGGAAATGCAGCCACAAAGCCCAGGAAGGAGAGCTTTCACTGAGAAAACGCAGTGTCAGCTGTGCCAAATCCCTCCAGAAAGTTCCAGTAAGATGCTCACAGAAAAGATCCCCTGGATTGTGCAATTCAGAGAAAAAGGCTAATTTACCTGGGCTGTTTCAGAGGAAAGCAGGAACGGAAGCCAGATTGCCAGGGGGTGAAGAGAGGAGGGACATCAGAACGAGGAGACAGGGACTGAAGCTGGGCTGAGAAGGCGAGAGAGGTGCAAGCGCTGGGGAGGATGCAGGCTCTAGAAAGGAGTGGTCAGTGCTGAGATGCAGAGAAGAAGCATACCTGAGGGAGGGAGGTGTCTGAGGGATCTTCAGCCCAGAGGCTGGCAGGAGGGGTCCCTCAAGGGTGTTGGGGCTGTGGAAAAGGGACATGGGTGGGCCGGCCCCGTGGCTTAGCGGTTGGGTGCGCGCACTCCGCTACTGGCGGCCTGGGTTCGAATCCCGGGCGCGCACTGACACACCGCTTGGCCGGCCATGCTGAGGCCGCGTCCCACATACAGCAACTAGAAGGATGTGCAACTATGACATACAACTATCTACTGGGGCTTTGGGGAGAAAAAGAGAAAAAAAAAGGAGGAGGATTGGCAATAATGTTAGCTCAGGGCTGATCTTCCTCACAAAAAAAATAAAAAGGGACGTGGGGCTCAGAGAATGCACGTCTCGTGAATGGTCTCCCAGAAGCAGGACACGAGTAGGGGGAAATGGATAGAGAGGGAATTTGAGGTTATTTGAGGGTGGGGGGTAGGAGAGGTCACTTGTGAAGGACAAATAAAGAGTGGAGGGCTGCCCAGGTGGTAGACCCCACATGTGTCATGTCCCAGGTCTTCCTGGCTGACCTGGGCTGGGCTGCAGTTGGGCTGAGGCGGTGTGGGGCTTGGATAGAGTGTGGTGGGAGAGCCAGAGAGGGAGGGAGGGAAGGACAGAGGCCATGAGGGGCTGCTGAGTGAGGGGGGTGGGTGGAGGAGTCTGAGGGGCAGGGAACAATGCTTCCTCTAGCATGCCTGCAGGAATCCCCGTGCCTGCCAGTGTGTGTTCGTGCCAGATAGATTCCTGGAACTGGTTTTCTGGGTTAAGGATGTGTGCGTTTAAACAGATATTTTAACAGATAAATGTGCACTTAAACAGATAGGTATTCCCAAATCGTATTCCAAAGAGGCAGATCATTTAGACTCCCTTCCACAGATTTTGAGAGGGTCTGTTTCCCTTTGCCATCACCAATCTTGGATGTTATTAATCTTTGCCAATCTGGGAGGTGGAAAATAACACATTGCTGACTAAATTTTGGTCCCTTTTTAGGGGATAGAGGCCCCAGCCCTCAGAGAGGGACTGGGTCATGTTTTGTAGTGACCAACCACTGAGCACATGTCCCTCCAGGCCTCAGGCCACCTCTGCCCCGCCTGCTCACAGCCCGGACCCCTGTGTTCTCACAACCACACCCACGCTCTGGAGGGGCGTCCTTAGCTTCTTGTCTTGTGTGTGGTGGCTCCTCCTTGCAGATTTCTCACCTCATTCCTAGCCACTGCTGGCACCCTGAGGATACTGCCTCCTGACCACTGGCACCCGCAGCTGTGTCTCTCCTCGTGGTCAGCCCCGTGGTGAAAATGTCATTTTATGGTATAACCATACAATGGAATATTTTTCTACCTTAAAATCAATAGAATTCTGATACATGCTACAACAGGGATGATCCTTGAAAACATGCTAAGTGAAAGAAGTCAGACATAAAAGGGCAAATATTGTATGATTCCACTTATATGAGGTACCTAGAATAGGGAAATTCATAGAGATAGAAAGTGGAATAGTAGTTACCAGATGGCCATGGGGTGATATTATTTAATGGGTACAGAGTTTCAGTTTGGGATGATAAAAAGTTCTGGAGATAGATAGAGGTGATGGTTACAAAACAAGATGAATGCACTTAATGCCACTGAATTGTACACTTAAAAACGGTTAAAATGGTAAATTTTATGTTATGTATATTTTCCCACAATAAAAAAAAGTAATGAAATACTGATACATGCTACAATGTGGTTGAACCTTGAAAACGTTATGCTAATGAAAGAAGTCAGGCACAAAGGACCACATATTATATGAATCTATTTATCCTAAATGTCCAGAGTAGGCAAATCCATAGAAATAGGGTATAGATTAGTATTTGCCAAGTGCTGGAGGGAGCAGGGAATAGGGGGTGACTGCTAATTTGTAAGAGGTTTCTTTTCGGGGTGATGAAAATGTTCTGGAATTAGATAGTGGTGATGGATGTACAGCTTTGTGAATATACTAAAAACCACTGAATTGCACACTTTCAAATGGTGAATGTTATGGTATGTGAATTATATTCTCAATAAAAAAAAAAAGAAAGTGTGGAGGTGGGGTGGGGAGAGAGCTGCATGGTATTCCATATAATGCTTATACCATAGTTCGTTCAGCCACTCCCCAACTGATGGGCATTTGGGTTGTTTTGCAATTTTTTTACTATTTGAAAAAATGCTACAATGTACATCATTAAACATGCAAAAAAAACCTCCATTTCAGGCAGGACTTGGGCCCTCCCATGCTGCCCCCTGCCCGGGCATGTCCCAGTGTGAGACTGATTTAGAAAATGTCAGTTCCTCCCACCAAGAGATGGTGTAGGCATGAAACGCTCGCCCTTGAGTTGACTTGACCTTGAGATAACTATTGTTTTGCTTTCTTCTGTCACTGAAGATCTATTAAAAATTATATCAGTCCTGTATTACCCTGAAGAAACAAGCCAAAGTGAGGGGAGTTATGGTTTAGATCAGGGGTCAGCCAACTAAAGCCCATGGCCTGTTTTTGTACCAGCTAAGAACGGTTTTTACGGATGAACATTTGCAATTTGATGATAGGAAACACTAACTTTCAATTAAACAAAATCTTATTCCTCCCGCCTCTCATCAGTAGACCTGTATTACATAAAGATTATACTCTATTATTATTATTATATTTTGAATTTCATCAATAAAAATTTGTGGGAATTTTTTTTCCTCTCATTATATAAGTACCTATATAATATCCTCGATTTTACCCGTTGGTCCACAAAGCCTGAAACATTCATTATCTGGCCCTTTACAGAAAAAGTTTGCTGACCTCAGTTCTAGACTCCAGAGAGATATTGGAAATAAATATTGTAAAGAAAAGCACTGTGTGAAGATGGAATAGCCCCAAGCTACAATTATCTCTCAAAAATAACACAGCCTGGAAATGACAGAAATTTCAATCAAATTATCCAGGTCACGAAATGTTCTTGATATTTTCTGCTGATTTAGTTTAGAAAAGTTAAGGGGGGAGAAAAAAACCCTGTTTGTATCAGCTGTAACAGGAAAGGAAAATGAATAGGAAATAAAAGGAAGAGGAAATGAACAGGAAAATGTTCAAGTTTTGACTTGATGATAATGATAAAAATAATTATATAAAAATAAGGACATTGATTGAACACCTATATATTCAAGCATAGAATAAGCACTTTACATGAAAGATCTCACTTAATCCTCACAAGAACCCTGCAAGGTTGAAGTCAGGGTCATCCCGGCCACCAACTCCAGTCTGCCAGCAGTAAAAAGCAGTACTTTGTGCAGAAAAAAAAAGTAGCTGGAGACTAGACGGTGATGGG
Source organism: Diceros bicornis minor (assembly GCF_020826845.1). Classification (NCBI taxonomy): domain Eukaryota; kingdom Metazoa; phylum Chordata; class Mammalia; order Perissodactyla; family Rhinocerotidae; genus Diceros; species Diceros bicornis. Next base: position 33,199,719 of record NC_080758.1, on the reverse strand, counting down.
CCTTGAATGCTGTCCTGGGAAACAGCCTGTGTTCTGTTTCTTTTTACTAGATTATTCTGCAGACCAGGAGGTCCTGAAGGATTTCCAGAAGGGGTGTGAGATGGTCAGTTCTGTGTTTCAGGATGATAACAAGAATGGCTTTGGGAGATAACTCTTGAGGCCAAAAGACCAGAGAGAACTTTCTTCAACAGTCCAAGGAAGAATGTATGAGAGGCTGGGATGGTGGATGTGGAGAAGAGGATTCCAGACACACTTCCCTGCTGGGATTGGGCGACAGACTGGACATAGGGGCTGAGGGACAAGCAGTCAAAGTTGACTTCAAAGTTTCTGGTGGCAAAATGAGAGAACCTAGATAAGAAACAAGTTTGTGGGAGGAGAATAAGAAGTAGTGGAGATGCTGTATTTTAAATTCTTGGATAATATCCAGGGGAGGTGGTCTAGGGGACAACTGGAAATGTGTGTTTAGAAGTTCAGAAAGCTGTCTGTCTGGTCTGGAGAGAGAGATTTGGGAACCATGAGGAGATGCCTGATGTTCAGAGGGGGTTCGAGAAGGAGAGGGCAGGGGAAAAGATGAAGAGAAAAGAGATGTTAAGGAAAAACTAACATTTCTAGAGTGAGCATGGGCAACTCTTACATCACTGAATGGGAAGGGGGGAGTAGGATGGAAAGCAAGACCCAGGGGTATTATCACTAGAAGAGTTTCAAGGGGCTGGCCTGGTGGCGCAGTGGTTAAGTGTGTGCGCTCCGCTTTGGTGGCCCAGGGTTCGCAGGTTTGGATCCCGGGGGTGCACCGATGCACCGCTTGTCAAGGCATGCTGTGGCGGTGTCCCATATAAAGTAGAGGAAGATGGGCACAGATGTTAGCCCAGGGCCAATCTTCCTCAGCAAAAAAATAAAAAAAAAAGAGGAAGATTGGCATCAGATGTTAGCTCAGGGCTGATCTTCCTTACAAAAAAAAAAAAGGGTTTCAAGAAGGAAGAAGTCAATGGAATGTTGCAGAGCCGTCAAAGAACAGGACTGTAAACAGGCAGTTGGACTTGGCAATTAGAAGTCACCGGTGGTGTCTGAGAAAGCAGGGAGTAAACATTGCCTGAGGAGTGATGGGGAGGAGGGGGAAGGAAGAGAGGAGGAAAGGAAGGCTGGGGAGGCTGGGACAGTGGAAGTTCTTTCAGAATAGAGAAAATCTGTAAATGTCTAGGGAAGAAAAGGGAGACACTGAAGATGTAACACTTCACTCCCCTTCTATTCTAGAAGATCTCTCTGGCTGAGCAGGACACATATTCCTGCCCCCTCTGCCCCCCCAGAAAAAAGGTTGGTCGGAAAACGCTCTCACTGGTGTAGAAAGATGGTGAGGATGACAGATATACAGGGCAGTGTGACTTTTTCTCTAGGTGCTGGTCACAAATCTTTGTCCCTTATTTTCTCCATCTTCAATGAGGATTGAAACACCTGGCCTTCCAGTGTTTACTGAATTTTACAAGCCAACTCTTGTATTTTAAAAATACAAGTTCTTAGAGAAGTAACTAGGATGATACATTATTCTCAAAGATGCTGACCACACCTTCCTTATTTTGTCAAATTCCCTCAGTTGCTGGTCACACCCCACCTCTCATTGATATGTGTAATACCTATAACATCGAATGCCCAAAACCGTGTAAAACAGGCAGAAACCTCGGGTGATAAAATCTACTCCGCCCATGTGAGGTCAGACACTGCCACAACGCTTTAGCTCTCTCAAGAGTTGCTTGGGGGAACTGCTCAGTTATTATTATTCGGTTGTAATAGCAACCATGACAGTGGTTTCAAGATGGAAGATTCCATGTAAATGGTAATTATTAGGGGTTTTTTTTGGCCATGTGTTCAGACAGTCTTCAGCAGTGGCTCGCTAAGTATGCGCCCCAGACAGCAGCATCAGCATTACCTGGGAACTTGCCAGAAAAACAAATTCTGGAGCCTCACTCCAGACGAACCCCCCCCCCCGCCCCGCCCCACCGCCTCAGCAGCCCTGGGGGTGGGGGCCCGTCTTAATGAAGAGCTCCGGGTGCGGGTGCGATGCGCGGAAAAATAAGGGCCACAAGTTCACCTGCAGCCTTTCTGCTCGGCGGCCCTCACCCATGGGCATCACCTGGGGGCTTTCTAGAAATGCAGAATCTCAGGCTGCACCTCAGACCCACTGAATCAGAACCCGCATTTAAGCACGATGCCCGAGGCAGTCCAGTCTGACAAGCCTCAGCCTACATGCTGTGTCCAGTAAATTAAAACACCTAACGGCCTAACTGGAGAAACCGTGAAACTGCCTTAAAACATCCGACCCACGGAGCCCGATGCATCGCGAACTGCTGGATTATCTTCGCGGAGCGATGACAGGGCTGTGTCAGGCACGCTAAACATGGGGGACCAGGAGGGGGAGACCCGGGGCGAGCGCGCTGCGTTCCAGGTGGGTCCCCAGGAGCAGGTGTGACGGGAGGGGACCAGAAGGGGGGCGATTTCCACGAGGGGAGGCAAATACAGGGAACGTGGTGGGGGGCGCAGAGCACCACGCGGGGGGCGGCTGCAGGCCCGGGCCGCGTCGCCCAGGGGCGCAGGGCGCGAGGGGGCAGGGCAGCGCGGCCCTCGGGGGGAGGCCGGCGGGCGGGGGTCGGGGGCGGGGAGGAGGTGGGCCCCGGGCCGGCGCGGGGGCGGGCGGCTCGCCGGCTCCCCGCCCCCGGCCCGCCCCTCCGCGGCGCCATTTTGCAGGAGGCTGTCGCGGGGAGCGGAGGCGGCGGCTGGCACTGCGGCGCCGAGGCGCGGCGGCGGCGGCAGGACGGGAGCCCAGCGAGCGGCAGCCAGGTGAGACCCGGGCCGCCGCGCCCCACGCCCGGCCCGCGGGCCGCACTTGCCCGGCCCGGCCGTGAGGTGCCCGCCGCGCCCACGAGGCCGGCCTGGCACGGCCCCCGCGCGCTGTCACCGGCGCCGCGGCGCGGCCTGCGCCCCTCACCCGGACTCGTCTCCTGGGTCCCCGCGCTCGCCGGCCACCCTGGCCGCGGGGCCCGTGGATGCCCGGTGACCCCCGGGGCGCTCCCCCCTGCCCGCCGCGGGAGCCGCAGCGCGCTCGGGCCCTCAGGCCGCGCCGCGGGGAGGCAAGTGGGGTCCCCTCGGGACCCGGCCGGCCGGCACCGCTGCCTCCTCTTGGGCCCTCGGCCCGGGCGTCCTGGGGGGCGCTCTCCCCTCGCCCTCCGCGCGGGCATCCCCGCGCCCCCGGAATTCAGGGCCATCAAGAGGGGCGGCGCGGGGGGTGCCTTTTATATTTTTTACTTTCTTATCTCTTACAAAGGCTGCACCGAGTAATTTTAGAACCGGCTGCTCCCACCCCTGGGTCCGTCTGTCTGGCTTGTCCCCCGCGGGTCGCAGGTCCTCCTTGTTGCCACCTTGCTGGAAAGAGAAATTGACATTTTCGAGTGTGACTGACTACTTTAAGGGCGCAGAAGTCCCTCCCTCCTTTGACTCTCGATGTCCCTTTGGATGGGTAGCTGACAGGAACTCGGCCTGCAGGCTAGGAGTTTGAAGCATGACTGATGGGAAATTCTCGGTTGTCAGGGCAAAGGATAAATGCGGGCAACTGCAGGTGGAGGAAAGTCACCATGAGGGCCTTCTGGGTCTGGGGCGTTATAGGCAGTAGCTGCTGCTTTTATTTTTGCACTGCTGGGAGGAGAGGGGGGAAGATGCTGTCCCTGCTGACAGTTGGGTCATCTGCGTGCCGAGAAGGCTGGAGATGTATGATGAATAGGACCGGGAGTCCTGAGACAGTGTGGTTTGAGCTGTCATTAATTGGCCATGTGACCTCGGCCAGTTTCTTCCTCTGAAGCCGGAGGCTACAATGAGGGGTGGCTGGAGCCTTTTTATATTTATGTTTCTGCATTCTCATGCTGTTAGGCTGGATCTCACCATTTCCAGTTGTCTACACCTGACGTGTCACATGAGTTTGCCTGCCTGGCCCCTGCAGATGTTTGATTCTGGTGAGATTTATAAAGGGCTTTTCAGCTCAAAAATTCTTAATTCTGTCCTGGGTGATGTTGACTCGATCAGGATGACTTGTGAACCTATCACTGCTGGTCTCTCTTCACTCATCTACAATTTAATAGCTTTTGGGCGCCGGCCTTTTTAAAGGCCTGTAGTGGGTGTGCGGTGTAAGCCCTCCTGGCACACCTGTTAGTTAAAAGGAGATGAGTGGGTGTGTCCAGCCAGCTACCTGTTTCACCTGAGAGCCTGAGCCCGCGCTATCTGCTTTGCCAAAATGGCGACTGGCTTCTTTCTTTGAATACCAGGGCATTTCATTTTTGGCTTCTTTGCTTGGAGTGATTATATTCTTTTCTTTTTTCTTTTTTTTTTTTTAAAGAAAATAGGTATTTCAAGAACTTTTCATATTGACAGTTTTTTGTTGTTAGGTGGTTGCATGGCAGTTGTGTTTTCTGACTGTGGCACAGTCCATTAGGCTGAGTTTTAATGTCTGTTAGGATGTTTCAAAAATGCTTATGAGAGCACCTGGCTAGAGTATTGGAGAGAGTTTTGCTAGGTTTCATGCTGTGCTGCCCATCCCGTTTGTGTAGCCGAGTCTAGTGGACGTAGCGTGGCAGAAATGAATTAGGTGTCGTCCCAGGAGCAAGCTCATGGAGCTTTCTGTCTGTCAGTCCAGCTGCTAATATGGCGCCAGGTGCTGTTGAACAAATCATTGTTGAGTAAAACTCCGTCTTTTGCCCTCAAGGAGCCTAAGGTCTGATTTGCAGGATATTGGAAATCCCGAGTTGGCTCTTGGGATCCAACTTGGGATTTGGAGTTGGTCTGGGACCTATGTGGGGACTCATTTCTGGCACCACTGGTAGCTTAAGGAATTTTCCCATTTTGGTCAAGAGAATTAAAAGTCGGCAGGCATAATTTGCAATTATATAGTGCTTTGTACTAGTAAATGAAAGCTTTTTAAAAACTTATTTAATCCTCTTAGGGTTTTTTAATTTAAACATTTTATAGTCTTTCCTTGACCTGTTTCCAGGCCTTGCCTATAAAACTCCCAGCACACTAGTCGGTTCCCAATGCTGGATAACCTCATTAATTCATTTTCACTCCCTGCTGCTCTTGCAGTCATATTCTCCTCCGAGGGCCCCTGTGTCTGGGCTTTCTTTTATTCTTTTGCTAGGGAACATTCCTGCTCCAGGTTAAGCTGTGCATTACTGCTGCGGGGTTTAAACAAGCCCTTTGTGGTGCTCTCTTCGTTTTCTCCCTGGCGTTGCTATTTCTAGCCTGTGATTTTTGTCACAGGTTCTACGTCGTTGGCTCTCCAATTATTGAGGTCTGCTTGCAGCTTATACTTTTCATAGGCCTTTCACACATTAAATACATTTATTGACAACCTACTGTGTGCCAGGCTCTGATGCCACATGGAGATTCCCTGCCTACATGGAGCTCACATTCTGGTTGTAGGGGAGAGGTAGACAGTGAGACTTTGAGCTCAGAAGGAGATTTCTGGCAGGATTGGGGGTGTTAAGTGGGGAGCTGACATTTTAGGAAGGGTAGAAAGGGAAGCCTGAGTCATCTTTGAGTGAAAATGTGAAGGAGGTAAGTCATGTGGATGTCTGGGGGAAGAGCATTTCCGGTGGAGGAAACAGCAGATGCAAAGGCCCTGAGGTAGCAGGAGGAGAGAATTTGGTTTTGAGGTCAGAGAGACAATGGGAGTTGGATCATGTAAGGCCGTGTGGCACGTAGTAAGACATGTGGATTTTACTTTGGGGCTGGGTGGGAGCCATTGGAGGATTTTGAGTAGAGGAGGGACGTGGACTGACTTAGCTTTTAACAGAGGCGTGCTGGTTGTTGCTGTGTGAGAATAGACTGAAGGCAGGGAGGACAGGGTCGGGCTGCAGGGCAACCAGCTAGTGCTGGGCTGAGGGTGGTGGGTCAGACCAGGGTGATGGAGTGGGGAGTGGTAAGAAGTGGTCGATTGTGAAGTGGGCCTGAGGAGATTGCTAATGGACCAGATGTGGGAGGTGAGAAAGAGAGTTGAGGGCAGTGCCAAGTTTTCTGGCCTGAGCACCTAGAATGAAAGGGGCCATTAACTGAGATGCCCAAGGAGCAGTTTTAGGGCATGTTAAGTTGCTATGCCAACCTGATGTACCCAAATGCAGTGGTGAAGGAGGGAGGGGATGTTTTGGGGGAGGTCCTTCTCCATGGAAATGTAAATCTTCTTGGGAACTTCTCATTGTCCTTTGCCTTAATTCTCTCCCTTGTCCTCAGGCAAGTCCCTAGGTCTAGGTGGCTTCTAAAGCCCTCGATGAATATTTACCCCATGAAGGAGAGGTCCATCTACTCATTTATTCATTGACCCTTTCTTGCACTACTTCATTTTGCAAGTTAGGCAAGCCTAGAATCTAAAGATAGTGGAGAAAGCAAAAATCTGGATTCATCAAAAATGACCCTTGACAAGTCCCTGAGTCCCAGGAAGTGGTAGACATGATTTGCGTATAAACTCTCTACGAATGTCTAAGTATTCAAGTGTAATAACACAGGGGTGAACAGTGTGTAATTTCACAGAGGATCATATTTAGGACTTAAGTGTTCACACCGCCATGAACTTTTTGGCAACTTGAGATTGCAGCTCACAGCCCCTTCTTGTTGGCTCCCGTCTTGACTTGAATTCTTTCTTATTCGTTGTTTCTCTGCAGCGTCAGTTTCGTCCTTCAGTTTCGTCCTTCAGTGAGGAGGTCAGGGTTGCCTTGGGCCTCTGCTTGCCTGACTGCCCCAAGCCATGGCTTTCTCTGGTCTGTGGTCAGGAAAGCCTTCTTCATTCACAGGTTCTGTCCATACATTTTCCCCAAAGCAGCTGATCCTTCAGGTCTCCTTGTGTCAGTTACCCTGGGGCATGTCGGTGAGGACCTGGTGGAGGTTCACCTGTTTAGGTGGCCACCTGTCTCGTTGATTTGTCTGTGAATCTTACAGAGTTGAATCCCCCCATCTTTAAGTTGCATGAGAGAGCAGTTTAAAAGATGCACTTCTCCTCTCCAGGAGCCTCTCTAAAAAGAGGGGACCCAAGAAAGACTAGACAGTGAGCCCCATGTGATAGAGCCAGTGCAATAATGATGGCACCAGTGGGCATCGGTTATGTGCTGGGCACTTGGGGTCATTATCGTTAGTCCCGATGACTGGTAGGCAAGGTGGTTATGGTCTGCAGTTTATCGATGAAGGAACTGGAGCTTGGTTAACTTCTCTAAGTTAACTCCAGGGTCTTGAGTTCTGCTCTTAACGCTCCAATAAACTGTGGGGCCCTCAAGGAGAGAACGCTATTTTCAGGTCTTGTCTGAGGCTCCAGGTTTCTAAGTTCCTGTTGGTGTAGAAGAGGGCAGAGAAGCTAGTGTTAGTTGGGTGCCAGGGGCTCTCCCCAGCGCTTCCTGTGTTCACTAACATCATTGAATCACAGCAGCCCTGTGGGATTGGTATTACTGTTCTTCCCATTTTATAGCTGAGGATGCTGAAGTTTGGTGGGAGGGCAGCTCCTTGCCCAAGGTCATAGGGCCACCAAGTGGCAGAGTCAGAATTTGACCCCAGGCTGGTCTGATTGTCAAGCTCCAAATTAGACTTTGATCATGCTGTGCCTCTGTGTTCCAAGATGCTTTTCAAGGACTTGGGATTGAAGGTAGGAGTGGGTGGGGGAAGGTGGGAACGACATCCCAGAAGGAGGGAACAGCATGAGCAAAGGTGGAGAGGCATGTGAGAGGGCTTTAGTGTGTCAGGATGGTTGGAGAGACGCTGAGGACATGGTAGGTAGAAAGGATGTACAGAATGTAAAGGACCTTTGACACTATATTGTGGGGCTTAAATTTTCTCTGGAAGGCCACTGAGAGATTCCCAGAAGGGGAGTGACTTGTGGAGATGTGTATTGTAGGAAACCCTGGGGCATCGTGGAGGGTGTGCTGGGAGGAGGCTGAGGGCTGAAGGGGAGCAGGACCCTTCTTGCTTTTTCTCCTGCCTTCCTCTTTCTGGCCTGCTGTTCATTCTTGGCTACAGCATTGTCCTCTGTGCACATGGGGTCCTTTGTTCCTTCTATCAGTTCCCCCATTTGTTCCTGTAGGAACTTTCCATACACCTCCCCAACACATGCACTTTTCTTTTACACGGTCTTCCTTTGTTCAAGTGAACACATCCATCAAGGGCCCCCAGTGCCCTTGAACTTTTTCATTAAACCTGCATTTGGTTTGGCTTTCTTGTCCCCTCTGCAGTGCTGGCTGAAATCCTTTGTCATCTCCAAAGGCAAATCACCTGGCTGGGGTACAACCTCTTCCTTGTCTCACATGATAGATCTCAAACTTAAGAGTAAGGTCTGGGGTGGGGCCCCATAATTTGCATTTCTAACCCGTTCTCAGGTGATGAGTTTGCTGCTGGTGGAGGAACCTCCAGCACCTGGTTTGTAAATCATGTTTTATTGGAACACAGCCATGCCCATTCAAGAGACTGTATGACCTGCAAGCCTGAAATATTTGCTGTCTGGCCCTTTCTAGAGAAAGTGTGCTTACCCCTGCTTCCCTGCAATATATGTGTGATCAGTGCTGAACATTTTCTGTTGAGTTCATATTTTATTATCAAGAGCTCTGTATATATTAAGACATTGCTTCACAAATTATCCCACAAAAGTGTGGTATGGGGGAATATACGCATATTTCTAAGAGTTAGGGAATATAACAAGCATGACACTTCTTTTAAGTCTTCTGTTTTATCTCAAAGTAATGTGAATTTTTTATTCCAGAAACATCAGTGCTTGGTTTAATATGAAACATTTTTCCTCCTTAATCTTTGAGTAAAGCTGATGCTACTAGATATGTTGCATTTGATCCTGCTTTCACTGTGTTTGAGAAATATGCTATTAAGATTTGCAATTTTTGGTCATAAGTTGCAAATATTTGCTCTATGCTTTGAATTCAAATCTGTCAATCTTTTTCTTTCCCATACCTTCTCTACCCCAAGATTTTATAGATATTCACTTATATTTTCTCTTAGTTTTTTTTTATATTTAGCCATAATTAATCTAATATTTGTATTGGAGTGTGGTATGAAGATTATTTTTTCCTCTACACTTATTCCAGCACCATTTATTCATTAATTTATCCTTTTCTTATTAATGTAAAATAGCACCTTAATCATATGCTGAATCTTTAGATCTGTCATGGGACTTACTGTTTTGTCTCATTTATCTGTCTATTCCTTTGCCATGACCTTGCTATTTTCATCGTTGTAATCACTTTATATTAGGTTATCTGGTAGTGCCTGTGCTCAATATTTTTTTCAGTATTTTTCAATTTAAGGTTTCAGAATAACTTTTAATGAGAAATTTCACTAAATGTTTAAGTTAATTTGGGGAGACTTGTCATTATAATAGTGTTCTGTCTCCGAAAATAAATCTTTTGATGTACACAGACCTTTTATAGCTCTCATTTTTCTAGAGTTTTTCTTAACATATGGTCTGTAGATTACTTGTTTATTGCTCTTTATTTTAAAATATTTGCTATTTAGAATGAGGTTATTTCCCCTCGCTCCTCCCTTCCCCACCACATACACTATTTCATAACTGGTACAGAGGATATATGTATATGCAGTCTGTATGTCTTATAACTGACCACCTGTATTATTCAGGGTAGTTAATGCTGTCCAAAATCTGTGTCCTAACAAAATAAACATTTGTATCTTGCTCACATTTTTCTAGGTGGTTCTCCCCTAAGTGGTAAGTTGGGGAACTAGGTTCCTTCCATCTTATAGCCCAACTGACTTCAAAATGTGGCCTCTAAGTTTGCCATGTAATTTTGTGCATGGAAGTTTTTAATGGGCCAAGCTTGGAAGTAGTATTTTCTGCCACAGTCTCTTGGCTCTATCGTAGATGCAAGTGGGATAGGAAATGGAGTCATTTTGAGTGTCCATGAGGAAGGTGAAATAGCACTGTGTCAGCTGTGGTACTACCTAACCAAACACTGTTGTTGCTTTTCAGTGGGTTCTCTTGAGTTTCTTAGATATGCTATGATCATAGCTGCAAATGACCGTTTTGGCTCTTTTTTTTCTTTTAGTTATACATTTCTTTTTTTTAATAAGTTGTAGAGTACTTAGAGAACAGGTTTAAAAGTGGTCCTTCTCATTTTTTATTGGAATGCAATATCATATGTAATCTTTAATGATATTGAAATGTCCTATTTTCAATGTCTTTTTCACTAAATCCCAATATCATACATGGCATTTTTGAGTGAACAAAGTTTGTCACCTTGACATTGACCCTGGAATTTTGTGTACTGCAGAAATTCCTGGTAAAATCTGTCCCTGTTATTGTGGTAATTCTCCAAATAAGTTCAGTTTCCCTGCTCATTTGACGGTGACCTCACATTTCTTGCCAGGAGGAATTATGTGAGATAAGCTTTCCTTCAGGTTCATCCCAAGGGCTTCTGTTTTCTAGCTGTGCTGTCCCGTTGTGCAGCTGCTTGCATCTTTTGTGTCAGGGATTCTGACTTGCAGTCTTTGAAGGTGTTCTCCCTCAGAGAAGTTTTGTGGGTTCTTGTTTCTCTTCCTTTATTCCTTCGTCCCTGCGAAGATAAACTGAATATGCTAGCAATATCAATTGTGCCTTTTCTAGTGAAGTTCTCCTTTTTGCTCCTTCTTCTTGACACCCAGTGTGATTTTGGGCCCTGCATTTCCAGGCTGCTCGTCCTGCAGCTCCCCCCATTTTGAATGATTGGCGTAGAGTAGGGTGTTTGCACCCTCACCTCCTTGGTTCCCTGTTGGATTTCCTGTCGGCTCCGCCAGTAGGGCCCTGAATGCCATGGGAGCAGGAAGCCCCTCTGAACCTCTCAGAAGCCCTGGGAGGTACATGGGGTAGGGAAGCTTTTATTACTTCACTTGAACAATGAGAACAGACGTGGGTCCAATTCACTTTTTCTAGTATTTAGTTCAGTGCTTAGAGTAATGCTCTAAAGTGACTTCAACTTTTTTTTTCAATTTCTATTTTTAACTCTGAGATCCTGTACTTATTGTTATGTTTCTTGAATAGGTGTCAGTCAACTCCTAAAATATATTTCCCAGACTTTGTTTTGACTGACTCACTCTTCATTGATATATATACATCAGACTGTGCGTGTGTGTATCTCAAAAAAAAGTTTCCCCCAAACCACACATAACCTTAAATGCTGTGTATGCTGATATTTCCTCTTCCTATTTCATGAAAAAAAATTAGTTGTTATGCCCTAAATTGATTTTGTGATCTGGTCATGGAATGCATGGCTCTGAAGTACGGCCTTTTGAGTTGGAAAGGTTATTTATTCATACTGTCTTATGGTAAAGGAACCACTTGAGGTTCTGTGGGAATAACAGGGGAGGAGCTCTTGACACAGAATAACCTTTAAAAAAAAAAAAAAGCTTTATTGAGATATAATTTACATACCGCAAAATCCACCTTTTTAAAATTCAGTTGTCTTTTGCATACTCACTGAGTTGTGTTGTAACCATCACCTCTAATTTCAGAACATTTTCATCACCCTGAAAAGAAACTCCGTACGTATTAGCAGTCACTCCCCATTCTTCCCTTTCCTCCAGCCTCTGGCAACCACTAATATATACTAATCCTATGGATTTGCTTTATCTGGGCGTTTTCATGTAAATGGAATCATACCATATGTGATCTTTTGTGATTGGCTTTTTACTTAGAATAATGTTTTTATGATTTATTTGTGTTATAACATGTATCAGTACCGCATTTCATTTATCCACTAATCAGTTGATGGACTTTTGGGTTGTTTCTACATTTTAGCTATTATGAGTAATGCTATGAACGTTCATGTACACGTTTTTATGTGATCATGTTTTCGGTTCTCTTGGGTAAATATCAAGGAGTGGAATTACTGGGTCATTTGGTAGTTTTATGTTTAACATTTTGAGGAACTGCCAAACTTTTCCGAAGTGGGTGTATCAACAGTATATGACGGTTCCAATTTCTTCACATCCTTGCCAACACATAATTGTCTTTTTGAGTATAGCCTTTATTCTAGTGGGTATGGAGTGGTATCGTATTGTGGTTTTTATTTGCATTTCCCTAATGACTAATGAAGTGGAGTATGTTTTCCAGTGTTTGTTGGCCATTTGTATGTCTTCTTTGGAGAAATGTCTATTCAAATCCTTTGCCTATTTTTAAATTGGGTTATTGTCTTTTTAATGCTGAGCCGTAAGATTGGTTACTGTATTCTACATACCAGTCTCTTATCTAATCTGTAATTTGCAGATAATTTTTCCCATTTTTATGGGTTGTCATTTCACTTTCTGATGTCCTTTGAAACACAAAAGTTTTTAATTTTGATGAAGTCCCATTTATCTATTTTTTTGTTGTTGTTTGTGCTTTTGATGTCATATCCAAAAAAACATTGCCTAAACTCAAGGTCACAAAGATTTAGTCCTGTGTTTTCTTCTAAGAGTTTTATAGTTTTATGTCTTAGATTTAGGTCTCTGATTCATTTTGAGTTTATTTTTGTATATGGTGTGAGGTAGGGGTCTGCTTTATTCCTTTACATGTGGAGTTCTGGTTGTCTCAGCATCATTTGTTGAAAAGACTATTCTTTGCTCCATTAAATTATCCTGGCACCCTTGTTGAAAATCACCTGACCGTAATCACAAGGTTTATTTTTGGACTCTCAATTCTATTTCCATTGGTCTGTCTATCCTTATGTCAGTATTATACTGTCTTAGTTACTATAGCTTTGTATTAAGTTTTGAAATTGGAAAGCATGAGTCCTCCAGTTTTGTTCTTTTTCAAGATTGTTTTGGCTAGTCTGAGTCCTTTGCATTTCCATTTGAATTTTAGGATCAGTTTGTCAATTTCTGCCAGAAGGGCAGATGGGATTTTGATACTGATTGCATTGAATCTGTAGATCATTCTGGGTAGTATTGCCAAGAGTTACATATTTTTAACTGAAAAATTTCAGGAGACAATATTTATCTGCACTAGGAGCAATGCATTCTGATATTCTAGCCCACTCTAGTCTGCCTCATTCCATTCTTTTATTTATTTTTTAATTAAAAAAATTGCTGGCCCCAGCCCACTGAATTAATTTCTCTACTCACTCTCATGAGTCATTATCTATTGTTAGAAAAATGCACTTCAAGACAGTGGTCCTTAACCTTGACAGCAAATTGGAATCATCTGGGGAACTTGAAAAAACCACTGCCTGGTCTCATCCCAGAGACGGTGCATTGATCAGGAATACAGCCTGAGTGTTGGGGTTTAAAAAAAAAACAAAAAAACAAACCCCAGGTTATTTTAGTGTGTAGTTGAGAGCTATTGCTATAAATGAACTAAAATCCGGATATTTACAGATTTTAAAGCCTTTGCGTAGTTGACTGAACACACTATGGGATGGACATGTACACACTGCTTGCTGAAGATCCTCGTGTGTGAAGCATTAGGTCACATTGGTGAAGAATGTATTAGAGAGGTCTATGCACTTTCTCTTAATTTAATAAGATCACTGACGTTGTCCTGCTGAGAAATTAAATGATTTTGCTGTTGACTTCCTCCTGGGTGTGTGTAGTTGTCCCTGGTCTGTATAGAAAGCAAAGATAGAGTAGAGTCCCTGGAGGGTATCTGTCATTTCTCAGGAATTTTTGTGTCTTTTGCCTTCTTGCCATAGGAAATGGGATGATGTGAGAAGAATATGCAGGAAATTCACAGCTATTTTGGGGATTGTCATATAAAGAAAAGTGAAGCTACTGGTTAGAATTACTATTGAAGTATATGAAGCTATCAGTCAGAGTAGAGGTCAGAATTACTGGAAAAGGACCTGGAAGTGAGACTGGTCTTAGAAGATTAAGGAATATTAAGATTATGGTAAAAACTCATACATAAAATAGCTTATTTTACTCATTAAATATATATTTTTTAATAATTCTATTTATTTATTGATTTTCCCCCCAAAGCCCCAGGAGGTAGTTGTATGTCATAGCTGCACATCCCTCTAGTTGCTGTATGTGGGACACGGCCTCAGCATGGCCGGAGAAGCGGTGCGTTGGTGCATGCCCGGGATCCGAACCTGGGCCGCCAACAGAGGAGTGCACGCGCTTAACCGCTAAGCCACGGGGCCGGCCCACTCATTAAATATTTTTTCTGGTTTATTTGAAAGTAAAATTTCTGTGTTCCTGTGTATGTATATATGCACACATATATGTATATTTGCATTTGTTTCAAAATAGAAATGTATTTTTTTTTTTTTTTTTTTTTTGCTTGAGGGAGATTGTCCATGAGCTCACATCTGTGTCAGTCTTCCTATATTTTGTGTGTGGGCCTGCCACAGCATGGCTTGATGAGTTGTGTGTAGGTCCGAGTCTGGGATCCGAACCCGAGAACCCCGGGCCACTGAAGTGGAGTGTGCGAACTTAACTGCTACACCACTGTGCTGGCCTCTAGAAACCTATTTTTTTACTTAGTGATGTCTTAAGCATATAACTAAATCATTAAATAGCCCTTTAAAACATGGTTTTTAACAGCTCATTTGTGCTAAATGCATCATGTTTTATTTAACAAATCCTTCTATTGTTGGGCATTTAGCTTGTGAGCTGGTTTTTGCTGTAGTGAACATAGCACAATAGTGAACAGCCTTGTATGGAAATCGAGGGGTATTTTTCTGACTATTTCTTTAGACTACATTTTTGGAAGGGACATCATTTGCGTTTTTAAGGCCTTGACACTTACATAGCATACATGCCAGATACTTTAGCCAGGTTAACACACTAGGAATTATTCCTATATTTAAACTTTCTTTTTCTCTCTCTCTTTTTTTTTTAACCAATTTGGGTGTAGAATAGAATCATCATGTTTATTTTGGTTTTCTTTGATAACTAGTATGTTTGAACACTTTTTAGTGAGTGTTTTGGCCGTTTATATTTTGTTTGCCTTATTCATTTCCTTTACCAATTTTTCTTGTTTCGTGTTCGGCTTTTCCCTGGTGATTTAACACAGTTCTTTTTATATCCAGGAGATATTAGCACTTTAATAAGTGTTACAGATATTTTTCCCATTTTGTCTTGTAATTTTATTGTATGATGTATTTGAGAAGTTTTATTTGTAGATCATTTTTCTTGGGGTTTTGTTTTCAAAATAAAAAACTCATTTTTCAAATTTTGAAGTTTCAAAGGAAACATTTTTCTGAAACATGAATAAAAATCTATCAGAATGTGATTTTGTTTAAAATGTTTTTTAGATTTCAAGTCTGTTTGTCTGTTAAAGTATGATAGGAATAATCAGCTGAATTAAAAATGGTGAAATTTGAACTTGAAGATTTTCAACATTGTGGTCCCAATAAACGAGTACTTTAAATGGGATTTCCTGAAAGATGGGTACTCTTATTATTATTTTTATTATTTTTTGGTGAGGAAGATTGTCCCTGAGCTAACATCTGTGCCAGTCTTTGTCTATTTTGTATGTGAGTCGCTGCCACAAAATGGCTTGGTGAGCGTTGTGTGTAAGTCCATGCCTGGGATCTGAACTCATGAACCTGGGCCACCGAAGCAGAGCCCACAAACTTAACCACTATGCCAGCGGCCTGGCCCCTGGGTACTCTTCAACAGCCAGAAAGGGAGGCAAGGTATCATTTACAAGCTTTCCACTCAAGTTTTAAGTTCTGATAATTTTGGTATTTAGTGCTTTTCCCTTTGTGCACATAAATGATGTCTGTTTTGGGTTGATGGAGCTCTTGTGCCTTAATTCCTTATTTTTGCTGCAGTGCTATTAAAAAATAAAATTTGAGACTTTTGTACCATACTTCGATAATAGCCTCACGTGACACTTTCTAATTATATCCTTTAGGCTTTTTCCAAAAAATGGGATTCCCTTTGTATTCCATGTCTCTGGAAACACTTGTCCTAACTAGATTTTAGGGCTTGTTAGTCTTGTTAACTCCTTGAGGTTGTGGATGGGAACTTAGTAATGCGTGTAGCATGAGCACGCAGTAGTCACTCAGCACCCTCTACTCATATCCTGGCATTATTTTCTTCTTGACAGTTTCTGATGAGAAATGAGTCTAGTCTGGGTTCTGATTCTCCTGCTGCTTCCAACTGGGTATGTCTCTGTTTCCCCTCTGTGACCCTGCTGCCCTTGGAGGGCGGGGCTTTCTGATTTCTGGGGCCTTTGTGTTCATTCTCCCACGCACTCTTATTGAGCACCCTCGCCGGGCAGAGTGCTGGGTCAGACACCGGGGCACAGCCGGGGAGAAGCAGCTTGCCTGGGACTCCCACATGACTGTCTCCGTGTCTTCCCCTGTTCTGAGTTCAGAATTCTGACCCCAAGTCACGTTAATCCGATTATGATCTAACCTTGATCACTGGTAGACATTTTGTAAAGGTTTTAGGGTTAGCGTACATAAAATAGGCTTTTCAGCTTGAACTCAACAGTGCTTGTTCACAGGCTAAGGCACGGTATAAGGGAAAAATGGAACCATTTGTGTGAGCCGAGTTTGACTTATTACCACTGATAATTGCCATTCGGCTGCATTTTTAACTTGGTCATTTTGTCAGGAAGATAAATCAGGCATTGCTCCTCAGATCCTCAGGTAATTAGGAAGGTTGGCAAAGCCCCCGTTTTTCTTGAATTAAATGTTTATTACCTGATTTGTAATATGGAATTAAATATGTTAAATGAAGGAAAGGCTTTTAAAATTTTTTTGAAAGACAGTTGCAACTTAAGCGTGTGGGCAAAGTTATTTTTAGTGGCTTGTTTTGCATATGTATTTATGAATTTTAAACTTTTTCTGATCACAAATGTTATACATGTTCGTTAGTAATGTGTAAAACAGGAAAGCATAAAGAAATAAGACACCTAGGGGGATCACTGTTAATATTTAGGTCACTGTCTAGGCTGTCTAGCTTGCCAAATAAGTGGAGCTTTTATAGAAAAATGGAGATGTTCTGCTTATTTTTTTTTTCCAGTTGGTAACAGCTCATATTTCCCCATGTTATCAGATAGTGTACTATAGAATGGCTTTGTAGTATTTTATTGTGAAGTATTTCTGTCATAATTTAGTTAGCCAGTCCTTAAATATTGGACATTTACTTGTGCTATAACTAGAATGAATGTAATTATACTCATCTAGTTATTTTCCTAGAACAATGATTTTATTGCATATGCATTGTTAAAGGGATGGCTGTTAAACATTTTAAAATGATTTTGACAAAAAATATCTAGCTGGAAATGATGGCAAATATTTCTCTGATCTTCGAATGGGAAGGGACTTTCTAATCACGAAAATATTAGAAGAAATTACAAAAAGGTATTAGATTTACTTCAGGGGGATTAAAAATATATCCTTTATTTCAAGTGGCATAAACATAATGGAAAAAAGCAGTCATTTACTTTTCCTGGGGAAAATGTTTGCAACATGACAAAGGGTTAATGTCTTTATAAGGAGCTCCTCTTACAAATGAATAAGAAAAAAACAAATCTACTGAAAAAATGGATAAAGGGCATTTACGGTTCATAAGAGAACCATGGATGCGTGGATCAAAGAAATCAAGATTGAAACCAGATGTCATTCTTTGCATGTCATATTTGCAAAAGTTAAAAAAGAATTTAGGAATGACAAGTGAGGTTAACATACAGTTTTCTTTCCTTTTGCTTTTTTTGTTAGCTTGTCAGTTTTGCCAGAAGGGATTGGGAGGGTTTCCCATTTCCCATTTCTTACTGGGAAGTTTAGGAAATAACTAGCCTGTGAATCTGTCTGAGCCTGGCAATTTTTGAGGACAGTTCTTTGCTTTTGTAATTTTCTCTATTTGTTTATTTGGTTTTCAAAAAATAGTTTTCCTAAAAATATTGCCCATTTCATCAAGATTTTTAGGTACATATGTGTGCTTCTTTTGTAAGTCCTTTAAAACATACAAACTTGTTTGTATGTAAAAGCATGAAGAGTCCATAGTGTTTTGTGTTTGCCCTTGTTTTCAGAAGATTTTCTTTGTCATATTCAGCAAGTATCATTTTGATTTTCATTGAAGAGGTTTTTGTTTTTTAAATCAGGAGTAGATGTTTTGTCAGCCTTTTTGGCATCTACTGACTTGATATAATAATTTGGCTGCTCAAAGTTTCCGGCCTGTGGATGGTATTGGCCCTTGGGTTACATCCTTCCTGCTTCTGAAGATCCTTCCTGCTTCTGAAGCATTGACATCCATTTTTAAGGAAATGGTAAAAGACAAAGATGACATTTCTGTGTTATTTCCCCTAAAAGTTTTTGGTGAAGGTGTTTTCTCTATGAGATCAAAGTTTGGAAATCACAGCATATAGTACTTTGGCAAACCCCGGTTAGGAAACAAGAGAAGCACTGTCAACAGTCTCCTGTGAGTTCAGTGGCCTTTACTGGGGAGAGTCAGGTGCTGCAGGCGACGTTTCCTCTGAATTGCTTGCTGGGGCCTGGGCTTTGATCTCAGCCCTGTAGCCTTGTGTGCGAAGGGCCGGTTTTCGTGTTTCCAGAGTCTGGGAGAACCTCAGAAGGGGAGGGGTGTTCTGCTGGCGCTGTGGCAGAGTTCAAGGATGCTCACTGATAACTCAGTCTTGTTTTTGTTGAGTGGCTCCTCCTGCTTCATTCCTTTCTCAAAGATTCCCTTCTCAAAAATACATTTGCATTTTTCCAATATTACAACTTCTGACTCAGTTCTGTGTTTTGATCTCTGATAGTTGTTCAGTGAAGTAGAAAGCTAGTTCTTCCGAATACTCATTTTACCAATCACCTTAAAAAAATACTTGCCCAAAATAAATCTTCATGGGGTCATAGTACCTTCACTTGCTCTTTCAGAATTTTTCTGATTTGTAGCTAAAATGACATTTTGTTAATTTGCACCTTTGCCCTCATGGAGCCTTTTTTTTAGTTAATATTTTTTAGCTCTTTAAAGGATTTACAAAAGAAGCATAAATATGTTGGAAAACAATTCTACCTTGTCAGAATTGTGTACAGTAAATTTCGAAAGTCACACCACCTCTTTACCCCATACACTTCAAGGCGGCTTGATGTTTATCCTTTCTAACCCTTTCCTGTATCCACAAATATGTACTATATAATTATACTTTTAATAAAAGTGGGATTGTACTATACGTATTGTGCAGCTTGCATTTTTCAAAGAGCAGTAAATATTATTACAGTTTATTTAACCGAAAATAAGCTGTTCTTTTAAAGCTTTTCTTTTTGGCTTTTTTTCATGTTCTTTCCATTATTCCTCTTCTTGACTAATCTTCATTGATGGATGTCGCCTTTGTGCCTCCCTTTTGACTCTGTAAATTTTTAATAAACAAAGCTTAAAATAGATTTATGGTTGTGAAGATTTTATTTGGGGGAATAAATTACCCCCCCCTTTTTTTTTTGCCTTGCATGCAAAATATTTTTAGAAAGAGGAAAACATGATTTCTGCATTCATATTCTAATCACTTAAAGTGAGTAATATTTTTTGTCCCACACAGCAAAAGGCCATTGTTTAGTTTCTGAAATTAAAAAAAATACAGGATCACTGGAGACTCATTGAAGGCTGGACTGGTACGAGTCTCATGGCATTTGTGTGCTTACTTACCTGGGGGATGTCGGTGAATGGGGATGCTAACTCGCCGTGGAACGAACAGTGGAGTTGAAAGATTCATAGCCTAAGTATTTTCCAATAAGAAACTTGTTGGTATCTGGCTAAACTATTGTCACTTCGTGGGCTTTTCTTCATAATGGAGGGCCAGGCTCGAGGCTGGTGTCACACCGCCTGTTCCCAAGACAGCCACTTGAGTGAGGTGCTGGGTTCTTTTTATTGTAAAATGCGTGCATCGGTACAAGAGTATATAAAACACATCCTTTTAATAAGCAATAAAACAAACATCTGTTTACCTATTGATAACCCAGCTTAAGAAATAGAATGTGACCGAGCTTTTTTGGAAGCACTCTCCCAGTGTATTAATACATTTTGAAGAGGCTTTAAAAGAAGGTGATTTTTGAGTAATTAAATTTTGTCTTCTGTTTTCCCCACAAACATAGTAACTTCAGTTTATTCTAGTGGCGGCATTGAGGCAATGTAAAGTCATAGCTAGAGACGAGGGCTCTGCTGTCATAGTCCTGATGGGCTCTGACCCCTGCGCTGTTCACACCTCTTACAAGCTCTGGGACCTTGACTGGGAGGCTTCACCCGTCTTGGGTTTTCTTACCTGTAAAGTGTGGGCTCACTGGTTCCCAAGTGGTGGTGTGAAGGTGAAATTACGCACGTCCGATGTGTTGCACAATGCCTGGCACATAGTGAGAACTGAACCCTTTAAAAAGTTTTTTTTGAATCAAGGCCCTGTGCTAGGGAATAGAGAGTTAAAAAATTGTCAAGGAAGAAACCCAATTGAATGCAAGATTGCTTTTCCCAGGTGTTCTACAGTACCATCTTCCAAAATATTTTGTGCAAACGGGGAGTTTGTGATCCTGCGCAGGAATGGGCTGGGTCCTCGGAGGTGTTCCTTAGAAGTGAAGAAGTGATAGAGCGAGTTCTAGGATTGGGCACTGCCCAGTGACAGGTGGACTCCGTTTACATGGAGTGACTCCTGCTAGGTTTATTACTACTCTTTACTTTTATTTACCATTTGTTTTTCTCTAGCTAGGTCTTGACTCTGCTAACAGGACTCCCCGTGTGGTTTTGAGCTTGGACCTCAGCAGCACAAGGAGATGTAGCTCAGCGGCTGGTACCGGGAAGCGTATGGACAGGTCTGCGTCACGGCATTTAGGTGCGTCTGAACCCAATCTTTCTCCTTCTGTGGTTCATGATAGAGTTGTGCTGACAGCCCTTTAGTGTTAGAACTCTTGTGCTTGACCTTGCCCTTTGCACATGTCAGCAGCGGTCTAAATGCAATCTAGGGAATAATGAATTGTTAGGTTAATGCTAATGATAAGGTAATGGACTTCTTTAGGCCAAATTCCGAGTAAGTAGATTAAACTAGAAAATAAACGGGCATAGTCTTGCTGCTTATACTAATTACAAGGTAGGAGGTGAATATTCTCGTTTTCCTTTACGTACTTTTGACTTTTTTATCAGCGAACATTTGCGTACCTACTGCTGTTGGTGTTCTTGGTCAGGGTCACAGGTATGAGTCCTGGGGATAAAGAGATTTAAGACCTTTTCTCTCATTCTTTTCCAAGCATTCTGCAATTTCAGTAGTGAGACTAAGCCATATACGTTACAAAGGAGCAGTCCTTTTTTTTTTTTTCCCTTCTTTCCTGCTCCTCTCTCCCTCATCCCAAAGCTTGATGGGCATTTCGGTTATTTTAAATTTTTTGCTATTATAACCAGTGCTGCAGGGAAATTTCTTGTACAAATTTTCGGGAGACTATTCATAAGTAAATTCCTGGCAGTAAAATTGTTGGGCATAGAGCGTAAGATTTTTCAGTTTTTTAATTTTGATAGATATTGGCAAATTGTCCTGCAGAGAAACTGCAAGAATTTGCACTCCTACTGATAAACATTCTCTCAAACACTTTGTCTTCTCAGAACTAAATTTATTCAGTATGGTGGGTGTGAAACGTTACATCAATGGTATTTTTATTTATTTTACTTTACATACAGTAAAATTCACTATTCAGATGTACAGTTATAAGAGCTTTCACAAATATTTAGAGGGGATCATTCCTTTTCAAAAAATATTTATTTTCATTTTCTAATAAAAGAAGTCTATGCGTGCTATTTAAAAAAATAAATAAATAAACCTTGGAAAATTCCAAAAATTAGGAAGAAGAAAATATCCTTGATCCTACCACCTAATGACACCACTGTGAACATTTTTGTGTGTTTCTTTTACTCTTTTTGTTTTCTATGTGTAGTTTTTTTTTCCCTTAAGCCATCATCATCAAATTGGATGTGTTACTCTCTCGAAAGTAATATTTATTAACGATGGAGGTAAGGGGGAGATGGTTCTATCTGGGGATACGTACAAAAAAAGTGGTCTCCCACCTCTCAGCATTTCACTTACTACCCTTATATCTCAATCCACAAATCCCCTTCTCTGCTCTGTTCTTTCACAGAGCTTCTCTCTTGAATCTCTGGTGATCTTTGGTGAGCACTTGCCAAACGTACATGCTCCCCCCAACCCAAAGTCAGCATGTCCAGACCTTGTTCATCACCTGCCTTGTCAAACCCTTTTCCTTACTTATTTCTGAAGGAGATGCTCTTGTTTTTGTCCTAGAGGTCATCTTTGACACCAAGTCTTAGATTTTTTTTCTTTGAAATTGCTTCATTTGTCCGTTTTTCTCGTCTCTTCCATCGTCCCAGTTGCCAAGATTCTTATGCTTGAATTAACACAGTAGCTTGTTGATCTTCCATCTTGAGACTCCCCAGTGGTGAACTCCTTCTCCTCTCACCATGTGCCCAGAAACTCCTGTTTCATAAGGCTGTGTTGCATTTACATTGGACTTTTTTCTTTTTGGTGAGGAAGATTGTCCCTGAGCTAACATCCGTGCCAGTCTTCCTTTGTTTTTTCTATGTGGGATGCCTCCACAGCATGGCTTGATGAGCAGTGTGTAGGTCCGTGCCCAGGATCTGAACCCACAAAGCCTGGGCCGCTGATGTGGAGTGCTTGAACTTAACTACATCACTGGGCTGGCCCTACATTGGACTCGTGAGACTCCTTTGTCCCTGTGACGGGATTTTTCCTGTCCCTCCCACGGTGTGCTATGGGTAGGCAGTTTTCATGCCCCAAAGACTGGCCATACTCCTGCCTTTCTCTGGACTCCATGGTGGCCTCCCACTCAGGACTCTCCATCCTTCAAGGCTGACCCCAAGTCCCACTTCCCAAAAATCATTTCTGACCATTTCAAGCCCTGTTGAGTTTCTGTTTCTTTGAGCTGTCATGCAGTTTGATAATCATCTGTAATTCACTAGTTGTCCCAGTCTGCCCAGTTAGATGGTAGATTGTCTCAAGTTTACTCATTTCCGTCTTGGTGCTCAGACTGTTGTGGCAGTTCAGGAAACTAGCCAAATAGTTGGTTTATTCCATTTTCTTTGAGACTGTCGGTACAGATCCTAAAATATTAAGCTCTTACTAAACTGAGAAAAAAGAAGGTTTGCTAGTTAGTATCTTTCATCTTTGTTATCAGGAGCGTACAGCTGACAGTTCTCTGCCTGGCCGTTCATAGCTGAGAACACCAGCTCTGCCCAGTGCCTGGAGCCTGCAGACGAGTGCCTGGTTCTGATTCAAGTGCATTTTAGAAGTTGATCCACAGATGTGGAGGGACTTGGATATAAACTTGATCAAAAACTTTGAGGGGCTGGCCCCGTAATGTAGTGGTTAAAGTTTGGTGGGCTCCACTTCGGCGGTCTGGGTTCACAGGTTCAGATCCCAGGTGAGGACCTACACCACTCGTCAGCCATGCTGTGGCAGCAACCCACATACAAAATAGAGGAAGATTGGCACAGATGTTAGCTGAGGGCTCATCTTCCTCAAGCAAAAAAAGAGGAAGATTGGCAACAGATGTTAGCTCAGGGCCAGTCTTCCTCAGAAAAAACAACAACAACAACAAAAGCAAAACTTTGAGCAGTGAGGAGAAATTTCTGTTTTATTGGCAGCTGATTTCCGAGAGGCTGTCTGGTAATTCTGATGTTTTTAGTTTACAGACGCTGTGGGCTGTTGACGTCAGTGTCCCAGTTTCTCATTACTAAACATGTTATGTAAAAATGCTGCATTGTTTATAGTTTGATCAGTAGCAACAAGAGAATTAAATATTTACGGGAAAAATTGGGTAGTTTCAAAAACCTATGTAAACACTGATGATGATTGCAGAGCTTACATAAGAAGGTAAGGAAGGAAGTTGGAAGAGTTGTGTAACGGTTACTCGGAAAGAGATTCTAAGCATATTAGAACAGCTCTGGCCCTTTCAGTTGGATATGTTTTAAAATCAACGTGTTAGTGTTGGATTAAGACCAGCTGTTTATAAATTGTCTCAGTTGTTTGCTGACTTGCTGTTTGGTGTGGAAAAATCTCGTCAGTAAATTTGTCCCATTCCTTCTAATGATAATTCTTTTTAATTACAGGTATTATTGTTTTTTTAGGTTTGCTATGCGAAATCAGAAGCTGCGATTCAGTGGTTTTTAAAGCCCCTCTGTATTTGAGTAGTGTTTGCTCTTGGATGAATCCTGTGTTTTATTTAGATTTCTCGTGCTGGTTCTGAGCTTCCACTGAAGAGCCCCAACTCCCCTTATGACCTTGCAGCTTGTGCTTGTTGGCACGTGGATTTCTGCTTTGGCATTTCTTGCATCCGGCTCCCTCCCTCCTTCTCCCAGTGATGTGAGTGTGAGAAGTCAGGGTATGGCACCTGCTCCCCTCCGTCAGTGCAGGCTACGGAGCTGATTGTGTAGGATGCTAATATAGGGTTTGTTCTGATGTTTGAACTAAGATATACGGCCATGCCCATGTTGTGTGTATGTGTGTTTGTAAAATCAAAGTATCAGAACACACTCCTTGGATGGAGTCTGATCATGATTACCATGGTTGTGTGCTCTGAAAGAGCGTTTACTTTTCTCTTTTCCTTTTATCCACTTTCTTTAGACTAGCGCTGTCCCATACAATTATAATGGGAGTCACATATGTAGTTTTCTAGTAGTTATATTAAATACAGTAAAAAGAAGCTGGTATAATTAACTTTAGTAATATATTTTATAACCTAACATATAAAAACATTATCACTTCATGTAATCAATGTAAAATTATTATTATTTTTTTTTAAAGAGTCTGTCTTTTATTTATTTATTTATTTTTTGGTGAGGAAGATCAGCCCTGAGCTAACATCTGCCAATCCTCCTCTTTTTGCTGAGGAAGACTGGCCCTGAGCTAACATCCGTGCCCATCTTCCTCCACTTTATATGGGATGCTGCCACAGCATGGCTTGACAAGCGGTGCATCAGTGCGCGCCCAGGATCTGAACCGGAGAACCCTGGGCCGCTGCAGCGGAGCGCGCGCACTTAACCGCTTGCGCCACCGGGCTGGCCCTGATGTAAAATTATTAATGAGATATTTTACTCTTTTTTTAATAGTACTTCTTTGAAGTCTGGTGTGTATTTTACGCTTATAGCACATCTCTATTAGACTGATCACACTTTAGTGCTCAGTATTCACATGGGGCTGGTGGCTCCTGCATTGGGTGGCACAACTCAAGGCCCACATTGCTTTATCTACCACTAAGTAATATCTTTTCAGCTTTTGGATTTTTGGATATTTCATAATGTCAGGCACTTCCATTTATGGATTGTGTAATAAGATATACTCACAGTTGAATGATGCTTCTATCAGCTTCCCCTTTCTCATTGTTTTCCTGTCAGATTGAGAGGTTTCCTATTGCCTGGAAAATGCTTCTGAACCAATTCAACAAGTAAATTGATAGACAGTATTTGTTGATGTTAATTCATTTATTCCCTGGCTTGAGAAGAAAAAATATTCTTAACATACATACATATATATATGTATAAATTATTTTTTTTTTTAGTAATTTTCTCTTTTACGCAAGAATCACAAACACATTTTGTAGTTTATAATTTTAGACACATTGAAGTTTAGGGTCCAATGAATATTTCTCATTTCTTTTAAAATAATTGATGACCTAGGAAAATGTGAAGAAGTACAGTACTATCGTTAGATTAAAAATGGCCTTTGGAAGAATTGAAGAGAATAAAAGAATATGAGGAAATACAGGAAGATCAGGAATCCCTGAACACAGGAGGTTTGCAGTACATTAGGAGCGCCTACCTTCTGACCACACCTTTGGTTCCCTTAGTTACTTAGGCGCTGTGAGCAGGTTCTCAGAAATGAGGGACTTCAGCATCTAGTTACAGGGAAACGCTGACCCACCCTGCTGCTGTTGTGGGGAGCACAGTGACTGCATCCATATGGCGCGCGTGTTCCATTTTGAGTGCCTTAATTTCTCTTAGTTTGCCTTGCCTGTGTATTTATTTCGATATTGTCCTTAGTGACATAAGGTTTAAAAATTAAAGTGATTATCACACATTATAGAAAAATAAGAGCAAAAAGTCACTTATAGTCCTATCATCTGGAGATAATCACTTAAACCATTTTGGTGTTTTCCTCTGTTTTCTCTGTGTACACACTGTAATGGGGTTATCATGTGTGTTTTGTAACTTGCCTTTTCCTCCACTCAGTGATATACTCGATGCATTTCCATGTCAGTGAGTACTTCAAGTAGCAATTTTTTAATCCCCATGATATTCTAAGAGTGTATCTGCAATTTAACCAACCAGTTTTCTATTTTTAGACATTAATATTTTCCCCTCTAGTTTTGGATTGTTCTAAGTACTATTTTAGTGGACATTGTCATAATGAAAAATTTGAGCCTTTTTAAATTATTTTATGATAAATTCCTTAAGAGTAGAACTGTTGGGTCAAAGGCTATGTGTACTTTGAGAGCTTTTGATTGATGTTGTTAAATAACCATCTAGAAATGTTAAGCCAATTATTACCCCAACTAGCAGTATATCCAAGTGCCTACCTGCTAAAGGAACATTGAAAAAAATTATTCAGTAATCTTATGATTTGTTAAATGATTTATAAATGATACATTTTAATTTTATTTATGCTGTTTTGGATTTTTCACATTTTTTTTACAAGAAAGCTTATACATGATTATATTCCCATCAGCAATATAGTGAGAATCACATTAAAATATAAAAGGACATAATATAAAATATTCCTTTTATAAAATATAAAAGGAATCTTGACGGTATTAGGAGTTCTTACACCCAAGTAGACTACTTTTAAGTGTGTGTGGCTAAGGTGTTCTGAAGCCGGTATGCCAGGGAACCCGCTTCCTGACCTGGCGGCTCGCTGGATACTGTTTTAGGTATACCCTTTACTCTCTGAGATCTTTTTTTTTTGTGAGGAACATCAGCCCTGAGCTAACGTCCGATGCCAATCCTCCTCTTTTTTTGCTGCGGAAGAAGATTGGCCCTGACCTAACATCCCTGCCCATCTTCCTCTACTTTATATGGGATGCCGCCACAGCATGGCTTGACAAATGGTGCGTCGGTGTGTGCCCGGGATCCAAACCTGTGAATCCTGGGCTGCCAAAGCAGAACTCTTGCACTTAACCGTTTGCGCCACTGGGCCGGCCCCAATCTGAGATCTTATTTTTTGCTAGCCAAAACTTAGGGACCAAATAGATCAGAAAAATGTGGATTCCTCACTGCATGAACTCAAGAAGAGCATAAATTTGAATAAGAAGGATACTTGATATGAATTCTGGTCATTCCAAGGGTCATTCCCTTCACTTGGGAGGGAACAGTGAGGCGAGGTCTGGAAAGGATTTGCTGAGGAATTGATAATTTAAAGAGAAATCTGAAATATGAATAAGAATTCTCCAGATGTTGTAGCGTTCCAGGTAGAGAGACGAGCAGGCTGTGTTTTCCAGCCTTAATTTGACACTGGCCGTCAGTTTTGAAGTCCACACCAATCTGTGATACCACCTTCCCTTTACTTTTTCACCAGCATCTACCAACTTCTCGGTCATTCCTAATGTTCCTCAAGAATGTTGGCTCCTGGCTTGCTACTTTTCTTTCCTCTGTCTTCTAATATGGTCTCTGAGTCATTGGCTCATTTGGCCCCTGGACCTCGCCATGCCTTCACGTGATCTTTTCCAGGGAGTTACTTCCAGTTTACTTCAGCTCCTCTGGGCCTTGTCATCTCTCACGTGACACTTTTGGAATCTTGAGCTTGGAGAGTCTCCTCTCTGCACGCATCCTGTCCTTCCTAGCTCTCATTCGTTCTCCTCCAGTGGCCCTTGTTCCTTGGGCATGTTGGTGTTCTCTGGCTTGCCTTCCTCACTCTTTTTACCTGCCGTGGACTCCACAGGGAGTCAGGTGACTGTCATCTTACCGGCATCTTTATTTGCTCCCTCTCTGGACTGGCCCCATGACTTGCCAACCTTCCTCAGTGGTGCAGTCCTACTATTGAATTTTTCTGTGTTGTCAGGTGCACTCTGCTGGAGATAAACCAGATATCAAGGTGACTGTCTCCATTACACATTTACAAGTTCTGGGCTCAGCTAGACCCTTGATTTTTTTTTTTTTTTCCTTTATGTCGATCCTTTTACTCATCCTTTTCCCAGTCTCACCCTCAGCCTCCTTCCTCTCCACTATGACCTTTACTTCTTAGTTCATCAAGAAAATAAGTCATCAGATAAGAGCTCCCTCGACTTCCTGCCCTCCTACCTCATGGAGGATTGAGAAATAGTAACTATTTGTGTAGTTACTATCTCTACCCACTTTATTCCATAGAGGATATGAGGCAATCACTACAGATGGCCTGTGTGGAACCGTTGTGACGGATTCTGAAAGTTTTCCTATCAGGATTACAGGAGAACTGCTTATTGCGCCCTGTAGCTTAGTTAGACCTTCTCATCTCTGGTTTATGGTGATATGTTTGTGTTTTCATAGAAGATAGGATTTTAGAAGTGGCACAACCCTTGCAGAGGGGCAGGTTAAATGACCTCCCAGATGACAGAGCTCATTCATGGCACTGTCTGGGCTGGAATCTCATCACATCTTCAGTGGCCTTTCCTTATCTTAAATTAAATTACTTTAGATAGATTTTTCCTCCCTAGGGGGAGGTGGGATTGGAAGTGAAGAAGTGAAGAAGACATCAAATTTATTTGTAGTTAAAAAAAAATAGATATTGGATATACATGAAACAAAATCCAAAAGGTACAAGAGGACAGATCTGGGAAGTAAGTCTCCCTCCTATCTGATCAGCTCCCCTCTCGGGAGGCAACCACTTCTACCAGCTTTTGTGTGTGTGTTTATGTATCTTTCTTAGAGCTCGTCTTTGTCAAGAATTTGTTTTTAGTTGTGAAATTTCAAATATAAAGAAAATGAAAGAATGAACACTCATATGCCAGATACCCAGATCTAGTGAATCTAAATATTTTGTTCTCTTCGCTTTAGGTTTTTTTTTTTTTCTTTAAGAAAATAAAACATTTTAGATACCTGCTTTGTATCCTTTGCTGATCTTGTCTTCCTCCCTCTCTCCCAGAAGTAACTTTGCAATCCATATTTTACTTTTGTATTACATGTTTATATATCCATAAACTCACATACAATATTGACTGCCTGATTTAAAACCTTAAATAAAAGATCTTATGTGGTATGTGTTCTGCAACCTACTTGCTCATTCAGGAGTGTGTTTTCAAGCCATGTTGACCCAAGTGGCTAGAGTGCATTCATTTTAACTGCTCTGTTTTATTCCACTGTTTAAACATACCAGAACTTATTTATATGTTCTCCTATTGATGTGTTGGTTATGTACTATTGAAAACAGGGTGGAGTGTGCTGAGAAGTGGCATCACTGGATTCTTAGTACACACGCATCTTCAACCTGCTAGTTACCAAATTGTTTTCCCAAGTCTTTGAACCACTTTACATTTCTGGCAACAGAGTAGGAAAAGTCCTGTTTATCCACAGCCTTGCCCACACTTGGTGTTACTAAGCTCTTTTATTCTGGCCTTATCTGATGGGTGTGAAATGGTACCTTGTTTTAACAGAGATATGCCACAGTTTGTTTATCCATTCCCTAGTTAAAGGTGAGTGTTGTTTCTGGTTTTGGCTATTGTAAATAAAACCACTTAAACAACAATCTGTACATAAATGTTTAAACATAAGTTTTCTTTTCTCTGGGTCTTAGGGTTAATGTATATTTTAGCTTTATAAGAAATGACCAAACTGTTTTCCAGAGTGGTTGTGCCGTTTTATACATCCACCAGGAGTGTATGAGAGTTCCAGTTGCTCTGTGTCCTTATCAGCACTTGGTATTGTCTTAGCAGCTTTTCTGTTTTAGCCATTCTAATAGGTATGTGATATAGTTGGGTTTTTTTCCCCCTCTCCAAAGCCCCAGTATGTAGTTGTATATTCTAGTTGTAAGTCCATCTAGTTCTTCTGTGTGAGCTGCTGCCACAGCATGGCTAATAACAGACGAGTGGTGTGGTTCCTTGCCTGGGAACTGAACCCTGGCCACGGAAGCAAGTGTGCCGAACTTTAACTGGCTCTGCCATATAGTTTTTTTTTTTTTTTTTTAGGAAGATTGGCCCTGTGCCAACTGCTGTCGCCAATCTCCCACTTTTTTCCCTCTCCAAAGCCCCAGCACATAGTCGTGTCTCACAGTTGTAGAGTTGTAGCTCTTTTACATGGGATGCTGCCCCAGTATGGCTTGATGAGCAGTGAGGAGGTCTGCGCCCAGGATCCAAACTGGTGAACCCCAGACTGCCGAAGCAGAACTCGCCAACCCAACTGCCATGCCACTGGGCTGGCGCCTGTCATTATAATTTTTTTTTTTTTAATATATTTATTTACTATGTTTGTGTGTGTGTGAGGAGGATCAGCCCTGAACTAACATCCATGCCAATCCTCCTCTTTTTGCTGAGGAAGACTGGCCCTGAGCTAACATCCGTGCCCTTCCTCCACTTTATGTGGGATGCTGCCACAGCATGGCCTGACAAGCGGTGTGTCGGTGTGCGCCTGGGATCTGAACCCGGGCTGCCAGCAGGGGAGTGTGCGCACTTAACTGCTACGCCACAGGGCCGGCCCCTGTGATTATAGTTTTTTAACCTCAAGAATTGAAATTAAAAATCGATTATTTAAAAATGATTAAAGTAATTGATTTTTGCCCTCCTTGGTCTTGACTGATCTTTTTTTTTTTTTTCCCTTTAATTCAAAAGCAGAACATTGTGTAAGGGTAACCAAATAATGATAAATAGGTGGTATAGTGCAGCGTAACATTTGCAGGCTGCTGCTAGAAAATTTGGTAAATGTATTTTTTTTTTTTTTGCTGTCAGCAAAATTTGTGATAGAATCTTTGATTTATTGGTTGGACTTTTTGGGGGGTTTATTTCTGGAAAATATGTATTAAAACTTTACAGCTACAAGTATTGAGATCTCATTGTGATGACATCATCCACCTACTTGTGTGATTCCCTGCCCCCCAGGCTTTGAATAAGATTTAATTTGAGGATGCTTGTTCCATTACTAAAAACAGAAGTATAAAAACCACAGATGTAGGCCAACACCCTTATTTTACAGAGCAAGACATTTGAGGTCCACTGGGTAATGACTTTCCTACACTTACACCACCGCCCGTGGTCTATGCTACTGTGCATGGTCTACAGTGTGGGCTTCCAGATTCCCAGTGCAGTGCTGCTTTCCCACTACCCCCATATTTAACTGCATGGTGCTGACCAAGACACCCTGTAATGTGAATCTTGAGTTTGAAGGATGCAGTCTTCATAACGGACTTACTTTCAGAGTTGGATATGCTTGTTTTTACTTTCATTGCCGAATTCTGACATGCGCTGTCAGCACACATTCCGAGTCATGCTTTGAGATTGTGAGTGAGTGGCCAGCCTTTATGTGTCTGTCAGAGGAGCCAATTTAATAAATCTTTGATAGTCAATGTGAGCAATGAATTTGTTCATGTTGCTCAGATGTTTACTGTTTATCATGATCCTTCCATTTGGTCCCTCTGAAGGAGAATAACATTCAGCCAGGTTTGAAATATGTACTGATCCATTCCTTTTGAAAATTTAGTAACTGGGGTTATTCCAAATTTGTTGTCTTGCCAGAGTTTCTCTCTCTGCATGTGTTTTTTTTAGGGTATAGTTTTGGCTGTTCTAATATACCCAAATATGAAGTAAAAGCTTTTTTCTCACATAATCCGGCTCTTTTGTTCTTATCGTTTCACCATTCCTAGAGTATTGATTCATTAACATGGCTCAAGATGGTTCCTGCAGCCAGTGGGAGAGGGAAAGGAGAAGGCATGCTTATTTCCTCTCACATCCCATTGGCCAAAACTTAGTCACATGGCCACATCTAGCTGCAAGGGAGACTGGGAAATGTTGCCTGAATCGAGCTGTTTGTGTGCCCACCTTAAAATCAGGGTTTTTATTAGTTTAATTAATTGAAGGAGAGAGGACTCTTGGAGACACCTGTTGGTCTCTGACACTTCTGCTAATGAAATGGAGAAGTTGCCACGTGAATCAAAACAATGCATAGTCAGAAATAAGTTGGATATGAGATGGAAATATATTTTAATTGTCGACTCTTCTGTGTGTTTGAAATTTTCCAAAATAATTTCTTAAAAACAATTTTATATTTGATAATTTCTTGCCTTTACCAAGTGCCATTTAAATATCGTAACACTAGAGGGTGCTGTTAGTCAATACATTTGCTTTTAGTGTTCATAGAAATATTTTTCCTGTCAGTTTGGCTTATTACAGAATCAGAGTAGTAGTTTTTGTCCAGTTGATAATCCTAAATCTCCTTTGATGTTTTTACACAGTTTTACAACAGTAGAGGCACTGATATATCAATATGTAACATTTATTTGGAAAGGCAGAAATAGATAATCACTAAATGTGTAAGGTTTTTAAAAAAAAAAATGTGGTTTAGATTTTGTCCTTAAAGGGAAAACATACATCAGAGATTACATTAATAAAATGAGATACTTTCAAATACATAATAACTTCTGAAGAATTAAAACATTTTTTTCAATATTTG
Source organism: Diceros bicornis minor (assembly GCF_020826845.1). Classification (NCBI taxonomy): domain Eukaryota; kingdom Metazoa; phylum Chordata; class Mammalia; order Perissodactyla; family Rhinocerotidae; genus Diceros; species Diceros bicornis. Next base: position 33,167,160 of record NC_080758.1, on the reverse strand, counting down.
GCCAAGTTTAGCCTGTTAGTTGTTTTGCCTTATTTTTTGTCCTGAATGTACTAACCTTATATAAGTACTAAGAACTGAGCTACTGCTAATTTTGCCCCCTAACAGTATGGGAGGGGCATAACTAAAACTTAGAAGATCAGATGAACACAAAGAAAAAACCCTTCTAATCTCACTTGACAGAGATAACCTCTGTAAACTGTGTGCTGCATCGCCATCTGCTTTCTTAGCACACTTGCGCATGTGTGTAAACAGTGCTTCAAAAAGGGGGGCATCATGTGGGTTAATGCTGGTGCATGCCATCTATGTTCGTTTTGTAACTGGCTACATTTCTGAAGTGTCTTATTCTAGTGCTTTTTTTTTTAAACTCATTTTCTGACCCATTACCTATAAATAATTCTTTTGTTTTCCCCTTTCCAATATTTGAACTTTAAAATCTTTTTTTTTTTTTGTGAGGAAGATCAGTCCTGAGCTAACATCTGCCAATCCTCCTCTTTGTTTTTTTTTTTTTTTTTTTTGCTGAGGAAGACTGGCCCTGGGCTAACATCCGTGCCCATCTTCCTCCACTTTATATGGGACACCACCACAGCATGGCTTGACAAGCGGTGCGTCGGTGCACACCTGGGATCTGAACCTGCGAACCCCGGGCCGCCACAGCGGAGTGCGTGCACTTAACCGCTTGCGCCACCGGGCTGGCCCCTGAACTTTATAATCTTATTGTATTAGTTAGAACTTCCAGAACAGTCTTCTATGATGAAGCCATCAGACTTCCTTCTGTTTCTGGCTTTGATGGGCCCCCTCTGGGTTTTTCAGGGTACGTATCTCATTGGCTATTGGCATGAGATAGGGATTCTTTTTTGAGGACATTTTTCTTCTGTGTTGCAAGGCACTAAGGGTTTTATTCAAAAATTGATGTTGAGTTTTGTCAAATGCCTTTTTACTTTCTGTTGATCTTGCAGTTTTCTTTCTACCTGTTGATGTGACTTGTAACACTAGCCTTTTCACTTCTATTGTGCTTTGTCAAGTTTGGGATCATGATTATGGTAGATTTCTAAAATAACTGACAAGCTTTTTGTCCTTTTCCAGTGCTCTGGAGCTGTCTGAGTTGCATGGGAAGTGACTGTTCCTTAATGCTTGGCAGTATTTGCCTGGGAAGCCACCTGGGCCCCCGTGCATTTTTAAATGAAAGGTCTGTATCTACCTTGGCCTTGGGAGGGTTGTGTAAGGGGCCCTTTGGATGTATTTACCAAATTTATCAATTCTGTTGCTTATTTCCTAGCTAATTTTTCTCTCTTTAATTTCTTTTTACTTTCTTTAGGGTATTTTGTTGCTTATTCTTTCTTGTTTAATTGTGAGAGTATTTTTACGGTTTCAATTTCACCTTTGACCCAACAGTTATTTGGGAGAAAATTAAAATTTTGAAGTTGCTAGACTATCTTGGTTGATAATTATTTTTTCTCTTTTTGGCATTATGGTCAGGCAGTGAGAAATGTAAATGTTCCTTTTATGTGGAGGCTGAAATTTTCATTTGGCATGATGGTCAGTTTTCACAAGTGCTCTTTAGCCACTGAAAATAAAGCTCTATTTTCTATGGGGTGCAAAGTTTGATACTTATTATGTTAGCCTTACTTGTTATATTGGCTAGATTGTCTAATCAATACAAAATAAAATTAACATGGAGATGGGGTCGTGTTCATATCCCCCACCCTCTTGCCCCCCATCTTCTTGGAGACAGATAGGTATATTTATGCACTGTTGGTCATTTTTTTCTGTATTGCTAACCGTTATGGGTCTTATTTCAGTGAATGTTCGAAACATAAAAATGGACATAATGTTTCTATTGTGAATTTTATACTTTAATAATGTAAAACGACCCTTTTTTCCGCATTTAATACTCTCTGGCATGAATTCCATTGTGTGTGACATTTAAAAAAAAAAATAACAATAAAGCCACATTAATGTTGCTTTATTTTTGTTTCGCTTTGTTTAAGGTCTGTCTTTGGACATTTATTCATTTTTTATTTTATTGAGATCACATTGGTTTATAATGTTGTGTAAATTTCAGATGTGCAGTATTATATTTCAGCTTCTGTATAGACTGCATCGTGTTCACCACCAAAAGTCTAGTTTGCATCCGTCACCATACATTGGTGCCCCTTTGGGCATTTGTTGACACATCTGAGAATATTTTTAATGACTTTAACTAATTGATAGGTTTAGTTTGTTTTAGTCTGTGGTCTGTTTCAAATTCTAATAGTGGTTTCTTATAAGTAAAAGACATTTAAAAAAACCTGTTTCTCCAGTTGTCCTAGCTAAGATCTCATGGTATTTTTTCCATTTCTGTCTGATTGGGAGAAGGGCTTTAGCATCTTCTTAGTATCTTCAGTCTTTATTAATGTACCCTTGTTTGATCTGCTTTATTGTTATTAATTACATTTTTTACATTATATAACATATAGAGAATAATTTGATGTGTGCGTTCAGTTTTATAACCGGTTTTATGTTCATTATTTAGTTTTGTCCCGATCCTGATGGTTTTGGTTGGCATACATTATTAGTAGCCCGTATATTACTGGCCTCTCTGAATTTTTCATCTTATATGGTTAGAATATAGCCTTAATCTTTTTTTTTTTTTTCCTTTTTCCTTCTCAGCCCATGCATATCTGAGACTGCAGTTTTTGGTTTTCCCACATAAAGGGCAACTTGTCTGGATATAAAATTCTTTGAGAAAATCTTTTCCTCAGTTCTCTATAGATCTTCATTTTCTGTTAACTTCTGGCATTTAATGCTGCTTTGGAAAATCCTGAGGCTAATCTTCATCATTGCTACTATTTAAGTAAACCAAACGTTATCTGGATGTTTCTATGACTTTGTCATACTGTAGTTAAATTATTTTGCTGAAATGTGTCCAAGTGTAGGTTTTTCTCTCTGATCTTGCACGGACCTGGTGTTTTCTTGTAATCTCTATACTCAGATTTTTCTTAATCTCAGAACAGTTTTTATTCTGTATCTTTTATATCTTTGTTCCATTTGTTCTTTTTAAAAAAAGTTTTACTGAGATATAATTCACTTACTGCAAAGTTCTCTCATTTAAAGTGTATAGTTCAGGGGCTGGCCCCGTGGCGTAGTGGTTAAGTGTGCACGCTCTGCTGCTGGCGGCCTGGGTTCGGATCCCGGGTGCGTACCAATGCACCGCTTGTCAGGCCATGCTGTGGCGGCGTCCCATATAAAGTGGAGGAAGATGGGTGCAGATGTTAGCCCAGGGCCAGTCTTCCTCAGCAAAAAGAGGAGGATTGGCATGGATGTTAACTCAGGGCTGATCTTCCTCACAATAAATAAATAAATAAAGGGTATAGTTCAATGACTTCTAGTAAATCAGACTTGTGGAACCATCACTACAAATTTTAGAACATTTTCTTCCTCCCATAAAGAAATCCTAATGCGTTAATAGTCACTCCCCTTTCCTGTCCTCCATTGCCGCCCCAGCCCCAGGCTACCACTAATCTACTTTCTGTCACTGTAGATTTGCCTATTTTGGACATTTCATATAAATGAAATCATACAACATGACTGGCTTCTTTGTTCTTTTTGTTTTCAAGTCCAGTTAAGAAGCACTGATTATTCATGTCTTGGCTTTGCTCTTTGCTTTTTTTCCTCCATGGGTCTCATCTCTGAACTGTTACTGCCTTTCTGGACCTTTCTTGGTCTCACAGAGTTTCTCCAGCTTCTCCACCTTTCAATTTTCTACTGTTTTCTACAGTTTCACTTCTCTTTATTGCTTCTAAGTTAATTTTGTGCTTTTGGTTTCCTTAGAATTTTTCCCCACCCCAGCTTGTTGTCTCTTGGTCTCAGTCTTTTTTTTTCATATAATTGTCTGATCTTGTTTCCTTTATTTTTCGTGCCAACTGTTTCATTAGCTTTTTATTCTTTTCTCCTTTGTGCCAAATTGGAATTTTCTTTTGGTTCCTGCAGTAGAACCTTTCTGAGGTTCGAGTCTTCACAGAACATCCTAAGTACAGTTCCTGTATTCAGGATACAGAAACTGGAGTATTTTTTTCATAGGCCACATCCTGGATTTTTCCTCTTAGCTCACCTTGGAGCAAGGGGCGTCTGGTCTACTTGGGCATGTTGACCTGATGGCTGGGGTATGTCACATGTGACCTGTGCTTTGGGCACTTGTGGTGGTGACTCTCCTGCCCCGGAACAGTTAGAGCGCTTGGCTCCCAACCGTCTCCCCAGCTTCTGCTATGGCTTCTCCTCTAGTCAAGTGGCTTGTGCTTCTTAATGCTCACTGCTGATTTCCTTAAGATTATTCATGAATAAGTAACACTTAGAGCTGCTTTTGTCCAGAAGTTGTCCTGGTTCCTCTTCTGCCTTTATCCTAGGGGCCCTCCGGGCTGGCTGTTTCTCAGCTGAGCCTCATGGTCCCTCTCTGGATTTGGGAAGGGCAGCCTGGGGTGTTGGGAAGATGGAGGTAGGTATCTGTCCTCCCACAGCACCTCTCCAGGGGCAGAGGTGCCCACTGCCCAGGTGTCTGGCAGGCCCTGGCCTAGAGTCAGGACTAGAAAAGACCAAGTCTGACTACAGCTGTGGCTTCTTCCCTCTTACCGATGCTAGATGGTCAGCATGTGTGTGCTTTTTTGTGTCTTCATGGGCACTTCCACTGTTCAGTGGGGCCTCTGCAGCTGGGACCTGCACACCAGATGCCACGGTCAACTGGTCTCTAGCGGTTAGCTGTCAATATTACAGTGATTTGTTGGCTTTGCCTATCATCTAATGAAAAGGTCATACCTTGAGATCTATTTTTAGTCTCTGAAAGTCTTTGAGCTTTGAAAACAGTTGTCTTTGGGACCCTGCTTGGGGAAATGAAAAATTACCAGGGAGTAAAATTAATCTCCCTTTTCTCTGAGCTGAAAGCAGTGTGGGTGGACTTGTTCATCTGAACATAAGGGTTTGGAAATATAGGTTTTAGTTTCCCTTATTTTTGTGGGTTTGAGAAATGTAATCCTAGCAGCTACTTGGTTTCCACAGTAGAATATCCAGACTGCCACGTAGAAACCTGCTCCAGACGGACGGTAAGCAGAGCATACTGGAGGCATGCAGTAACCGTTTGTAACCAGGTGGTGGCTGTTGTGTAATATAAATAGATAGCATTTCTGACTAGGTGGTGTGGTTATACAATTTTGGCGAGCCTGTGTGGGTTATAAAAGCCGAAATTGCTTCAGGACCTGAGTGTCTCATGCTGAGCACCAGGACTATCCAGCCTTACACAGACACCAGCGCAGAATTGGTGGTAGGGTACTGATTAAAGAATATTTCTGTGGATAGGGTAAGATTTCACTCCACAGGTAAGACCGTTTCTTGGTACATAAGCTCTGCTTTGGGGAATCAGAATCTGTATGTGTCTGTGTCTGTGTGTGCATCTAGATCCACAGGTGTGTTTCCATGTGTGCTGCTGTCTGTGACCGTGTGTCTGGTTTTCTGCGAATATATGGCTGTGTGTGCATGTGTCTGTGTAGGTGAGTGAGGAGCCTTTGACTCAGGTTTGCTCAGCTGGGTTATCAGAAAATCTGCAGTCTTTCTCAGTGCTGTCAGACATTACTTAAATAATTGAACATTAACATTTATGCAATGCTTAGAAGATAGTGCCCTATACTAAATATGTGAGAAAAGTGATGATAAAAACCTGATGTGCAACAATTAAAATGTCAGAGTCAATGATTTTCAGGTGCTCATTTACCTTATTTTCTGAGTGAGGTCCAGTCCTGGGACTTCAAGGTGCTCTGTACTCTTATACGTTTTCTTTTATGCAGAATTTTAGGGGTTTGGGGAAAAGGAAGTACACAAGCAAAAAGGCATGTAGATTAAACAAACTTCATGGAGAGCTGGAGTCTCTTTTATAGCTAACATCTATCTTTAAATCCTTTTAAGGTTTTGAGGTTGTAAAAACTTTGGGTTCAGACACCAAGTAAAGCAATATGTCTGTGGCATAGGATTCTGATGTAGTCTCTGTATTGAAGGGATATGTTTTTTATGAATTAGGAGGAACATACTCCTTTGCAGAAAAATAAATGTATAACATACTCACAGGCTTGTGTTTATTGAGGGTCAGGGAAAAGGCTCCCATTTATTGAAAGTCAGGGAAAAGTTATTATTTTGGTCACTGTGTCCTTGGTGTTAACCTGGAGAAGAATTCTAGTGTCCCAGCCTAGGTAATAGCTGTGCAGTTTAGGCAGACTCACTCTTCAGCCACCAGGTAATCCATCAGGGTGGGTAGAATTTCAGAGCACCCTTTTCCTTCTCTTGGGGAAGTCTGAGGAGGAGGAGATGGAACTTCTGGTACACTGGACTAGGGGGCAGCAGGGGTGGAGTGGGGAGAAAAAAGATATTGCAGAAGAGATTTGCAAATGCAATTTCTTTCAGACCATAGGAAGAAAGCAGGTGGTTGAGAGGACTAAGCAAATGTGCCAAAGTCCAGCAAAACTGAGCAGGTATAACGGGTGGTTAGAAATTAGGGAAAGGTGGAGCTCGGCCTCTTTCTGCAGGCGAGAGAAGGAAATGTGGTTTTCACACTTGGGGCGGAGGAAAGGATGAGACCGTTCCCAGGAGGAATGGTCTGGTCTGGAGAGTAATTCAGGGAGAGGGCTGGTAAATACAGTGAGCTTGGGGCTGGAGTGAAGGATTATTTGAAATGCTTCTCCCAGCACACGTGCCTTCTCCAGGGGGGCAGCAGTGGCAACAGTAGCTGGAGGTGACCGAGTGCCCTCTAAAGGCTTTCTCTTCAGAAGGAGAGAAGGTGGGAGTCATCCCCTGGAAAGGGAGGATGGAGTGGGGAGCTGGGGCGGCCGCACAGAGGGGACAGGGTCAGCAGGGCAGAGCCATTCCCTGGAAATTACCTTAGCACCCAAGGCTGTCATACTGGAAAGTGTGTGGGGGGACATCAAATGACAGAGGTCACTTGGAGATGTGGAAGAAGAGAAACCTTTCTTTCCATCCTCTGACGGTAACTGGGAGGCTTTCTTCACTCCCTCCAAAATGACCTTCAGGCATCACCTCTCAGGCCTTCGCTGCTGCTCGTCTTCAGAGCCTGTTCTGTTAGTCAGTCTGTCAGGGAACGGGAGCCGCTTTGCGCACTCAGAGTGATTGCTCTGCTTGCCGCTTGCCCTTGGCTTTTGTCCAAGGGTAAATCAACCTCTTTGGCCTGTTTTTAAACTGTGAAGTGGAGATATTAACAACCCTTCCAGAATTTTTATACGGGTTAAGTGAAATCCTGTTTGTATCTTGGATATGACAGGCAGTCAATTAATTCTGCACATGTTTTTATCTTTCATTAAAATTCCATATAAAGTTAGCTTTTCAGTGGCTCCTGTGATGACTGATGAATACATTTAAAATAGTGTTTAAATAAAAAAACAATTTGTACAAGAGGTGATATGTTAAATCACAGAGTAGAAATAAACGCAATAGAACCCATCTTAATTCTGCTTGAGTTTTCTCAAATATACATTTATATTTTAATTCTGGGCCCCAGGCTATACCTTTTGTTCCACTCCCTCCCTCTCCCCTCTCATGTCCCAGCCTCATGACTTCCCTGAATGAATCTGGGAGGTTCAGAATTGAGGGGGTTTTGTTGTGGGTGTAGGACTAGCTGGTCCATGGAAAATATTCACGTTTTCTCCAGATGTTTGAATGCCTTTTACGTGATGGACACTATGTCCCTGCCCCATCCCTGCCTGGTCGGGGGGCTGGACCAAGAAGCCGTGTGCCATGGAAGCACAGAAGAGGGACAGAGAATTTAGGAAGGCTTCTTGGAGGAGGAAGCTTCTTGAGCTAAGACCTGGGGACTGCAGGTCAGCGTGGTCTGTGTGGATGGTACCTGCGGCAGGAGAGGCACGGTGAGGATGATGAGTCTTAAGGTCTTGTCATAATTTTATTTAAATAAAGTTTGGGGAAGAGGTTTCTGTTGGATGATACCAGCCACAGCATCTGATACCTACAACATTAGGTCAGAAAAACAAAGGTCACTGAAATCTTTGTATTTTAAAGCCCCCAGACCAACAAAATGTCTGCTGCTTTGACCTTTCACTGTAGCTTGACTCCATCTTTCCCCTAAGTGAGCAGTGAGTCATGTCTTCTCATCTGGAGAGCATGACCATCGCTTTCCAGGGCTCAGGTTGTGTATAAACTGATATCAGCAAAACTGTCCATCTCAGGGTGGATTTAAGAGCTTTTTTAGGATTTAGAGTTTAATTTGGGCCTGGAGTTATTCTATACCAAGGGCTTCTCTGACCAAGCCTCTAAAAGAGACTGAAGGAGTCTTGTACAGGCAGGACATATTCTTCTGTTTCATTTTATCGGTTGTGAATTTCACTTCATGCTCCATAAAAGATTTGCTTTCAATTAGGAATGATCCTACTCACCCACCTCACCCCATGGGTGTTCCAGGAATATTTGCCACCTTTATCTAGCAGCTTTGCATCATCTCTGGCCCACTTTGACAACCTGACTCCATTTTTAGGTGATTCCTCAGCAGACCAGCAGTATTTGTCCAGGGGCCCTTTCTTTCCACCTTCAGAGCAGGGTTGTTGCTATGGGCCCTCCTGGGCCCTGTGCGTGCGGCCGCTAATGCACTGGTCTTCCGGGAGTTCTCAGCAGGTGGTTTCTGAAATGGAACCTGGCAACCAACCCTGGGTTCCCCTTCAGAAATACAGGTTTTATCCCACTTCTCTTTTAATTTTCCTCCTCTCAAGAGAACAAGTCGACAAACCAAGACAGTGACAGAAGGCTGACACAGCTCACTGGCGTGCAGTGATTTTCTTGATCGTAGTCTTTGAGGGGGTTTGGTTTAGGGCTCCCATAGATTTTAAAGAGAGGCCACTCTGAGGCCATGGTCCTGGGTCCCCTCCCCATCGTTGTGGTGAGAGGACGGGGAGATATTAGGATGTTTTGGTAACAGTGCTATCATCTTGTACCACTTTGGCAGATTATTTCTGTGGGTCTGTGAGTTTAAGCTCAGCAAATCACCTGATTTAAATTGGGAGCTTGACATACGCCTTTTGTGTCACTGGGCAGAGCTTGAGGTACATCAGTGACTTCTAGGCTTGTTTTGCCTGATCCACAGTACCGAGTATTTGACCTGGAAACTCTAGGCTACCCGTATCTTCTGAGATGTGCTCTGAAGTTTTATGTTCTGTTAAATTTCATTGTTTTAAAAACTCTGGTCGAGATCTACTGAGTCGATTTCATGGCCTACTAGTGGGCAGTGACTTGCAGTTTGGAAAATGAGAGGAATGGGTCTTGGAGTGTTTTGGAAACGGCTGCAGGGTGATTGGGGTTTTTTAGTTACACCCTGTGACTATGGCTGTCATCACAAGATCAAATAATAACCACTCCTTACAGGTTCATTCATTGCTGCTTAAATGGAATAACGCTAGCTAGGATGAGCATCAGATTGTAAACTCCTTGAAGCAGGACTCTGTATTAGGCAACCATTTTAAGTCGTTTCGTTAAAGGAAATTGATCATATATAAGTTGAGAGTATTTGTTCCAATAATCTATTTTTTTGGCTTGGATTAAAAGCATTTAGGTCAAATGTTAGCATTTAACAGAATTTAATGGAGCAGCCACAGATCAACTATAATCCCGTAATGATGGGATTTAAGCAGAGAGCTGTGGATTGGCTTTTAAAATGTGCTTTATCATTGAACCTGGCCAGCTCTGAAACCTTTTTTGTATCTTGGGAAGGACCAAACTACCGCTTGGCAAGTAGAGATTTTGTTTCCTTATCCCAAAGTCTTCCTTAGTCATACTGTCACCTTCTAGGTAGGTTTACGCAAGCAGAGAAAATCTCTTTATCCCACCCAGCTTGCGTGCCCAAGGATGTGGGTGATCTGAGGACCGCTAGCATCAGAACATTCGTGCTTTTGTTAACGTAGGTTCCCAGGTCCCAACGGAAGTCTACAGAATCAGAATTTGGGGGAGAGGACATTTTTTAAGTTGGTGGGATTACAAGAGTTTTTAAATTCTTTTTTTCTTCAAAAATAGATTTTATTCAAGTATAGTTTACATACAGTAAATGGATATACATACAAATGGGGCCATCAGGATCACAACCAAGATAGAGAATATTTCTGTCACTCTGAGGTTCCTTCTTCTGCCTTTGGAGTCCCTCCCTTTAGTTACACCCTGGGAGCACAGCTGTCATCCTGCTCTGGTTACCACTGTCTGCTTCCTGTCACTGTGGATCAGGGAATCAGGCAGCATGTCTTGTGTCCCGCTTCTTTCGCTCAACATAGAATCTGTGCAATTCCTTCACGTTGTTACGTACATCAGTAGTTGCTTCCTTTGTATTGGTGAGTATTTTTTGTGTGGACTCCCTATAGTTTGTTTATCCATTCACCTGTTTTTTTTGTATTTTGGTTTTTAAAATTTTTTTGTGAGGAAGATTAGCCCTGAGCTAACATCTGTTGCCACTCCTCCTCTTTTTGCTGAGAAAGATATTGGCCTTGGGCTAACATCCGTGCCCATCTTCATTCACCTGTTGATGGACCTTTGGAGGTCTTGAGTTGTGGACTGTTACAGTAAAACCAGCTTTGAACATTTGTCTGCAAGTATTTGCGTGGAAGAAATCTGCATTTTGAATAAGTCTCCCAAATGAGTCTTAGGCACATGAACCACTGATTCTTATTCTCTCTGTTCTTTTCTTTCTTACTCTTCTTATATCATTTTGGAGAATTGTAGGTTTATGTGTCTAGATCAAAAGATGAATTTGCCATGTATTTGTGTTTTCAGTGTATTCATTCAATGCCGTGTATTTGGGGTAAATGTATATCTCATTAACATTTATTGAGTGTCTTTTCTGTGCTAAAAGCTGGGAATATAGAGATGAATTGTACACAAGGAGAGTCTCCCCTTCCCGGGGATTCAGTGATTAATTCTTTCAGCCAGTGAGTGCTTTGGACCAGGGACTGCTAGGTGCTAATGCTGGGAGGGCACGTTTTCTTAGGATGTGGTTGTGCTTCCAAGAAACGCAAAACGTCTTGGTGGTTAACTCCAGGAGCAGCTCAGCCCTTAAAGCCTCTGTTTGGATAGTACCCTCATACTTCCAAGTCAGGCGGCCGTGGTCAGCTGCAGTGAGAGAGCTGATGCTGATTCCTGAAGAATCAAGGGAGAAATGGTCAGATAAAAAAATTAAGTGCAAAAGAAATGATCACTGGCTGAATAGCTGATGAAATAAGTACTAATTAAAAGCTGTTATTCTGATTTGTATGATTATTGGTGGCTGGAGGGCTGGTGGTTCAGTCCTTAGGGAATTGAATGATTTGTTAAAGATCTGAATATTTTGCTTTTCTACTTAGAGCAGAATTTCCCAAATTGCTGTTTTTCCACTCTGCCAGGCTTACATTTATTTTGAGGTTGACTTTTTTTTTTTTTTGAGACTAATGATTTCCTGCTTGCTCTAAGGTGGTAGTTTTTAACCCAGCTACAGGGGAGATTTAAAACATCTAGATGCTCAGGCCACACAGACCTTTGCCATTGGACTCTCTGGGCTGGGGACTCAGGCAGTAGTACTTTTTAGAGTTCTTAGGTGGCTCCAACATGAAGTCAAAGCCGAGGACCACTTCTTTGGGGCAGCCTTGGTGATGGGTACACACCTCTTTATGGTCAGTTCCCCCTGCACCTGTTAAGTGTAGTTGACAAAACCTTGGCTTTTCTCCATTCTCTTTTGACAACGAAAGTTACTTCACAGCTTTAGACATGAGAACTTGATTCCGCACGGCCTTGTAACTGCAGAGCTGTGTCCTGACCTCTCGGCAGAGAGGACTGAACAGCTCTGATACCTTGTTAAGGGGAACCCGTCCACTTCTCTGCATTTGATTCTGAATAGTGGGAAGAACCGGATGCTGATGTGGATCATCAGGCTGTTGGGGGAGAAAGTGGGCATATCTTTCATTGTTAAGTAAATAACTTTAGAAAATGGAGAGGAGGGAAAAGAAGAAAATAAGTCCCTTTCTGTCCCACTGGTCAGCACTTTGGTTAACATTTTGGTGTGTGTATGGGTGTGTGTACACTTAACACATACACAGTGGGTTAGTGCCGTACATACCGTTTTTTTCATTGTGTAAATTGTCTTTAATTCTTTTCACTCATTGCCTCATTTTTAAAAATCGATATCTATTATTATTATTATTGTGGTAACAACATTTAACCTGAGATCTACCCTCTTAACAAATTTTTAAGTGTGTACAATACAGTGTTGTTAACTCTAGGCACGATGTGGTACAGCAGATCTCTAGAACTTACTCTCTTGCATAATAAACTTTATACCTATTGAATAGCAACTTCCCACCTCCCTCTCCCCGTCAGTCCCTGGCAACCACTATTCTGTTCTCTGCTTTTGTGAGTTTGACTGTTTTAGATACCTCGTATAAGTGGAATCGTGGTATTTGTCCTTCTGTGACCCGCTTATTTCATTTAATATAGTGTTTTACACACTATTTTTTTAAACCTGTTTCCTTACGTAACATAGAGTGAACATCTTTCCGTTTCAGTAAATATTTCGGTGCCATCATTTTAATGGCTCCATGGTATTCCTTTGTATGAACATATCACAATTTTACCATTCAATTCCCTAGTTTGGATATTAGATTTTTCCTGATTTTTGGTCTTGTTAATAATGTTAATATGCACAATTTTTTAGCTAAATTTTTGTGTCCTAATTATTACCTTAGAATAAATTCCTAGAAGTAGCATTTCCTCAGGACAAATATTAGAGGTGAATATGAGTATTTATAACTCTTTTGAATATAACCAAATTGCCTTCTCATTAGCAAATTTATTTTTCATTAGGAGTGTGAGTTTATTTCTCCACCACCTTACAAATAAAGGTATTAAAAACAGCTAACGTAGGTTAAAAAAAAAAAGTACCTCATTTCAGTATACTTTGATTTGATTTTAAACAAGGATTGAGCATTTATTTTGCCATTTGTATTTGGAGGGGATTGAAGATTAGAAGCTCATATGTTTTGCCCATTTTTATATTAAGAATTTTTGTTTTCTGTTTATTGATTTGTAAGAGCCCTTCAAATAGTAAAGATACCAACACATTATCTTATGTATATTATATTTTGCCTTTTAATTTTGTTTGTGTGATTTTTCTCCATATAGAAATCTGAAAAATTTTATGCTGCAAGATCTCTCAGCCTCTGTCTCTTTTTCGTCTTTAATGATATGCTAAGAAAGAAGTCCCCCACCCTAACATTATATAATCGTTTAGTGGCTTTATTATTTTTTTTAACCTTGGGTTTTACTTTTCTAGATTTTATTACCTAATAGTGAACTGATTGTCTTGTCAGGTTGTGTTGAAAAATCTATACTTTGTCTTATTTGAAGTGCCTCTCGTATCATATGTCTGTCGGTTTGTGGGTTTTCTGTTGTCTGATCTTGTACCTGTTTTTGTACCTATGTTGAACTCTTCTGCTTATTACAACTTTATGTTAGAGTTCCTATCTGATAGAATATATTCTTCTTACTCTTTTTTCAAATATTGATGGCTGTTCTTGGTTATCCTTCCACAGGAACTTTTGCCAGCCTCTTTTCTCCCCTTTTGGGGTATTGACTTTTTATTAAATTTATATACATTATGTTTATAGGAAAATGAATACCCTTACAGTAGCTTTCTTATCTGAGAATATAGTCTGTTTCTTTGGTTATTCAGATCTCTTTTATGGCCCTTAGTAATCGTTTATAATTTTATTCGTAAAGGCCATACACATTTTTTGTTAAATTTGCTAAGTATTTAATGCTATTATTGCCATTTTAAACGGGATTCATTGTCTTATCTTGAGGAGTTGGCAAACTTTTCTGTAAGTATCTTAAGTTTTGTGGGCTGGATGGCCTCTGTCACAGGTTCTTCCTTGTTGTTGTTTACAACCCTTGAAAAAGGGAAAAACCATTCTTTGCCAGGGACCATACACACCCAGGCCAGGCAGTAGTCTGCCACCTTCTGATCTAGATGCTTATTGCTGGCATTTGGGAAATGCTGGAGTCAGTCAACCTCGAAGGAGCGCTGCTCATGTCTTTTGTACCTAGCAGTCTCTGTATAGATTTGCTCGGGTTTTCACATGGCTTGGTACGGTTATAATTTGGTATTTTCCTTTCAAGTCTTTCCTTTGGTCTTTCCCCTCATCACCCTCTGTCAGTTGAATGATAACAGTGATGTCGACACCCTGGTGTGTGTCCCTGACGTTACTGGGTCTGTTGTATCACACATACCCAGTGTGTATGACGTTACTGGGTCTGTTGTATCACACAAACCCACATATGTTTGATGTTGACTGTTAATTTCCTTTCCCAAGTTAGTAAGAGTATTAAGCAAGAATAACTGTTAAATTATATGAGGTACTGTTATTTTTTTTAAGCATCATTTATTCATCCCACAGATTTCCGGGACCCTTTAACATAGGTGCCAAGTTCAGCACCAGGATCCAGGGATGCAGACTGTGGATACTGCCCCTTGTTCTGCAGCTGTCTGGCTGGGCAGGTGGACATGATCTTGCTGTGTCATTAACCATCTTCATGGTTTCCAGACACTGCGATGGTGGTGATCAGAGGAAGCACTGATGGGAGTTGCCCCAATGGGAGGGAGTGAGGTCAAGGGTGCCTATTTTGGAGGGACAGCATGTGCAAGGGCCTGAGGGCTAGAAGAAGACCGAACACCTTCAGGGAACTGAAAGACAGTGACAGCACAGGGGGGGCCAAGCTTCACAGTGAGCTTCACAGTGACCCTGCAGCCTTGCTAAGGAATTTGGGTGTCGTTCTGAGGCTAATTAGGATGCCATCAAAGGGCATGATAGTTTCTGCCGCGTGGTCGTGCTGGCTGCAGTGTGGACTAGTGGTAGGGCCATCAAGATGGAACAAGAAAATGAGACAAGAGGCTGTTGTGCTCTTGACGAGATGATGGCTTGTGCTGCGGAGAGGCCAGAGTGCGCAGTTTTGGGAGCTCCTGGTCTGAAGAGGGTGGGCTTCAGCCCTGGAGAAGGAGCTCGGCGGTCCTTGCACCTCGGAGCTCCCTCAGAAGTTACAAGGAGGGCAGAAACCGTGCAGCAAATCAGGCGGAGACAGTGCTTACAGGCCAGCTGGCCTGGACTGGATTCGCTCAGGGAGGTAGGCTGTAAACTGAGCATTTAAAGGACAGTTTTATGTCTGTCTTGTATAGACGTTGTTAGGACAGGAATACTGATTAAAATTTGAATCCTGCTCTACTGCTTAAAGCTGTGTATCCTTGGGCAAGTTACTTCACTACTCTGAAGTTCAGTTTCCACGTTTATGTGCAAATCAAGTAATACCATGCTTACTAGGGAGAAATAATTGCCATTTACGTAATGAGAGAGAAAGATGTGCCTGGCACACAGAGGGGCTTAGCTGGAAAACTACTGTTATTCCTCACTGTGTTGTCGTCATCGTTTCCATTGTTAGAGAACATCATTAGTGATCTTTCATCCCTCAGCCCCTCCTTTCCCTTCGACTCGTGGTCAGGGGCAGGATAACAGTGACCTTGCTTATTCTCTTTCGCAAGGACTAGGAAGAGGGGTGGTGGGGGACTGTGGGTGGCAAACTTGGCCCAGTGTCAGATTCCCTGGGGGATTTTACCTTTTGTTTTAACACACATTCTAACACAGACCCTAAGCTCCACTCCCCCCCCCCCCCCCCCCCCCCCCCGCCTTTTATCTTTCGCTGCATTTGCGTCTGGGCCTTGGCATTTCCCCACATGAAAGTTCAGCCTCATGGATGAAACACTCTGATCTCAGGTTGGTGCGTGGTTTCTGGCCTTGAGGCTGTCTTCATCACTCTTGAGTACTTGGCTGTGGAATGCTCTGTCACAAAGGGTGAGGCCCTTGCCTTTCCAGGCTGTGCAGCCCTCTGCCCCGAAGCCTTTCTCAGAGCATCCTGCCCTGCACTTTCTTTGTCTTATGCTCACTTGGGTCTACGTCTTCAGGACATTCCAGAGGCTGCTGCCCTGTAAGAGACGGGCAAAAGGAGTGGGTGGGTCCCCCCAGCGTAGCTGGTGAGGGTCACATGCTTGGTAGAGAAATGGAATACAGAGTACTTGTTGGAAAGTGGTCTTGTCAGGATGGAGCTGTCCCCCTTTGTCCCGGTGATGGGGGCACTGGGGAGGGTTGGCTGCTGCAGTGGATGTAACATGTCTGAAACAAACACAAAGGTAAAATTAACCTAGAAGAGTAAATGTATTCTACATTTAAAAAGTCCTCTCATTTTCCTTATGGTGAGTGGGATTGGAAAGCTCTGCTGGCATGCTAATGGCCATGGGGCTGGAAGTGGGCCAGTCTAACCCTCTTTGAGGATGCTGTTCCAAGGGATTGGAGTGTGCGAAGGGTTTGTTATACAACACCATTATTTATCACTGTTATACACCATTATTTATAATTGTTATAAACATGGTCCCCCAAATGACCACCAGCAGGGTTGTGGTGATTTCTGCAGTGGAACTTCGTATCACCATTAAATAGCATAGTTCTGAAGAATGAGATGTGTATATGATAGAGTAGGTAGTGGTGGATGTTCAAGGGTAGTGGGACCACTGAGGGTTGTCTGGAGGTGGAACTTTAGGGTCTGCCTTCTTTCCTCTCAGAATGCTGGAGACATCGCTTTTTCTTCTGTTTTTTTGCGATTAGATAAGAAGTCTTTATATAATATATAGTATAATAAAAGACAATATGCTAATCATTCCTTTGTAAACAGTGTTTTTGTTTTTTTCTGACGAGTTTTCAGGATTTTAGATCTCTGGAATTCAGACATTGTCCTGGGACGTGTGGGTGGTGTCTCTCAGCACCTCCCCAGCGCCTGAGATGTCCAGTGGACCTGAGTCTGTTTTCAATGTGAGGATACTTTTTGTCTGCATTTCTTTGACTTCTTATCCATCTGTTCCATTACCCATCTGTCTATGGGGACTCCTCTTATACAGATATTTGTTCTTCTTGCTCTATTTATGGAATTGTTCTAGTAATCTACAAGTTTGGTTCCCAGTAGTGCATCTACCAACAGACTTATTTTGGCAGTCATGTTTAATTTCCAAGAATTCTTTTTGGTCCATTAGTTACGACTTTTTCTTGAATTCCACTGAGGATACGAACGAATTAGAATTATTTTAAAGGTACTCTCCTGATTCCTGTATTCATTTTGCCTCATTGGGCATTAACTCCACTCTGACTGTCTAGCTTGGTCTGCTTTCTGCTTGTTCATTCCCCTTTAATGTCCACTGACACCCCTACCGCCTTCATGAGACCTGGGTGCCAATGCTGGGGCCAACTCTTTTGTGTACAAGGCTCGGGGAAGTGTTCTCAACTGTGTTTTTTGTAGTTGGAGCCTTTCTTAGTTGCCAAATAGGTGTACTGTGGGGATTGCAGAGGGTGTTTTAAAATGTGATTTGTGCTTTTGTCTTTCCAAGAAGTCTCTACAGTGTTTTCATAATCAGAAATAAAATGTTATTATATGTTATCACCATCTCGGACTCCCAGGTTAGAGACCTTAGTGCCATTTTGACTCTTTCCCTGTCCCTATGCCCTCTGCACAGGTGGGTGCTAGTTCTGTTCTGCTCTCCAGTTTCTCTCTCACCACCTGCCTTCCTCTTTTCCCACGTCTGTGCTGCCGTACAGCCATTTCTCACCTGCACAGATACCCAGGCTTCAGATCTTCCTGCCTCCACTTGGCGTACTGCTTTGTCCACCTTTTGCACAATAAGTAAGTCCCTTCCCAAACCACAGAGCTGACCGTTATCCTTATCGTCTTTGAGCCTCTTTAGATTCTCCTCTTTCCTGCTGAATTCAGTATATCCGCTTTATCTTGGCACCCTCTGGGGTGGTCCTAGCTGATGTGCCGGCCATCTCCTGTGCAGTGAGCTGCTCAGTGACTCATGTCCCTGCTTCTCTGATCCACCTTGGGACGTGGCTGGGTTTGGGCCAGTTGGCTTCAGTGGGCAGGGGCAGTCTGAAGTGATAGGAAGCTGGCCTCATTGGGCTCACCTGTTGGTGGTGTCTGGGTGACCAGATCAGCAGGCTGAGCGCTGTACCTGGAGTGTCAGGCATAGGGGGCCCCAGGTGAGGAGAGACAGAGACTCACTGAAGGGTACATCCACGCACTTCAGGAAGAGGACTAACCACGCCTATGGCGAAGCTGAAATATGTATTTAAGGAAAGGACCAGTAAATAGTTCAAGGAAAGGTCTTGAGTCATAGGAACCTGAGCAGCCATGCAAAGTAACAGTCCCATCAGTAGCTATATAGCAGATGAACAGATGAAGGGACAGTCCTGCTTCTTTGCAAACTTTGCCTCTGCAAAATTCCTTCCTGTCGCAAGGAATTGTTTTTTTTTTTTTTTAATTGTTGTAAAACACTATAAATAAGAATGTAGGAAAAAGGTTAATTCTAAGTAATTAACATACATCACCTCTGTCAGGGCTACAGGTAGAGCCTTTAGGGTTTTCTAAGCAATGTCCATAACTTCCCCTCTGAATATAGAAAGTCTCCACCTTTATGTGTTGGAAACTGCGTAGTAAAGTGGGTACTCATATTCCCTACAAGCAGTAGAAAAGATAGGGAAAAATGTAATGACCCACTCATCCCTGTTATTGAAAAGGGAAAATTATTTAAAAAGTCTCTAAACTGCACAAAGTCCCATAGACTTACTCTGTTATGGGCTCTGTCTTGTGATATGCATGTCCCTGCTTCTCAAACTGGGACATGCATCCCTTGGGGAACATGATCTTGTGCTAAGGATTCATGTGGCACATTTGGGAGGCAACTTTTGGGAGGAGGAAAATATCTTTAAACCAGGGTTTCTAAGCCTTGGCACCTTGACATTTGGGATTGGATAATTCTTTATTGTGAGATCTGTCCTATGCATTATAGGATGTTTAGCAGCACTCCTGGCCTCTCCGTCTTAGATATACTAGTAGCTCTCCTCTAGTCGTGATGACCAAAAATGTCTCCAGACATTGCCAGATGTCCCCTGGAGGGAAAATGACTCCTGGTTGAGAGCCACTGCTTTAAACAGACATGCATATGATATGAACAAGAATGCAAAGTGTGCATGAACATTTAAACCATAAGAGCCACCTCAAACACATGTGATGTGTGCACCTAGCTCCTCTTCCATTAATGCAACTTGATGTTCTGGCAACTATTTCTTTTATTTTTCCTTTTTGCCCTCTAACTATTGAATTCTCAAATTTTGTATAATTCTTTCTCTTATTTGTTCATTTTTTTTCTCCCTGGCTCATCCAAAGTATTTTTTGAGTGAAAAGTGTCCCTAAGAGAATTCCTTGAACAGGAGGTTTCCTGCTTGTATTTTTAAACTTCTTATAGGTCTGTCTTCACATTTGCAGGACAGCTTGGCTGGGTTATTCGTTCTCGGTGGGAAATTAATTGGTGCTGAGCTCTGACATCATTCTAATCAGAGTGCCAGTGAATGTTCTCTGTCCCTTCTCACCCCTGCCTGCTGGTGGTATTTTTTTCTTGCTCATAAAAATTTAGGCATACCTAGGCACGTTGGATTGTACATGTGCGAACTCTTGGAGGGATCCTTTGTGCCCTCATTTATGACGCCAAATTCTCCAAATGCTTGTTAATCTTTGGGTGGATCTCTTTTATTGTCAAAGTCATGCTTCTGTTGTTTGAAATTGAGTTTTTAATTTTCTTCTGCTTCACTGAAACTTGGCTGCCTAGGATTGTTTCAGTAGCTTCTTGCTTTTGACTTTTGCTTAGATTTTCTCGTAGCCAGGAGTATTGTACAGATTCTCTGAGCATGTCAGATCCGTCGTGGGTCTAGTAGTGTTGATCTTCCTGCTCCTTTCTTATCTCTTGACACTTTACCTCCCCTTTTCCCCCTCTCTCCTCCCTTTTTTGGTTGAATTTTTTCTTTAGGTTTATGTTGTCACTTGATATAGAATATTTTGGCTCTGTTTTTTATATTTCATTTTAGCCCATTTAAAGGTCATCTTGCTACCTTCCTGGAATTCTGTGTGGCCATTTAATCCCAGGTTGGTTTTATCTCCATTTCTTTATGCTTTTGAGTGCCTTCTCCTGCCTTTAGTTGGGCACCTGTAGGGAATTCAGAATTATTTCAATATCCATCCAATCATAGTAAATTGGTTATAACTGCATTGTGTAGTATGATTGCCATTAGCCACAAGTGGCTATTTAAATTTTAATTAAAATTAGATACAATTAAAAATTCAGTTTCTCCTTTGCACAAGTCACATTTCAGTGCCCAATAGCCTTGTGACTAGTGACGACTGTATTGGACAAGACAGATGTAGAATATTTCCATCATTGCAGAAAGTTCCATTGGATAGTGCTGGGCTATAAGATATATGCTGTAATGCATGTCAAAGAAATACCTCTGCTATTTTGTATCCCTGGTATTGTGATATTTTTGATGAAATGTAGTCCCTCTCTCCAGGGGACAGTTGAGACTCAGTGAGTGACTGTAAATGAAGAAGAGTGGGGACTTGAAAATTGTAATTAAGTAATGTATTTTTGGATGTTCGGGGGGAACTTGTACTCTGACTTTTCCGTGCAGGAGACGTGATGACCATGTGTCCTGAGATGTGTGTGTGCTTGAGGTGATTTGGCTGTTTTCTGTTTTCCTAGGTGCTAAGAGATGGCGCTTGTGGGGCTCAGCTCTGCCTGAGAATCGGGCGCTCCAGGCACTGAAGAGCCAGCCCTGATCCTGGGCTGCCCGCTTGAACACGCCTTCACCTCCAGCCACTCCCGTCCACTGGCCAGACCACTTGTGTTCTCTTAATGATGGGTATCGGCAAGAACACGACATCCAAATCCATGGAGGCGGGGAGTTCCACCGAAGGCAAATATGAAGACGAAGCGAAGCACCCCGCCTTCTTCACCCTCCCGGTAACAGCATTCCCTGTCTGCCTTTCTCCTTGAATCACTCTCAAGTGATTAGTAATAGTATAGGATTAGCTTTAATACTCATGTTTTCAGTAGAGGTTAAGGTCTTTGAAAACCAAATGCTTTTCACATGGGAGAGTCTTTGGGAACCCTGTTGGCCAACTGGTTCAGGGGCTGCTCTCTGCCTGGAGTCACCTGATGGGATTAACTCCAGGAAGGAAGCATGCATTGCTAGGAACGTTGTAAAACTGGCCCAGTGCTTACTGGATACTGGAGGATGTTGAAGGCTTAATTTTATCTCCGAAAATGTGTTCTTATGAAATAACCTGTAACCCCACTTCAGACTTGTATTGCAAGGTGGGAGAATGAATGAATGACTTATTGTTTGGAACCCAGATGTCCATGCTGTGCATTATGGCAGCAGCATCCGAGATAGAGGTAGTTTTACTTGGACAAGTGGTGTCACTCGGATAAGGCTGATTACACACATTCTTTATATTCAATGCCAGTATTTTTCCAGATGTAGGATTATGACTTGGTGTGTGTAAAGTTACCTAAAGTGTTGGTTTAAAAAAGAAAAAAGCTCTTTAGAGGGAATTTGCCTCAAGATGTTTTTCTCTGAGTATTGGAAATGAGGTTAATGGCAAGAATACCATTCTAGGTTTCCTTAAAACGCAGTCCTGGAATTTGCCTCACTCTGCGGCATTGCTCAGTAAGAAAGATGTGAGCAGAGCATCTTTAAGTACATTGGTTGACCTGACTTGCGTTCATGGTTTGATTTTTACCCTATTAATTCACAGAGAGATGTTCCACTCATTTTATAGCTGGCGTCACTGTTTTCTTCCGTCCTGTAAAGTGAAATTTTGAAACTGGATTTTCTGTTATACTGAAGGCTTAAGGTTGACACAGGTTTTCTAGAGGAAGAGACAAGTCAGTTTTTCAAGTTTAAATTAGATCATCTTTGAAAAGTGAACAGGAAAGTTTCATGCCTGGGTATTGAAGTGTCTCCGCTGCTGCGTTTCTCTGCCGTAGAGCCCAGCCCCGTTCACCTTCCCCCTCTTCCACTTGAGAGACAAGAACTTGAACACACCTTAGCCACCCGTCCGCCTTGTCATTATGGCCTAGAGTTTTAGCTTTACTTCTTTTCACATTCAAATTGTGGTATTTTATTTATTTATTTATTTTTATTTTTTTGTGAGGAAGATCAGCCCTGAGCTAACATCCTTGCTAATCCTCCTCTTTTTGCTGAGGAAGACTGGCCCTGAGCTAACATCTATTGCCAATCCTCCTTTTTTTTTTCTCCCCAAAGCCCCAGTAGATAGTTGTATGTCATAGTTGCACATCCTTCTAGTTGCTGTATGTGGGACGCAGCCTCAGCATGGCCGGAGAAGCGGTGCGTTGGTGCGCGCCTGGGATCTGAACCCGGGCTGCCAGTAGCGGAGCGCGCGCACTTAACCGCTAAGCCACAGGACCGGCCCCAAATTGTGGTATTTTACAGTTAGCAGTTAAATTCACTGGCATATGGCATCAGTTTTCATATTTGCTCTTGTCTCTTATATCCCTCTTCTTCCCTTTTAGATCACTTTGCTTTTAAAGTACACTGGGGGTCTGTGAACGGTTGCTGCTTTGTCTTTGTACCTCTGAAAATAACTTTGTTTTGCTCTCAACTCTTGAGTGAACTTCTATTAATTATACACTAGCACGTCCTAGTCCATGTCCATTCCTCTTTGACTGCTTTCTCATGATTTGGGTATCTTTTTCTAGTGCTACCTTCTGGATGGATTCCCGAGTGTTATTTTCCAGCGTACTAATTCTTTGTGTACGGTCATGTGTTACACTGAATTTTTATTGCAATGATTATTTTTGTTATTTCTAAGATTTCTATTTGGTTCATTTCTGCCTATTTTTGGTTCTTAATTTCTGGTATGAATGTGTTTGTTTTGAAATGTTTCTTCATTTAAATTGTTGAGGACCCTAATGTACTTATTTTAAAGTATTTCTCCTATTGTTCTATTTTCATCTGGCTTGAAATCCTCTTCTTACTGTTTCTTTTGAGATATTCTTCTCTCTTTCCACCATCCCCCCTTCTGTGGTTTTGCATTTTCCTTTCCTGGGTCCAGTCCAGAACTAGGTCTTAGAGTGGAGGTCTTGTTTTTTTTTTTTTTTTTCCGTGAGAAAGATCAGCTGTGAGCTAACATCTGATGCTGCTGCTCCTCTTTTTTACCGAGGAAGACTGGCCCTGAGCTAACATCCGTGCCCATCTTCCTCTACTTTATATGGGATGCCGCCACAGCATGGTGTGACAAGCAGTGCGTCGGTGCGTGCCCAGGACCTGAACCCATGAACCCCGGGCCGCCGCAGCGGAGCGCATGCACTTAACCGCTTGCACCACCGGGGCCGGCCCCTACAGTGGAGGTCTTACTCTCTTCCCCAGGGTGCAGACCACGACATGAGGAGTGAGGACATGTCCTGGCCCCTGGCTTTGAGCAGGAACCTGGTTCTGGTCCCCTGCTTGTTTTGGGAGCCCCCGAGTCCCTGTTTCTCCACTGGAGCTGAGAGCTGCCTAACTGAGGTCTTCCAGGCTGAGAGCCTCGTGGGCCCAAGTGTCAGCGTGTTCATTCCTTTATGTTTCCTGTATTCGGAAAGGCTTGTCTGTTTTTAGGCTTGCCTATTGTGGGGTTTTCCCCTTTATCATTTTTTTTAGGGGTGGTGAGTTGGGAAGGAGTGTTCCTCAAAGCATGAATTTCCAGATATGTCTTCACCAGGAGTCCCTGCAAGTACATGGGAGCTGGAAATGCGGGCATAATATGTAGATGGTCATAAATATAATGTGATATAAAGTTGATTTAACACTAGAGCAGTTTAACTGGGGAAGTTATAGAATTTTTACCCTGGGCTCAGGCTGTAAAGTAAGCATTAGAAAGGGGGCTACAGGGGCCGGCCCGGTGGCGCAGGCGGTTGGGTGCGCGCGCTCTGCTACGGCGGCCCAGGGTTCGCCGGTTCGGATCCCGGGCGCACCGACGCACCACTTGTGGAGCCATGCTGTGGTGAAGTCCCATATAAAGTGGAGGAAGATGGGCATGGATGTTAGCCCAGGGCCGGTCTTGCTCAGCAAAAAGAGGAGGATTGGCAGATGTTAGCTCAGGGCCGATCTTACTCACAACAAAAAAAAAGAAAGGGGGATGCAGAAGAGGAATACTCGAGTTAGATCCTGGGTTGGAGCGGGAGGGGAGAGGCTGTGTAGGCTCAGCATGTGAACCACAGGGTGACTTGGAACCAGGATGCCAAGAAGGGTGTTAACATGACCTCCCTCAAAGCTTGTGAGAGCACAGGAGATGAAACAAAAGGAGGAGAACAAAACCCTGTCAGAGAATGTTTATCAAGAAATAGTTCATGTCATGGAATTGGGGTTGTAGAAAGTTCTGTTAGAAAATACCTTGTAATATAATAATAAAAGTAGGAACACTGCACTGCCCATATTTAATCACTAGTGACATTGCTACCCAAAGAAAACTTTAAAAAGAGGATAGAAGAGCATTTTGAATGATTTGCTTGTTGACAGGACTTAGGCAGGGGGCTGGATTAGAGCTGGTCCCTTTCTGCTGCCCAGTGGTCAGATTAGTTTGATCACTGCCTCTCTGCTCTTGGGGCGCACGTCTGTGTCTCCGTGTTCCTTGGTTGGCCCACAAGGTCTAGACACTAATTTTACCGACTCTGAGAGCCTTGGAGCTGAAAGTGGCTTTGGAACCTCCTAGTGGTTCTATAGGAAGGTGAAATGCAGGAGTTTTCTCAAAGCTTCTGGTTCACATGCTATGTTAATTAATTAAAATTCATATTAGTTGGATCACACAAGGCCCTTGTCCCCAAGGAGGTCACAGCCGGTGAGCAAGACAGGAGCTGCACGTGAGCAACACTAAGGACAGGTACGGGGCAGTGATCTTCTGAGTTTAACAGATGATCTTGGGGATGGCAGGAAAGAGAAAGAGCGGGAGGGAGTGTTGGTGATTTCACTGCTGTGGTTGATGCTCCAGCGGGAACAGAGATGAAAAATAGGCTCCATCTCTCGTTTGCTCCAGCTACTTGTCAGTGTGAACATCGGGCTGGCGAGTGACTCTGGTTGTGTGTTTTTTCTTTTCCTTGAAACATGGCCCCTCAGTGCATTGGGAAATGATATTTTGGATTGTGGGGTGTACTCCTAAGAGATTCTCTAGGGTAGTTTTAAATAGAGGTGATTGTTTGCTGACTTTAAAACATCTCTCCCATGTTAAATATGATTCCACTAGAGAAAGGGTGGTGTGGGTAGAGGCCGGAGGAGTTGAGGTGGGGAGAGGACCCTTGGCTACGCTGGGCCCTGGAGGCAGTGGCAGCTGAAATGGGCCTTGAAGTGAAAGGAGACAGCGATGGAACATGTTGAGAGGGGGGAAAGGACAGTGGCCAGGAAGGGTCTGCCTGAGCCAAGTCAGGGGCAGAAGGGGAAAGAAAGGTGTGGAGGAGCGACCTTAGAACAGTGAGCTGAGAACCTAGATTCTGGGTGGTGCTTGAATGATTGGCTCAGAAAGTTAGAAGTTTCTAGTCCATCAATAAAAACTCTCTGTGAGTTTTGACCAGGAGACTAACCCAATAGGTTGTGCTTTAGGAATATTGAAGAACAGTCTGGGAGTACTGCAGAGAATGAACTGGAGTAGGGCATAATTACAAGAAGAAAGAAAAGTGTTGTCTTAGTGACCTTGGGCTGCTGTAACAAGTTCCTATCGGGGGGCCGGGGCGGGGGGAGCGGCTTAAACAACAGACATTTATTTCCCACAGTTCTGGAGGCTGGGAGGTCCAGGATAAAGGTCCTGGCAGATTCAGTTCCTGGTGAGGGCCCTCTTCTTGGCTTGCAGAGAGCTGTCCTCTCACTGTATCCTGACATGGCTGAGAGACGGAGCTCTCGTGTCTCTTCTTCCTCTCATTCCGTCATGGGGCCTCCACCCTCATGAGCTTATCTAAACCTAGTTACCTTCCACAGGCCCCACCTCCTAATACCAGCACATCAGGAGTTAAGGCTTCAACATATGAATTTGAGGGGGACAGAACATTCAGTCCAAAACAGGTATCTGTGGCAGTAATCATTTAGCAAATGTTTATTGAACACGTGCTGTGTAAGAGGTGGCTCATGTGTATACAAACTTCACAACTTACTCTTTGCCCTCAAGTAGTAAGTGACCCGGAAGCAGTGAGCGGGCAGTTCCAGCACAGCAGAGTGAGCCCTGCAGTAGGGATTCCTGTGGGGTGCAAGAGGAAGGCCTCCCCCTGGAGCTAATCTTCCTCACATAAAAATAAATAAATATAGGCCTGGGGCTCAGGTGGTGGTGGCTGAATCAGTGGGAGAGGATATGGCTGCCAGGGAGAGAGCTGGCGCAGGAAGAAAGGAGGGCTGAGAACCTCATGTTGAAGATGTCCGCACATGGGTGACTCAAAGCAAAGGGACCAGGCATCATTGCCTGCCGAGGCCTTACTTCATCCTGGCTTTTCCCAGTGTAAACATTGAAGAGTAACCAATAGAGGAGCTCTGTATTTGTCTTTTTCTCCAGATCTGTGTTGTCCAGCAAACAGCTGCTAGCCACATGTGGCTATTTAAATGTAAATTAATTAAATTAAATAAAACATAAAAATCAGTGCCTCAGGCGCACGCCAGTCAAGTGCTTGACAGCCACACGAGGCTAGTGGTTGGCGTGGCGTCTCTTACCTGATGGTCAGGGCCTTGTGAGATGAAAATGCAGGCTCTTATTTCCTTGTTATAATTTTTTTTTTTAGTTTATTTTTTCCCCCAAAGCCCCAGTAGATAGTTGTATGTCATAGCTGCACATCCTTCTAGTTGCTGTACGTGGGACGTGGCCTCAGCATGGCCAGAGAAGCGGTGTGTCGGTGCGCGCCTGGATCCGAACCCGGGCCGCCAGCAGCGGAGCGCGCGCACTTAACCGCTAAGCCACAGGGCCGGCCCTCTTATTTTCTTGTTCACTTGGAGTCAGAAGCTGGGCCTCATGAGGGCTGTCGGCTGTTAAGGTGTCTAGAGACAGATGTGCTGGAGTGCAGGGGGTGGGGGAGGTGGAGGGGCAGTGGGAACCAACACTGGCTGCTCCTCAGGACCAGGTTTGGGGAGGGTCTGCTGGAGTGGGTTGCTGGGATGTTAAATGGGTGTTAAGGATCTCTTCATTAGAGATTCTCTTCGGCATCCTGTGTTGGTTAAGTGCTTCCTCAAATGTTACAAGTGCTGATTTTTAAAAAACTCATGTGGAAGGGAATCAGAATTTTTTTAAACAAAATAAAACAGAGACCCACGGCAATAATTTAAAGAGAAAAAGAATAAATCCATACATAGAGAAAGAGTAATGAATAGGTCACAGTAGGAACAAGAGACATGCAGAGCCCCAGGATTCATAGAAATTAGATCATGTGATCAGTGTTGATATTAAGTAGGAGAAACAGCAAAAGATCTTCTCCTTCTCCCATGGGAATCTTATTAGGCAAGTTCGTGTGCTTTCGAAGGCAGCTAGCAAATGTGTGATAGGGGTGAATGCTGCATAGCAAGAAATTAGAACCAGGAAGACATAGCAGAAAGTCTTGAAGGACTGCCATACCCTAAGGACACTGGCTGGGAAGCACAGCCAGGAAAAGGTCCCGTGTTTGCTCTGTTCTTCTGTGTTGGTAGCTCTTGTATCGTCTGAACCTGGAAGGGCGTCCGGGGGAAACCAGGTTAATAGCCTGAGCTCACTGTTGGCAAAGGCCCACCTGTCATCCAGCCTGTTGTTTCAGCTGATCTTCATTCCACTGCCAGTTCAGAGCTGGGCAAGGTGCTGAGGGTTCCTTAAGTTTTAGTTTCTTCCGCTGCTGCTAACAACCTCTGTGAGAGTGTTTGGTCTCCTCTCTTGGGTGAAAGAGTAGATCATTCAGTCTGGAGGTATTAGGGGTATGGACTGAGGAGTAGCTTTATCAGGTTCAGTTTTATCAAAGAATGGGAGAAATACTCATCAGTGTTCACACAATCCATAATTTGTTTCAGATTCCCTTCGTGTATTTTCTTCAGAACCATATAATGTTAGGAACCCATAGTGCCCCCAGTGTGATAGACACCACACAGACCTGGTAACAAGCTGCTTACCAACCTAGTATGGGTGTGAGATAATGGAAATACATATATTGGTCTCTGCCCCTGGTTTCTGGCACAGGCTCCTAAAACCCTTGTAAATTCCTAAGTGATATGAGCACTGGGAGCATCTTTTGTTCTCTTGACTCTGGGTGGGCTCCTCGTTGGCTCCTGGGTGGGGGCTGGTCACCAGAAAGACCAAGCCATGATTAGAAGCTTGGAATTTTCAGCCCCACGTCCTATCCTCCAGAGAGGGGAGAGGGGCTGAAACTAGAGTTAATAATTGAGCCTGCCTACATGAGGAAGCCTCCATAAAAATCCCAAAAGTAATGGGGTTTGGAGAGCTTCAAGGTTGGTGGACACATCCATACTGGAGGGTGGTGCACCCCAACTCCACGGAGACAGAAGCTCCTGTGCTCAGGACCCTCCCAGACCTTGCCTTATATATCTCTCCATCTGGTTATTCATCTGTATCCTTTTTCATATCCTTTAATAAACTGGTAAACATTAAGTGTTTCCCTGAGTTCTCTGAGCTGCTCTAGCAAGTTAATCGAATCTGAGGAGGGATCCTGGGAACCTCCAATTTGTAGCCAAATGGGACAGAAGTTGTAGGTAATCTGAGGACCTGCTACTTTCTGTTGGCACCTGAAGTAGGGTGGGAGCAGTCTTGTGGGACTGAGCCCTTCACCTGTGGGATCTGACACCGTCTCTAGGTAGATGGTGTCAGAATTAATTTAAATTGTAGGACACTCAGCTGGTGTCACAGAGAATTGCTCTGTATGGGGAAAACCGCCCACACATTTCGTGACCAGAAGTGAAGTATTCTGTGTGAGTAGTGAAGGAGACCCATAGGGAAGAGAGACACGAGAGGTGGACTGAACTGAGTTTTTCTAATGTGAGGAGATATGGCAAGTCCACAAACAAACCCTAAGTGTTTAGGTTTGAGTTCACATGGGGTGCTCTCAGAGTGCCCAGGAGGGACCCTTGCCCAGCCGTATAATAGGCATGGACCTGGCTGGTCAGACGAAGATTCCCGGGAGAGCTGACATCAAAGTCCTGAACCATGTCTAGCGTAGCAGGTCAAGAGAGGGAGATGGAGGGCCTTTCAGCCGGGGGAGCACACAGCCGTGTCCTGCTCTGGGCACAAGTTTAGTACAAACAATGCAGCAGGGTTGGGGTGGGCAGTGGGGCTGCTGATAAACGGTTGTAGCAGAATCAGTTGTGCTTGAGTTTTGGGGGTGGAGAATTCCTGCTGTGGGCGCTGGGAGGAGAAGGGTCTGGAAGATAGGGAGGCGAGTGAGGGTGTTGACAGTCCAGCTGAGAACTGATGGTGGCCCAGTCCGGGAGAGCGGGAAGGAAAGGAATGCTTTCCTTCAGCAGATGTCTATTGGGGGCCTGCTTCCTGTGAGGCTCTGGGAGCACAGCTGTGAAATCAGACCAGGTTCCAGCTCTTGTGGAGCTGACCTCCTGGTGGAGGAGACAGACAGTGAGCAGATAAGCAGAAGCATTGTGTGGTGACTGGTGACAAGTTCTGTGAAGAAAATAAATGGAGGAGGGGGGATAGTGAGGAACAGTACGTGAGGTCAGATAGGAATCATTCAGGACCTGCAGGCCATTAATTTATCCCTTAAAAAAATATAGGTTTTTCCCCGTAGGTTCCCCTAGGTTCAAGGCTCTGCGGAAGAGCAGTGAATTAAATAGACAAAAATTCCTGATCTCGTGGAACTTCCATTCTGGTCGGGGAGACAAGCAATACACCCTAAAAATAAGTCAAATGTGTAAATGTTAGTTATTGATAAGTACCAAGAAAAAAAATAGAGAAGAGGGGTAGAAATTGTTAGGGGTGGGTGTTGAAAGTTCAGGTGGCCATGAAAGGCTGCAATGAGAAGGTGGCATTTGAGTAAAGGCCTGGAGGAGTTGAGGGAAGCCCGTTATTGCAGTGTGTGGGCAGCATGTGCAAAGGCACTGAGGCGGGAGGTGCCTGGTACCTCTGAGAACCCTGAGGAGGTGGTATGATTGGACAGAGATTATGTAGGCCTATATATTAATTATGTAGATTGTGGCCCTGAGAAGGATTTTGTCTTTTCCTGAGTTGGATGAAAAGCTGTTGGAGGGCTTTGAGCAGAGGCAAGACTGCTCTGCCTGGTTTTAAAAGGGTCTTTCTGGCTGCTGAGTGGGAAGCAGACTGAAGAGGGATCAGGAGAGCAGTCAGGAATTGACTGCCACAGAGCAGGTGAGCTGGCAGTGGCTCCAGCCAGGTGCTGGTGGTGAGAAGTGGTCAGGCACTGGAGGAGAGCTGGTGGGCTGGATGAGGGTGGGAGCAGGAGGGGAGGCAAGGATAGTTTCAGGTTTCCCCCCGAGCATCTGGAAGATAAATTGGCCAAGTAATGAGATGGAGGAAGACTGGGGTGAGCAAGCTGGGGGGCGGGGGAGTCAGGAGTTTGGTGCTGGCCGTGGAGACACTGGGTGGAAAGCTGGACTTGAGATGGTGCTGTGCAGATAACAGTGTGAGCGGGAGCTGCTCATCGGCGGTTAACAGTGTGGAGATGTATTTAAAGCCAGGGACTTGGATGGTATCACCTGGGGGTAGAAGTTGCTGAGCGAGAAAGGGGATCTGAGGGTCCAGTGCGAGGAGCCGCAGTGTTTGGAGGTGTGGAGGCTGAGGAGGGCCAGCAAGGGGGCGGGTAAGGAGTGGTTGCTGAGGTAGGCAGGGAGCCAAGCAAGCCTTGCCTGGGCAGCCGGTGGGGAAGGCGGGCTGGCTGAGGAATGGGATGGGCTGCTGGATTGGGCCAGGGCTGGGCCTTTGCCAGGTGAGTACCGGAGAGGACAGTGGAGTTGAGGTTTGTGTGAGAGTGATTGCAGTGATGGGCCATGGGCCCTAGTGGTGTAAGGAGGGAGTTGGGGCAGGGCTGGGTCAAAGGTTTGGCACGTCCACTGTGGTCAAGAAACTGTGGAAATTGGAGTCCTTGGGTCATCTAGGAGGAAAGGCATGCGGGTGAGGAACGAACAGCTTTGAGAGGTGGTGAGTGGGCAGAGGTGACCAGATGGTGCTGGGTCGGATGTGGGCAGTGAGGTCCAGCGGGAGGTCAGCAGGAGTTGGGACTGGCCTCCTGGGCCCAATCGATGAAACACGAAACACGCAAACATAGGACGCTTTTTAGTTGTTAGGTTGGTGTGGGGAAGTAACGAATTGATAGAATGTGGAATTAAAGATTGTGCTCTTTCGTGATGCTCTGTGTTGGTTTACAGTCAGGAAGGCAGTGATTCCCTTGCATCTGAGAAGTCTTTTCCATCTTCTTGTCTTCTCTCAGCCGGGGAGCAGGTTTGCTGCTCTGTTGCTGAGAATGACCACCTGAAATCAGATCTGAACACTGTTTCATTGGCATGTGAAACAGTTCTCTGGCACAGAAAACAGTTCTCGAATACACCAGTTAGAAGGAGCGTTGTAAAGAGGTCACACACAGGCAGGCATTATAAAGTTTGGGTTTGCCTGCAGTCCTGGTTTGTGCCTGTGGTTCCTACATATTTGTTGGAACAGTTCCTTTACGCTCACAAGGGCCCCCTGGTTGGGATGATAAGTTATATGGTCACCTCAATGACAACCAAACTTAAGCATATGAAATAGTTGAAAACATTTTTAGCTCTTGAGGAGAAACTTTTTGAAAGCTCTTATATGATTAGACTTACACAAAAAAAACCTTTTCCCTGATTATAAAAGTAATAGTTTCCTAATAATGCTCATATTAGGAAATTTGGAAAATACAGTACAGTGTTTACAAGATAAGGAATATTTTTGAATTGGATGGTTATGGAATCGATCAGAAAACACGGTTGGGTCCCCTCCTTCCCAGCTTCTGTAGTTACTCTGCTACACATGACTTCTCCTCTCCTGTGAATTTACACTTAGGCTAGACGGGACCACTTCTGTAATCCAACACACCAGAGAAAAGGAGCGCTTTCCCTGTTCGCTGTTAACGTTTTGGGGATTTTATCAACATCAGTAAAGACATTGTTTCTGTCTTTCAAATTATAGGTAAAGGAAGGAAAGTTTAAACGATAAGTAGCTAGTAGAAGGTGAATGGTTGTGAGCAAGTCTGCAGAGAAAGGAAAGGAGATAATGACGCATAAGTCAGCAGAAGAGGCCTGATCCAGCCTGCCTGGGCGGGGGTGGGGGGAGTGGGGGGGGTTCGAGAGGGGCCAGCCTGGAGGAGGGGCTGCCAAGAACTTGAACAAGAAGGGGTGAGCTCCCTCCTGGGAGAGGCCGGGGACCCTGGACAGTGGGCAGTGGCTGGATGGGGGCGCCGATGGGCGGGAGAGGGGCAGCTTGAGGGGGACAGGTGCCCCTTTCTTTCCTTGTCTCTTGCCTGTTCCGTCCCTCTTGTTCCTCTCCTTATCTCATTTTTCTTTCCTCCTTTCCCTTCCTTCTTACACTTACAAGGTCACTTACAAGAAGAGACCTTGGCAGACAGGGGGAGGGGCGGCAGCTCTGATGCCTCTGGGCCCCCGACTCGGCGATGGCAGAATCGAATGTGCACGTTTTCAGCAGTGCCAAGAAGGCACGGAGTTTTTAGTGCGAATAGTCCTATTTTAAAAACAGAGCAAGGAAGCCTAGAACGTGACCTTGTTCTTAGGACTTGAGTACCGGGTGCCATGGAGTTTCTTCTCGTACATTCCTAAATAGAGGGTTTGGAATTGTTGGACCTTAAAACCAAAAGTCTGGGCTGGCCCGGTGGCTTAGCGGTTAAGTGCGCGCGCGCTCCGCTGCTGGCAGCCGGGGTTCGGATCCCAGGCGCGCACCGATGCACCGCTTCTCCGGCCATGCTGAGGCCACGTCCCACATACAGCAATTAGAAGGATGTGCAGCTATGACATACAACTATCTATGGGGCTTTGGGGGGGGGGGAATACATAAATAAAAACTTAAAAAAACAAACAAACAAACCAAAAGTCTCAGTTGGATGGTAATAGTAGTTGTCTTGAAAAATGTTCTCTTTCTTTAAGAATAATTAGATCTTGGGATCAACAGTGTGTGATTCTGAGAAGAGTGTGAGGATAAAGAGAGTGTTTCCTGGAGCCTGCCCAGAGAACTGGTTTAATTCCCCTTTCTGTAAGATAAGAGTTGATTCTACTGCGTATTGGCCATGATTTAGGGGAAGGGGTCAAAATTGAATAGCCAAGATGAGCAGCCTTTTCTGTTTAAAACAGATACATTGGAAAAAAGAATTTTTAAGAAGGGGAATATGTCGATATATGCTTTGAAATAAAAACATTGAAAAGGTGGTATGCAAAGGAAGATTTTGTTGCTTGTTAAGGGATTTTTTTCCTTACCTCTTTCTAGAGTTTTTGATGTCTTAAAAATTAATTTTTCTACTCTGGTTTTGAGGTTGCAGATAGTTTCTTATATGGAAGCTTATATTTAATTTGAATAGAGTTTTGGTAGTTTTAAATGAAATGAGAGATGTTAGTAATACAAAATGGCCGTCTAATAGTTGGGACCCTTACAGTTGGGTATGAACGATCATAAATGACAGAGTTGCTGCAGTCATGTCCTAGGGCAGGTTTACCAAGTTGAGCAGCAGTTTGGCTGATTATCTCTTACTTTGTGTGAGGCCAGATTCATACAACCTTGGTCCTAGAAAGGGCCTTAAAGACGTCTTGTCCATTCTGCTCTTATCAAGGGCTTGCTTTGTGCTCTCAGCTGTACCAGATTTAATGGGAATGCAACAGAAATAGTTGCCGAAGCTTCCTGCCTTCCCTACCCTGTAAGGCCTACCGTTAGTACTGTCACTCTGCCACTGCTTTCATTGGGTCTTCCTTATTTCTTGCCTGGATCATCTTGACAGCCTCCGCGTGGTCTCCCTGCCCCCAGCCTTCTTCCTTTCCAGCTCCTCATTGTCATTCCCACCTGTGTCTTTTGCATTTCCTAGGTGTTTACACCTGCTAGACCCCTGCCTCTAAATTGTCCATTGCCTCCTAACCTGCTTTCACCTAAGCTGGGTAGGCAGGCTCCTGAGCTTCAACGATTAGAGGTAAGATATTTCAGATTGATTTCTTTACCATAGCCTAAGCCCATCGTTCTGTTGGAGAAAAAGCTAATTTCCTGTTAGGATTTGATAAGTACTTGAGGAGGAAGATAGGCTATGGGAGGTTGCATGGCAGTAATTCCTCTGTCATTTCCCCACCCCCTTTTAGATTTTACATATTTTAAAGCATCCATATTTCTCCCTAGCCTTCCTGGTACAAATATGTTGTCAGAGTGAAATGGAAGTAGTAAGAAAACTGCTGTGTTTTTATATCTTTTTTGTAGTTTGCATTTGTTTCTTTTCTATCGTTGTTTTATTATTTGTGTAACTTTCCTCATTTACAAAAGAAATGTATTCACTGAGGAAAATTGAGAAGATACAGAACAATGTAATGAACTAAAAACCCAAATCATTTAAAATCTCATCAGCCAGAAAAGCAACATGCTAATATTTTGGTGTGTTTCTTTCCGGAGATTTGAAACAAATATTCGAGTGTTCTTTTATAAAATTCTGACACACACACAAACACAAAAGTCTGCTTTAACTTCATATTATATCCTGGCCTATCAACGCCGTTGAAAAACATGACTTGTTTGTGTTTTTTTGTGTTATTATGTCATTGTGACATAATAGCAAATCATAGACCTAGCTTTTCCACTTTCATTGGGACCTTGGATTGTTTCTGTCTTTGCTGTAATAAATGATAGCCTAGTGTATGTAACCTTATTGCAATGGTGTATACTCTCAGCAGCTATGTGAGAGAGAGATGATGACCCCCCCCCCCAGTGATAAATATCAGATTTAAAAAGCAACAAATCTATAAGTGAAAGACTGGTGTCTGATTGCTTTAGTTTGACATTTTAATGAGGTGGAACTCTTTGTCCCCTCAGTTCCTTGCCATTTATATTCTTTCCTTTGTGAGGGCCTTTCTTTCCTACCCCACCCCGTTTACCCCTGTTGAGCTGTACTGATGATCAGGAATACCATAGAAGTGCAGTCATGTGCCGCTTAAGGACAGGGATACGTTCTGAGAAATGTGTCGTTGGGCGATTGTGTCATTGGGCGAACATTGTAGAGTGTACTTACACAAACCCAGATGGTGTAGCCTACTACACACCCAGGCTATAGGGTACTAATCTTATGGGACCGCTGTCGTATGTGTGGTCCGTTGTTGACTGAAACGTCGAGTTACTTGGTGCGTGACTGTATCAGACATTACAATTGCAGAGAAAATCCCTGGATCAGACAGCAGTTTGAGGGAGAGCCTGTAGCACTGCTGCCAGAGCCACACCTGTGGTGCCTGATAGCCCCAGGGTAGAGGGATGTCTCATCTGGCTCCATCTATGCAGAGCAGCTTCAGGTGTGGAAAGATGTGGCTTGGGGCCCTTAAGTGTAAGTCTCATTTACACTTGGATACCTGTGAGAGCCTGTGCGCTTACTCATCCTTGAAGCCCAGCCTCCTTGTCAGTATCAGGGATGTTTGAAAAGTAAATGAGATCATACAGAGCAACATCAGATCATATACAAAGTAGGCAATTAATAAATGTTTGTTCCTCTCTCCTCCTCCATCTCCGCTATGCCCCTTAAACCAGAGAACAGTGACGCAGATGGGCAGGTATGGGATCTGAAAGCGGCCTAATGCCATCGCTGTTGTACAAATGCAACTGGCTTTGGGATACAGTCCTATCTGACTCCTCTGATGGCTTCTTTGAGGGCGTACACAAATCTGTGGGCCACGGCGGCTGGGGGACCATCTGCAGAGTTATCTAGACATTTTTTAAAGCCTCAGCCAGGATCCTGGAGGGAAGAGCTTGGGGTCTGGAGTAAGGTCTGCATTGCAAATGTGACTCAGACCCCAAGGAAATTACTTAAGCTCTCTGGGCATCAGTTTCCTCATCTGTAAAATGGGAATAAAAATAGCATCTGTCATAGGGTTGTTACAGGGATTAATGAGAAAATATATGTAAACTTATTAACATGGTACCTGGCTCATATGAAATGTGCGGTAAATAAGAGGATAAGGAGAAACTAGTGGTTAGTTTAGCTAAAATGTGAAAATGCTTTGACAAAGCTTTTTGACTAAAGCATTGGAAGTCACACTGAAATGGAGAAAAATCTTATTTTGCCCCATCCTGCCTGCTTGAAGGATCATCCTTGTGGCCATATTCATAGAAATTAGGAAAGAAAAGGGTCCAGATGGAAGAGGTCCCCCTCTCATGCTGGCAACAGTGGAGAGGGTCAGGAAAGGTTCCTACATGATAAATACATGGTTGTAAAGCAGAAAGTGTACTTTTCGTATCACTACTCGTGTACACTAAATGGCTGATGCTTCTGCAGACCGTTCTGTAACCTACATCATCGCGTTTAACAAGAGATCCTGGACCTCTTCCCAGAAAGTTCAAATGGATTTGCCTCGTCCTTCTTAGCAGCAGCAGCCTGGTGTTTAACTTAGTGCATGTACCATAATTTTGTTAATTGGTCCTTAAAGGGAGTTCTAGTTTTAAATTTTTATTTTTTAAACATTAGGTAATATATTCATATGATTCAAAATTTAAGCATACAAAGGGTGTCGAATGAATAGGCCATTGGCTGCTCTTGCATACATCAATTCTCCCTACATACTACCTTTTAGAAATAGTTTGTGAATATGTAAGCAAACGCATTCTCTGCACTTACACGCGTATGTGTGTGTCTAAATATCCATGTCTATAGCTCTGCTCTTGCTTTTTTTTCACTTAATCATATGTCGTGGATGATGTTCTGTATGTTCCTGTGTCAAAATATAGACAGCACCTCATTCTTTTTATAACTGAAGAGCGTTCTGTGGTATGGACGGACCATAATTTATATAACTGTTTCCTGTTGATAGACATCTAGATTGTTTCTAATATTTTGCTATTACAACTTGCGCTGCAGTGAATAACCTCACACATAAGTCATTTCACTCAGATGTAATAGAAGGATAAATTTCCAGGAGTGGGACTGCTGGGGCAGAGGGTGTATGCCTTGGTGATTTGAGGGGTACCACTAAGTGACCTCTGCTGAGGCCATTTCATCCCCATCAGCAGTGTGTGAGTGCCAGTTTTCCTGCATGCTTGCCAGTGGAAGGTGGGTCAGACTGGGCTTTGGCCAATTTAATAGATGGAAAAAGGTTTCTGTTATTGTTTTAATTTGCATCTCATGAGTGAGATTAAGTAAGAATCTTTCCAAATATTCAGGAGCCATTTATATTTTCTTATTTTCCTGTTGGAATGTTGACCTTTTCCTTGTTGGTTTGTAGCCCTTACATATTCTTTACATATGAGAATTTAGCTTGCCATCTATAATGTGTTACTACCTGGGAAGAAAGGAAGATGCTGGCCCCCTTTCAAGGGGAGTGCTGTAACCTGCTGGGTGCCTTTGGGATCTGTTCTGGAATCCGTTGGAGGGTGGGGGTCCACAGGGACATCCCTAAGTTAAGTTCTTGCAAATGTCACCTTGAAGGGAAGACGTTGGGGGAAGTGCCCAGTCCAGTCCCAGCATGAATCTGTGCCTAGCAACGTTAGCATTCACCGTCACCGTGGTCATGGGATACGTGTGGGAGCAGGAGCACAGAGGGTTTTCAGTGTGGGCCAGTGCTGGGCACATCATCCACCAGTGCTTTGGGATAGGGGCCAGGGTTGGAGAGGGGTGGGGCACCTTCTGACTCCTATGAAAAGACAAGTCGTGCTGTGGGACAGGAGGTGCTGAGGGTGCTCTGGCTGCTATGGCCCCAGGAGCCCTCTGCAGAAGGCTGAAGAAGTTAAGAGGCTCCCCCAGGAAGACCCAGGCCGGGCAGCGCAAGGGCAGGAGGCCGTGCTTTTGGCTGCAGTATTAGTGGCTCTGGATGGTTTTGCTTGCACGTGGCCACCAGGTGTCACAGGGGGCTGCCGTATTTGAAGAGGCAATGAAAACAAGATTAGGGGCTTTGCTGCCTCAGCCAACTTCAGGGTTGCTCGTGTTATGTCAGATTCACCAGCTGCATCTTTTGGGGAGTAGTAACCTAAGATCGACAAGCTCTGGAGGTGTAGCATATGCTGTACTATACTCACTTTGATTTATTTTTCATGGCAGTTAATTTTGAAATTTCAAATAATATTGAAGTAGGGAGATTTTTACGTTCATTAAAAAGGGGCTTGGATTAGAGGCTGGGAAACACTAATCTTGATATCTTTATTCTTTATTTAAAACACATTTTAATTGTAGAGTGGAGATGGATATCAGAGGAATAATCTTGTCTGTGTGTGTGTGTGTGTATGTGTGTGTGTAGGAAGAGTAAGAATAGAATGTGTTACTTTGTTATTAAAGGAATAGAAAGCAGTTAATTTGGGAAACTTTATTACTATTCTGAAAATGATTGTTTTAGTATAAAATGGTTCACTTAGCTCCCAGACACATGACAGTGGTGGGTGAATTATACCAGATCCTGAATAGGTGAGAAATTGAGTTCGGAACCCTCTGATCAGAGGCACAGGGATTCCCAGGTACCTGTACCCTTCACTTCACAGGTTTCTGCAGCCGCTGACTCACTGTAGCTTCTGTTTGAGTAACACAGCCTCATTCAGCTGTCAGTTTCAACTGGCATTGCTGTGGTAGTGACACTCAGCATGACGCTCCTCAGCTCCTGTCACTCCTGCTTCCTATGCATTTGACTATCTCAGGATTACTGTTTAGAAACGAATACTTTAGTGTTATTGTCTTAGCTTCGTAGAAATAAAACACTTGAGCAAGAAAAACGTTATATTTATTGAGCAATAGACTGCCCCCCCCCCACCAGCAACATAGCCCTGCATATTGGAGACAGACAAAATCAACTGGACAAATTTAGGCAGAGACCTGCTTTCACAGCTGATTGATTGTACAATATTAGTTTAGGGGAAAAAAATTTAAAGCCACAAGTTTGGTTTCAAATAGTTTTGGGGGAAGAAAGGACATCTTGTTCCCAAAAGGTTTTTAAATAATCTGATATTTTTTATAAAAATTTGATCAATTTCCTGAGATGAGAGATGCCAAGATTCCCCTCTGTTATCTGCGTTCTATTAATAACTCAAAAGAATATCCGTTTTTATTAACTTTAGAAAGCTTTCCAAGGCATGTTTTATTTCCCAGTTGAAATAATATTTAGAGATTCAAAAGCGTGGAGCTTTGATAGTATCAGCAACATTTTTTTATCCTTTTCTCTTAAAAGTTCAATACCATTCCTAAAGAACTGATCTTAACATTTGATTTTTAAAATTAAATTTCACGGGGTTGGCCCAGTGGTGCAAGTGGTTAAGTGTGCGCGCTCCGCTGCGGCGGCCTGGGGTTCGCTAGTTCGGATCCTGGGCATGCACCGACGCACCGCTTGGCAAGCCATGCTGTGTCGGCGTCCCATGTGAAGTGGGGGAAGATGGGCAAGGGTGTTAGCCCAGGGCCAGTCTTCCTCAGCAAAAAAAGAAAGGAGGAGGATTGGCGGATGTTAGCACAGGGCTGATCTTCCTCACAAAAAAAAAAAGTTAAATTTCACGTCTTTTTAAAAAATGGACCATTAGAATAGCTTAACCAAAGGAGAAATGTTAGTAAAACAAATTAGTGTTTTACTCTTTCAGTAATGTTTCATTGTTCCCTGCACATTCACACAGGAGAGACAGCAGGTCACACTAGTGGCCCTGGGGGGCTTCCCCACCTCCTATGGTCTTGGCCTCCCTCTGGTGCTGAATCCCTCTCTCCCTTCAGTAAAAACCTGTTTCATCTCCCACTTGTCCCAGAACTTCCCACTTTCCAGGCTTGTTCCCATTCCCGTCTGGAGCTCTGGTGGAGTGTGGAGCAGGGGTCTGGGGAGAAGGGGCGCGTTTTTCCCCCACTTCAGGAATGAGGGTGGCATGAGGGAGAGGCAGCGGCTCAGCTCTGGACCATGAGGCTAACGGATGGAAGGTAGGCTCCGAGGTCCTCAGGGATGGCTTGACCTGTGGAAATACGTTAGAAATCATAGGTCAATAATATTTACCATTAAATAAACTTCCTACACTGGCCTGGGAGGGTAAGCTTCCTTTATGGGATGATTTCTCTGAATCAGACACATTTTGAATTGGCTTACAAACTTCTATTGTACCACTTTGGCCCTCCGCCCCTCCCTACACCAGTCTCTTTGGGACTGGCGCCTCCATCCACCCAGCCACCCAGGTGAGTGAGTGGACAGCAGCCTGGGCACCTCACCACTCTGCCCCCAACGTTTGGTCCAGGGCTGGGGTGTTGGTTGCAGTGGTGTCTTCCCCACATGCACCGCATGAAGCTGTGGTGCTGCAGCTGCTGTCTGGGCAGTCCCCAGGGGGCATTAAGGCCACATCCTTGCTCTCTCTTGAAGACTACCTTCCCCAGAGCAGTGTTAATACCTTGGCCTGGGCCACTGTTCCTTCTTGCCCGGTAGTAGCCTCTTAAAGAGTCTGCCTGCCTCTGTTCCTATCATCATTCCCTTTACTTCGCCCCCCCTTCCACTGTCCCGCTCCGGGCAGCGTGGTCACACAAAGCCCGCATCTGGTTGTGGTGGGCCTGTACTTGGCACTGCTTCATGGCTCCCTGCTGCGTCCTTTGTTCAGTCAGAATTCCTTAACCTGGCACCCACTCCGGGTGGAGCTCCTAGGAGTGGCAGGACTGCATTTTCATTGCCTGGGCACAGCAGATG
The DNA here is from genome assembly GCF_020826845.1 of Diceros bicornis minor. Classification (NCBI taxonomy): domain Eukaryota; kingdom Metazoa; phylum Chordata; class Mammalia; order Perissodactyla; family Rhinocerotidae; genus Diceros; species Diceros bicornis. The sequence goes on along the minus strand of NC_080758.1, from coordinate 33,126,409 downwards.
CTCAAACAGGGTTTGTTGAATGAATATGTGAGCCTTTTCCTAGGCTGGGGAGCATCTGCATTTTATAGTACTTATTTAATTGTGTGTGTGTGTGTGTGTGTGTGTGTGTGTGTGTATCAGTGCAGCAAGTCGGGAGGAATGAGAGCTGCCAACTCCTACCAAAATCTCCTCTTTGTGCCACTTATATAGATAAAAAGAAAATTGTTGAGGTGAAATTCACATAGCAAATTAACAATGTAAAAGTGAACAATTTAGTGACATTTAACATATTCACAATGCCATGCAACCATCACCTCTGTCTAGTTCCAAAGTATTTTCGTCACTCCAAAGGAAACTCCATACCCTTGAAGCAGCTGCTCCTTGCAGCAGCTGGTGATGAATACAGATGAAGGTTAGTTTTAGCTAGAAGAGGACTTTAAATCAGACCTGGGTTTCTCTGATGATTAGTAACTAAGTTGTTGTTTTAAGAGAGTTCATCCTGAGTGTGTGTACCTCTTGGCTTCTCAGTGGGTTGCTTGCTGCTGTGATATGACTTGGAGCATGGTTCCAATACTAAGTTAGTTTCGTGTTGTGAACTTGAACTTGGCTGGGAACCTGTATCTTGCTGGCAGCTAGTTTTACAGGCAGACGTCACAGACGCGGTTGGCCTTTGTAGAAAGCTGTAGCGTGACTTAGGGAGAGTTTTAAAAGTTTTAACTCTTTATTTGAAATGATATAAGAAAATTTTGCCCTGTGAGAATTATGTACTAGTTAATTGAGATCTTTAGCATACTGGAAAACTAGCCTCAGACTTGGCTTATAATCTATATGACTTTGTAAGATAAATTTTTCTCTGGCCTGATTTCTTCAACTGCAAAAATAAGTGGATTGAAATCTCTCTGGACCTCCTCAATCCAGGCTGTGCTGCTTGGATCTTTAGTCTTTTTAATTTCTTCCCTGTTGTAAAAATAAATTGTCCTCATTTTAGAAAATTACCAAAATATGTAAAGGGAAAAAGAAGGTAAAAATGGCTCCACTGATTAAACACAACCACTGATACTGTTTTGGTGTACATTTTTTTATTATCAGTTTTAAAAAGCAATATATAGATAACACACAAATACATACTGATTGTAAAAGATCCAAATGCTAAAGAAGGGTTGGGAATGAAGAATGAGAGGTGCCCATCATTAATCCTTGCCCCTAGGGCCGCCTTCATATTGGTTTGTGACTTTTCTGGATTCTTTACCAAGCATTTAGACAGGTAGGGAGGTTATTAAAATTTTATTTTTTTTTTAGCATAATTGGGATAATTCTAGGCTTAATGTTTTGTGACATTTTTAATACTGTTTCTTGGAGTTCTTTCCTTATCGGTACATCAGTTTTATTCTTTTTAATGGTAAAATATTCTTTGAATATTACTCTTTTTTTTTTTTTTAAAGATTTTATTTATTTATTTTTTCCCCCCAAAGCCCCAGTAGATAGTTGTGTGTCATAGCTGCACATCCTTCTAGTTGCTGTATGTGGGACGCGGCCTCAGCATGGCCAGAGAAGCAGCGCGTCGGTGCGAGCCTGGGATCCGAACCCGGGTCGCCAGCAGTGGAGCGCGCTCACTTAACCACTAAGCCACGGGGCCGGCCCCTGAATATTACTCTTGAAATGCATATACCATAATTTGATAACGTCTGTCTTTTTGGTGAACATTTAGGTTGTTTCCAAGTATTCAGCATTTTAAATAATGCTGCAGTCATCAACCTTGAATGTACATACCACTTGCGTGGGTATTTCTGGGGGATAAGTTTCTGTGAGTGTAACTGCTGGCTCTGAGAAAATGCCTCTCTTAAATCCAAGTGCTAAATTGCCCTCCACGAAGGCCATTCCACCAAGAACATAATCTCTCTAATAACTTAGAGTAGCTCTTATTCACACCCTGGTCAACACCAGATTCGTCTTCTAAAATTTCCTCCTAATTTATGTTAAAAAATGAAATTTTATTTTAATTGTCATTTCTATAATTTTAAATGAGGTTGAACAGCTTTTCATGTGCTTTATTGGATATTTTAATTTTTTTTCTGTGAATTGTATACTCCTATCCTTGCCCATTTCCTTTGGATTCTTTGTAATATGGATTTGCAGGTGTTCTCTATGAATCACTGATATGGACCCTTTGTTACGTGTTAACTGTATTTTCTCTTAGGCCGTCACTCATCTTTTACTTCTCTTTAGTGTATTTTACAATACCAGAATTTAAACTTTTTGTGCACTTTGCCTTTTTATCCTCTGTATTTAAGAAATGTAGTTGTGCTGTTATTCATACATACAAAGTATTGTTTTTTTCAAGATAGATTCCTAGAAATGGAACCATTTGGCCAAAGACTAAAAGTATTTTAAGGTTCCTGCTATAGGCAGCCAGGACCTAAGATGATAGGTTGGGGGACCCACCAAGGGCAGGCATGAAAGGGGTTGTGACCCACCAGGTGCCCAGATGTTTTCTTTGAGTCACCTTAGGATGAGTTCTGGTCCTTACCCTGAGGTCCCAGAAACTAGATTTGGTTGGCATAGCCCACTGCCACAAGCACATGCAAACCCAGTGGGCTAGTTGACTTAATCACAGTGAGAAGTATAAGTTAGTAAGTTAGGTGAAGAGCAGTGGGCAAGTTGCCCTAACTAGCACATTTCCTCCTCTTGGGGGTGCCACATTACAAGTCGTCATTAGGCGGTTACTTGGGAAAGGATCTTAGTCAAGGCAGCTCAGGATGCGTCTTACCTGCTCAGAAACAGCAGCTGTGGCCCCTCAGCTAAGCCTCCCTTGCCCCTGGAGACCCCTGGGGCCCCTGCTCCTTGTGGTTTCTTTGGATGTTCCATTTCTGGTCTCCCTCAGCTGACCCCCCATTCATGCAGCCTCACTCTGTGGGACACGTGGTGTGTTTCTTGATCAAAAACACACGTAGTCACTGTTGCAACATGCACTTGTCAGGAGTTTCATTTAAGAAAACTCAAAACTTGGCTGATTTGATAGGTGAAAAACGCAGAGGTTTTGTCTCTTATGAGAATTATAAAAGACTTTTGGGGAAAATATTTCCATGCAGCAGAGTGGTGTACAGTGAAACAGCCTCTAAGTGGAGTGTTTCTCTTCAGGTGGTGATAAATGGAGGTGCCACATCGAGTGGTGAACAGGACAATGAAGACACAGAGCTCATGGCAATCTATACAACGGAAAACGGCATCGCAGAAAAGGTACCCCTTCATCAGCCCCACCCACTCACCTGCCGCCACTGCCTCAGATCCTGTACGGGGACACGGATGTCCTTCATCTGGGGTTTCGTCTCTCCCCTCCGGTGTGTGTCTGTGTGGGTGTGTTCTCTTTACAATAGAAATAGAAGGAGTGATGAGGAATAGAAAGTACTAATTTTTAATTGTTTTATTGGCAATTAAGGTGAGACCCATATAGAGGTACTTATGTAGATACTCTAAAAAGCCTCAGAGCGAAGTAGTTAAGAGTTTGAGGTCTGGAGTTAGGTCTGGATGCTAATGTGACTCAGACCCTAAGGGAATTACTTAAGCTCTCTGGGCATCAGTTGCCTCCTTTCTAAGTGGGTATGAAAATATCAACATTTGTCTTAAAGTTGTTGTGAGGATTAAATGAAATAATATATGTAGAGTTATTAACATCGTGCGTGGTACATACTGTGAGTTCAGTAAATAAGAGAATGAGAGAAACCAGTAGGTAGTTTATGTAGACCATGAAAATGCCTTGGACAAAGCTCTTTGACCAAAGCAAATGGAAATCACATGCTGAAATGGGGAGAATCTTTTTTGCCCCCTCCTATCTCCTTGACAGGTCAGTCTGTGTGACCATATTCATAGAGGCCAGGAGAGAACTGCCCAAAGAGGGTCCTGACGCGTTGATTTCTTTCTCTTTGTATCTGCCGCTGTGTCGAACACGTAGGAAAACTTGGATAACATGATGTTTCCCAATTGCACTGCAGCCCTAAGACTTCTCAATTTCATTTGAGTTTTTGTGTTTTTTTTTAAACAGTTTTTTAATTTTATTTATTTATTATTATTATTTTTTTTGTGTGTGAGGAAGATCAGCCCTGAGCTAACATCCATGCTAATCCTCCTCTTTTTGCTGAGGAAGACCGGCTCTGAGCTAACATCTATTGCCAATCTTCCTCCTTTTTTTTTTTTTTCCCCCAAAGCCCCAGTAGATAGTTGTATGTCATAGTTGCACATCCTTCTAGTTGCTGTCTGTGGGAAGCAGCCTCAGTATGGCCGGAGAAGTGGTGTGTCGGTGCGCGCCCGGGATCCGAACCCTGGCCGCCAGTAGCGGAGCGCGCGCACTTAACCGCTAAGCCATGGGGCTGGCCCTCATTTGAGTTTTATTTGATAGAATTTTAAAAGAGATTTTATTTTTACTGTGAAAATTTACTAATTTAGTCAACTATCTAATGAGGCATTATATTGTAGCACCACTCTGTTTTCCTTTAGACAGTATATACTGTATATTCTAGTAACAGACTACTAGGAAGTTGATAGAAATTAATGCAGTAAGTTGACAGTGTAATTGCTAAAATGACAAAGAACAAAGAAATTATATTGAAGTGCTGAAATAATCAAATTTTTGTGTCTGTGGTTTCTTTCTTTTTTTCTTGCTCTCTTTTTTCTTTCTGTCCTTTATTTTCTTTCTTGAAATTTCATTTTTGGCTGTCTTGACCAATATTGCTATTATTTGGTCAGGCTATTATAAGTCTAGTAGAGGCTAATTGGATTCTCGCTGAGACATGGGATTCCAAGCTGTTCCTCGGGCGCAGAGATGAGAGCAGCCGTGCTTGGTGTGTAGACCGATGCCTGCTATCTGCAACTGAGACTCATCCCACGGGGTGGGATCTGGGCGGAGGGCTGCCGCCTCGCTGGCTTGGGTCTCAACATCCAAGTGGTACATCTTGTAGCAAAGTGCTTCTGAATTCACAGACTTGTCGGGCTGCATCCAGTCCTCAGATACTTGTCCTTAATCACACAGTCACCAGAATTTCCAGGCTATTGGCTGTCATGATTTTAGACTTCCTCCTCCATTATCTAGGAATTGATGGCTATCTTTTGAAATGGATAGTAAGAGGGGCTTTTTAACATTTATAACGGTACCTTTTACTGGTGCTAGTGATTTGTTGGCAGGAAGAGTGTCTGGCACATTTATGTTAGCACCTTTATGCTAGACTTTATGCTAGATTTATTTACCTGTTGGGGTGAAATTTTTTTTCATCATCTAAACTTTGATACATTTGTATTTCCTTGAATACTAGTGAGATAGAATATCTTCATATTTTGTTGGCCATTTTTCTTGTATTTCCTTGAACTAGTGAGATAGATTATCTTTCTATTTTGCTGGCCATTTTTCTTGTCTTATGAGATGATGAGGATAGTGAGAAGAGCTACCGTGTATTGAATGGTGCTAATGGTCCAGACGCTCGGCTGAATGCTTTAAGCAACCTGTCATATTTAGTCCTCACAGCAACCCTATTAGAAAGATGCTATCACTATCCCTGTTTTAAAGATGAGGAAAATGATCCTCTGCTGTCTTGAATTTGTGCAAAGAAAACGTCACACCAGAAGATGCAGCCCTTTGGGATCTTTCTTTTCAGATGGCATTGAAAGGCTCTCTGAACACCTGACTGTGAAATAAGAATGGGACATTCAAGGAGAGACAAGAGAACTGGGGGCGAGAGAGACTGGCCTACATGTTCTCTATACTACATGGAGAGTATAGTGAACTATTCGTTGTAATATATTCACTCATTTTATGAAAAGCTTGACTTTTCTGGTGTCTGTTAAAACTAGTCTCCTGTTGATGGGCATTCTTTTGGGGGGAGCCCTGGATGTCGGGGAGTGGTGATTTGAGTCTTTTTGATGTTATCAATGCTCCAGTGAATAACCTTGTACATAGGTCCTTTCCCATACACATAAGTCTAGAACAAATTCCTAGAGAGAGAATTTCTGGATGAAGGAGTATATGCATTTGTGATTCATATAGATATTACCAAATTGTCCTTCATGGGGCTATATGAGTTTGTTCTGTGACTGGAGGTATAAGAGAGCATGTTGCTCCACAACCTTGCAGAGACTATTTTATCAAACTTTAGGATTTTTGCCAGCATGATAAGTGGAAAATGTCATCATAATATGTTTTTTTATGATGTTTTAAGCTTTTTAGTATGAAATAATTTGACTTACAGAAAAATTCCAAAAATAATATGAAGAGTTCCTGTATACCTGCCATCCAGATTCCCCAAATGTTAACATTTTTACTGTATTTGCTTAATCATTCTCTCTATATACCTATTATTTCTGAACTGTTTGTAAGTTACCTACATAATGCTCCTTTATCCCTAATAGTTTAGTATTTCTTAAAAGCAAAGAAATTCTCTTATATAACTGCGGTATAATTCCCCCAATCTAGATATTAATATTCATACAATTATTATTGATAGTTGATTATTTTCATTAATTATTTAATTTCAGTTTTACAATAAAAATAGTTTAATTATTAAGCTTTATTCGAATTTCCTCGGTTGTCCTAATAATGTCCATCATAGCAAAATAAGTAAGTTAGTTTAGGTCCAGGATCCAAATCAGTATCACTTGGCACATTTAATTATGTGTCTCTTTAGTCTCCTTTAATCTGCATTAGTTCCTCAGTGTTCTTTGGCTTTCATTACCTTGATGTTTCTGAATCGCACAAGCCAGTTTACTTGGTAGTATGTCTCAATTTGGGTTGTCAGGCTACAGCTTTACCTTGTATTTTTCATTAGAGAAGTTGCATCTCTCTTCACATGCTTAAGAGCCAATCGTATATCCTTTTCTGTGTACTTCCTTCTATGTCTTTTATGCAGTTTTACTATTGGTTCTTGGTCTTTTTACTGATTTCTAGGAGATCTTTATATTTTAGGGAGAGTCACCCTTATCAATATGAGTTACAGATGTCACCATTTTTCTGTTGATTTTGCTTATGGTATTTTTGCCACACAGAACCAATAAAAATGATGTAGTTAATCTTTTATGGATTCTGGATTTTGTGTCATAGTTAGAAAGGCCTTTTTTTATTCTACAGTTATAAGGGAATTCTCTTGTTTTCTTCTAGTACTTACATGGTTTTTTTTTGCATTTAATAAATATTTGATCCATTTGGAATTATTCCTAAGATGTGGCTCCAACTTTGTTTCCTAGATGGCTACTCAATACCCCAACTCCGTTTATTGAATAATCTATCTTTTCACCTGCTCAGTTAATCCTGTACTGCACATTACCACACAGTGAATTCCTCACACGTGTACGTTCTCTACCACCCCTATGAACAAACTTTTTAAAGACACACATAATCTGTTTTAACCCATTGAACAATGCAAATCTGCCAATGTCCATTGTTTGAATGGAAGAAAAAGTTTTCTCTGAAAGGTCATGTTCAGTTCACATTTGGATTAGATCAAATGTCAACTTACATCAGACATGTACCTTCAGGCTTTAGAAGGTGAGCTTGAATTGTGTCACTTCCTTTGCTCAGGGGTATTTGGCCTCTAAATCCCTCTTGCCCTGTGCCTGGAAAACTGAGTGACAAACACATGGAGTCAGCATCTTTCTGTGTGCCATAGCCACTGGACAAGAGGACATGAATTGGGTTGGATATGGTCAAGGGTCAGAATATCATCATCTTTATCTTTTTTGTGGAACATCTTTTAACTTTGTTTCCTGTTAGGCACTTTGTTAGGTTATAAAAGACTAAAAAAAAAAGATGTGCATCTCAGATTCCAAGAAATTGTTCATAGGGTTTTGGAAACGAGAAGTTTTGAGAGTACGTGCACCAAGTTGGAGTTACCTTGAGCTTTTTGTTTGCCTCGGCTACTGGAGGAGTTCGGAAGTGAAGCTGAAGCTGACTGGAAGTGTCTAGACTACAACCTAAAGTGTCTCGTCTTGGTGAAGAGTTTGGCTTCAAAAGCTGGCAACACTTGACGTTAAAAAAAAATCTTTAGTAGTAGTGAAGGAAAAAAAGAAGAAAAAAAATTGTCTCCTCAACTATAAATACATTTTTAGTCTGTTTTTTGAGCAAAATGTGAGTCATTGTGTCTGTATAGTTTTGAGTTTTGCTCTTCTTCCTCGCCATTGTGTCTGAGCAGCAGTGTTTTGATAGAAGGGTGTGGGACTTTATTTCTAGGTACAAAGATCTTTTCTCTTTGCAGGGGTGGGATGGGTAGGAGGGGCAGATCAGTGCTCTCTGTTTGAAAGCAGTTAGCATTTCTTATCATTTCTTCATTCGGGGCACGACCCAAGGACTGCTCATGCCAAGGTATCACTTTGTGGTTTCGACCTGGGAGCATTCTTCTCTTTGCAAGACGTCCCCAGGCTTGGGGAAGAAGCTCTGAGCAAGCGGGGTGCTCTTGGGGATGAGCCGATGGCAAAGGATACTGAACCCCCGAACTCTGAGGACAGCCTGCCCCACTGAGCGAGTGTGCTTGAGCATTGCATCAGACGTAACCAAGGCTTAATTTTATGGGAGAGCAGCAGCCACTTGATAAAGTTGCTTTTCAGTGACAGTGGCCTGTACTGAGCTGAGATAACTTTAGTCCTTGTTTTTATTAAACAACTCCTTGTCTCCCCCTCGCGCACAGAGCTCTCTCGCCGAGACCTTGGATAGCACTGGCAGTCTAGACCCCCAGAGATCGGACATGATTTACACCATAGAAGATGTTCCTCCCTGGTACCTCTGCATATTTCTGGGGTTGCAGGTAAGATAGTTCCTTTAGGATGTACCCACCAGCAGATGTTTGAATTGTCTGTCTGGATTTTTTAAGAATTCAATTTTGATTTTTATTAATTGACAACTTTTATTATGAATTACTCTTTGAAGAATGATGAAAGGGAATTGTTAATATCAATTTAATAACCGTCAAAGGAAGAAAAGAACGGGAGGAGTAGGTTAACCAGGGAATGAAAGAAGGAAAATGTCCTGGGAGTAAACAAGAGAAGTGACATGGAAGGAAGGAGAAAAGATCGTAGAGATATAGAAAAAGACTATACTTTCAGGGATCATTTCTATAGTTCATAGAGATATAGAAAGAGGGGAGGATGGAGGGAGGAGGAAAGGAGAGGAGGAGAGAAAAGAAGAATTAGTGTTCACCTCCTATTCCTAGGTAACCAGTCCATGGTCATGGTCAACCCTGCCGTGAAATATGGGTAACACTGAAGTGCCACGCTAGTCAGGACATAAATGAGAGGTTTCAGTCTTATTTCTAAAGGAAAGCAGACTTTGCCGTGGTAGTTGTCTACCACAGCAGCTTCCAGTGGGAGCAGAGCAGAGCAATGCCAGGGGAGAGGAGAGGAGAGGAGGGGAGGGGAGGGGATGGGAGGGTGGACAGGCTTGGGGGGACTGACCAGGGGCCAAGTTGGGAGGCAACACAAGCTGCTGCCCTGGCCTGTGTTTGCCCTGGTTGTTTTAGCTTGGACTCTGTTCTGATGTCTAACTTTCCATTCTTTCATTTTTCCTTTCAAGTTTGAATGATCCGTTCAACCTGAGGTGTTTCAGATACTGAGAAAATTAGTCTCATTGCCCAGACAGGTTTATTCGCTTGGAGGTGGGGCTGTACCTGCCAACAGCTGATACTTTGGTCCAGTTTCCAGGCCCCTCCCCTCCCCTTCAGGTATCAGAGCACTTGGTAACCTGGACTGAAAGGTGTCTCATAAAGGAGGGGTTGCAGCCAAAGGAGCTGAGTGGTCTTGGTGAATAATTTGCCTTGAGCTGAGCATCCCGAACCAGGTTCAGGAAACTCGCTTTTTGAAATGTTTATATTACAGATGTTTCTAGACATCTCCCTTGGTCAAATAGGATTGGAAAACTCTGCAAGCATTGTGCCCTTCTTGACGATACACAGTGCAGCTCTGAGAAGTCCTGGATGGGAATGTTCTGTTCCCCATGTGAAACACCTGTTAGTGTTAGTTGGGCCTCATGGACTGGAGGCAACACATTTTTGGTACACATGAGCAGCAATGGGGAACTATTGAGGAGAAAAGTAGAAAGTTGGCAGAACAGAGGTAGGAACTGAACAAGTGGGCCTCTGGGATGAAGGGAGTGAGCAGTGAGTGTTGGGAATGTCCTGCCTGCTGCCCAGAGTAAGGGAGGAGCCCCCTTGGAAGAGTGGGATGGGCTCTTTCTGGAGGATTCCCACAGCTTCTATATGCCCTTAACTCTTCCCTGAGTTCAGACAATGCCAGACCAAAGAACAAGATGGGAAACACCCTGAAAGAATTTTAAAAACCTGAAAGAATTAAAAAAAAAAAAAAAAAGTCAACTATCTTAGGAATATAGATGTAAAATTCTACGTAAAATATTAGCAAATCAAGGGGCCAGTCTGGCGTAGTGGTTAAGTTTGCGTGCTCTGCTTTGGTGGCCTGGACTTTGCAGGTTCGGATCCCAGGCACAGACCTACACGCCGCTCATCAAGCCATGCTGTGGCGGCATCCCACATATAAAGCAGAGGAAGAAGGGCATGGATGTTAGCCCAGGGCCAATCTTCCTCAGCAAAAAGAGGAGGATTGGCAATGGATGTTAGCTTAGGGCTAATCTTCCTCACCAAAAAAAATATATATACGTATATATTTTATATATACGTATATATATTAGCAAATCAAATCCCAGAAATAAAATATAGCATGACTAACCTAGGGTTTGTTTCAGGAATGGTTCAGTGCAACACAATTCAAGTTAACAGATTAGAGGGGAAAGACCTATGATTTTAGCAATCAATGCTGACAAAGCATTTGAAAAAAAGCAAATATTCCCAGTAAGAGTTATGAGGTAAAACATCACCAGTGCTTGTATTAAGTACTTCCTTTCTGTTGGCCTGGATTCACGCGAGTAATAATACAAATGAGCAATAAGACATGAAAATGAAATGAAAGAAACGAATGAAAAGGAGAAAGTAATGAAAATAATGAAAAGGAGAAAGGCTGAGAAAGAAATAAGACTTGGCATATGATATGAGTGAGTACCTAAAAAAACCATAGGGGTTCTTCACGTGGGCTGTTTTTTAAAAACAACAGGGGGGCAAAGTAGGATAAAATCAGGAAAAAAAAGCGAGGAAGGGTTTACTCTTTCTGTCTCTGTCTCACTGTCGCCCGCAGCACTACCTGACCTGCTTCAGTGGCACGATCGCGGTGCCCTTCCTGCTGGCCGACGCCATGTGCGTGGGCTACGACCAGTGGGCCACCAGCCAGCTCATCGGGACCATTTTCTTCTGCGTGGGAATCACAACATTGCTGCAGACAACGTTTGGATGCAGGTGAGATTGGGGTACTGAATTGGGACGCTGAAGCCCCCTAAGGCCTCGAGCAATGCCATTCACCTGGGGCTGCTTGGAAGGACTGCCTGGAGTTGGCGGGGAGTGTCCTAGTGGCCATGACCCCCCTTCCCGTGTTTCTTTTGCTGGGTGGTACCACATCCCACCCAGTTGTGCCAGCTGGAAACTCAGACGACAGCTCCTTCCGTCCCACCCCCTGGCAGGGCAAGTGCTCTCTCCAGTACCCCCTGCCCACTCCCATTCCTTTAGTTCAGGCCTGGACTGTTCTACTAGGTTCCCAGTTGGTTTCCCTGCCTTCAGGACTACTCTCCTTGCTCTGCTCGGTGACTCTGTGCACTGCCCCCGTGCCATCTTTCTAACATTCGCATCTTCCTTGGTGCTGCCAGGCTGCAGCCCCACTCTCTGTTTAAAAACCAGGATGTGCCCACCCTTTAGGCTTCTCCCTTGCTCTCTGTCCCATCACCCTTCCAGCTTCCTCTGAGCCCTGCCCTCCCCTTCCCTGCACTCAAGCTGAATGAGCTCCTCCCTGGGCCCTGCTGTTTCACCTTCCTGTGCGTGTGCTCGTGTGAATTCCCACACGTGCGTCTTGTGTACATTCTTCTAATGTGGCTCTTATTCCACTTTCTCCTTTTTTGTTTGTGTCTTTCCCCCTGGATCCTGCTCCCCTCCTGATGCCAGGGCTCCAGCTGGTTCACCTGTGCATCCCCAGCCCCCAGCTTAAATGGGTGTGGAGCTGGCATGGGAGGGAAGAGAACCATCCTTTCCTGCTCCTCCTGCAAGCTTGCTTTGTCCTCACCGGTCCCCTGTTCCGCCCTCTTCACAGTGCAGCCTCTTCCTTTATCCCGGGGCTCTGCTCAAGGGGAGGAGCCTGTGGGGACAGGACTGTCCTCAGGTGCGGGCTGCAGGGTAGACTTGCAAGTTCTGTCTCCTGCTCCATTAGAGACGATCTGGGGAAGGGCTTTGCCTTCCCTGCTGGGGAAGTGGGAGCAAAGAGAGAGGGCAAACAAGGCAGGTTGGGAATCATGGACTATATTCCAATGAATTGGAATCATCAGGGACATTGAGAGGGTTGCCCTTACTTTGGGGGACAGGAGAATATGGGAGAACAGTGAGCAGTGTTAGGGATTCTGGTTGGTGGCGCAGGCAGCATCCTGGGAAGGGTTGCAGCAGCTCCTTGAAGGTCTGCTGAAGGAAGGAAGGCTGTGGGGCTGGCCAGCTCTTGGAGTTCTCACAACCCCAACCCCTGCAGGGCGGCGTACAGTCACCAGGCTGAGCAGATCCCTTACTTCCGAAGGGGGGAGTCTCCTTAGGGAACTCCTGAGGAGAGGGGCAGGGTGTCATTGACCTGCTAGGGTAGGGAGATGTGTTCTGGGCATTCCAGGAGGACTTGATTCATTTTCTTAGAGCCAGGTAGTTAGATTTGGCTGCCATCATCTTTCATTCTTTTGAAACAGCATTCAAGGTTTTGTATTTCAAGGCCAGGGCGGATTAAAAAGCTTTTGTTGGCTGACCTAGGGGCCTTACCTTGTACATAGGGCACTGGTTTTCTGGGGGAATGTTCTTTTTCTCAATAGCTGGCTCATCAGGGAACTGGTAGCACAAACCATCTGTAACGGTGGGCAGTGCCTGTGGTTGGGAATTGTTGGTTGACTTGAACGGGGAATGAAAGATGTCTTTTTGTGGTGCAGTACGCACCACATGCAGCTCTGCCCGCTCTCGTGCCAAGGAGGCTAGCACTGACCACAGATGAGCCTGGGAGGGGTGGGCACAGTTGCCTAATGGGGACTCCGTAGGGAGGGCTTGGGTAACTTTTGGTGAGTGCTTTCAGTGATGTGAGGGCACCCATTTAGCACCCTCTTGCCCATCATTGGGGCACAGGAGACCTAAACAGAGCAGCATGGGTCAGTGCAGTTCACCTCTCCCTCCCCCTCCGAAGGAGCAGTTGAGCTAAGAAAGAACAGGAGAGGGAGTTGATGCACCTGCTGGGATGGCTCAGGGACCCAACACAGAGCGTCACAGCATGCGTGCACGTGCATACATTTGTGCGTGTGCATACACATGCGTGTGTCTGCGCTCTGTACCCAGGAGGCTCGGTGAGAGCAGCTTTCCTTGCTGTTTTGTGGCAGATGTCAGGGAAGCCCCACCCACATCCTTGGGTGGTGTGAGACAGCAGTGGGTCCCATCTTCACCGTGGTATAGCCATTGCTTAGTTGTAAATCGGGAGGCGGGATAGCATGTCTACGAACCACATTAGTGATATGTGTGCTGCTGGGGTTTGGTGTGGTTTTGTCTTAGGACATGGGTTTTTTTGTGGCTGTCAGGGTGTGGGATAGTGTCCATACTCTTAACCTGGGAAAAGAGGAAGGGAAAAATACTGACTCAGTCCCACAGATACATAGCGAACCATGTGTGTATAAGGTGCCCGGTGACGGCCAGGCCGTGGCGGTGATGAAGTGAGTCCATGCCCTGCAGCATGGAGGGCAGCATCAGGGATTTGCGGTGATGTCCTGCTGGGGACTTGAAGGGAGAGTCACGGAGGAGATGGCAGCGTGTGAGATGGGTCTTGAAGACTCAGTTAGCTTCTTGGCCCAGGAGGGTTGAAGTAGTAGCTTTTTCCATCCTGGGAAGGGCGGGGGCAAAGGCAGGAAGTCATGGCCTGGTGAGTGATTTCCATGAGCAGAGCCCAGAGGCCAGGCTCTGGGCCTGACTCCAGTGCTTGGGCATTATCAGCAGGGCACAGGGAATCTGCGAAGGTTTCATTGGCAGAGGACTCGTCTCCTGGGGCTGTCCCTTGAAAGACATTACTTGAGTGTTATGTAGAGGGGAGTGAGGGACCAAATCCAGGGATCACAGATATCCGAGAGAAAGGAAATGGAGACCCAGGCAAGGATTCTAGAGGGGAAACAGGAAGGAGAATGTTAAGGAGACAGCAAGGAAGCAGAGTCTACAGAACTCCACTGCATGGGATGTGGTAGGCGAGGGGGAGGGTGTGAGAGAGGGAGAGGGAGAGGGGGAGAGAGAGAGAGGGTTGTGTGTGTGTGTTGGGGTCTGAGTGATGAGTTTAGCTCTAGCCCAACATTCTGGAGGTCCGTTCCTGCTTTTGATCCTGAGATGGAAAGAAGAGAGGCCTGGAGTGTGCCTTGTTTGTCTTAATTAAAGAATCTTTATGATTGAGTGAATTGGAGCAGCTGCCTTTGGGGCGGGGAGAGTGTGGGAGCAACCCCTCAACCACGACATGCCCCCCTGCCCCTTGGCCCCTCGGGCACACACACACACACACACGCACACACATGTACGTGGTTAACTCTTGCTCTACTTCTCTCTTTGTGCTAACAGCACTTTCTTCTTACCGTGGATCCTTGCTTCCAGCTCCGGTCCAGTAGGTAAACAGTGAGAAGGCCTCTGTGGTATGGTTTCCAACTCCTGCAAAGCCTCAAGCTGTTGTTGACTCCTTCCTTTCACTGTTTGTCCAGTGTACATTTGAGGGCCTGCTGTGTGAAGGTGAACCCAGATAGTGAGGTGGGTGGGGCGTTTCCTTCCCTGCCTGGCTGCTCACCACCTCTGGGGCTTGTTTGCTGCACCTGTGTATTCGTGTGTCTCATCTCCCCCCACCCCCTCCATCTCTCCGTCCTTCACCTCTTTCTGTTAGAGTTCTGATTCCTCTTTCCTCCATCTTCCCCTCCTTCCATTGTGCCCAAAGAGGCAGGGCTCCCCTATCCAGCTGAACCACCTCTCATGCCCTTGGCCCCAAGTTTCCTATGGGTTTCGTGAGAGAAGAGCAGAAATCCCAAGAGTGGCAAATATCCCAGTGCACCACCCCCGCTCCCTCACCCCTGGTATTTGCAGCAGGGCAAGGTTGGCAGTCAGACTGTGGTTGAGGACCCACCCTGGTACTCAGACACCCAGCTCTTACTCAGGATGGGGTTAGGGGTATAGTCCAGGGGGCTCACCAAAATCTGTGCTGTTCAGAGCTGGCTGCATTGCCGGTGCTGGTTAAAATCATGTCGTTGGATGTGTTAATGATAAACTGTAATCCTGTGGGCAGTCAGAACCTACAGTTCCCAGTGTAAAGCGTTGGCCTACGGCATGTGGCAAACAACGATTTCTGCTCCCTTCACACATGGGGAGTGGACCGAGCAAACAGGAGAAGTTAGAGGGACCTGCACAGCGTTATGACTTTGCACAGGTGACCTCTCCAGCTCTCAGTTTCCTATTGTGAAAATGAGAGGCAGCTCTTCCTAAGCTGTCCTGTGGATGACATTTTGCTGTTATTGTGTTTTTGTAGATTATTATAAGCTTCCTAAAATACATTTGGGATGTTGTAGAGTATGAATAATCTCAAGAGCCTTTTAGTTCTGCAAGATGCTAAATAGACCCTCATCATAGGCTGTGAATGATCATCTTAACAGACTGGTGCGTTTACTTCCTGGTCACCACAGGATCAAATAAACAGATAAAGCAGTTGGGGCAGAGGGCACGTAAGGCTGGGACAGTGCCGGAGGGAAGCGCTGATGTAGCTGGGAGTGGGGTTCATTCCCCGTGTCACAGCCATGAGGACTGCAGATGGCTTGTGCGTAGCTTTTGCAGTTCAGCCCTAATTTCCTTAGGCTTAGAGCAGCAGCAGAAGTTTCTTGTTCAGCTTTCATGATTTCTAGGACAGATTTTCAGACTTGTCCAAGTCTGAGTGGTTTACCGTGTTGTGCCCGAGTTCTGTGCGTTTCTTTGCATATTTGCCTATCGCCTGCTGCGTACCCGATGCTCCCTTGTGGTGGATGCAGTGGATGCAGGGACCTGAAGACCGGCGTGTCTGTGCCTTTGAGGAGTGGGCCCTTTATTCTAAGCAAGCTAAGACGATTGCTGGTCTAGAGCAGAGGCAGGAAGAAAGCGTAAGCATCCCGACCTGCGGGCCGGGTTGTCCCTCCTCATTTCCCACGGGCACGCTGGTGAAGAGGGGCACGCTGTTCCTGGAAGCCTGTTTCTTCCATAAAAATAACCAAAATTAACAGGGAAACAGGGAATGTGAAACAGATGTATGCCTTTGCAAACCTGAGCCCGAGCTCAGAATGCGAGCGTTAAGATGATGCCATGTCGTAAATGCTCCTTTGGGGGCGTGTTTTCCACGGGCTGTGCTGGCTGAGGCCACACAAAGTGTGTCTGATGCAGCGCTTGCTGCAGACCCTCCTTCCTTCACTGCACGTCTCCCCTGCACGAAAGTGGTTTCCTTCCTCCAGGGCCCGTGACGGTTTTGAAATGGAGGTCATGGGTCTCAGCCGCAGTTGTGTGACCTCTGTGGCTTTAGCGCTTCCCAGCGCCTCTGCCTGCTGGGGGTGCATGGTTTCTGCCATGGCTGCTGCCTCCTTCTTCCTCCTCCCACCCTGCCTCTTCCTTCTTCCTCCTCTCATTTGACCTTGATGCCCTGTACTTTGCTTTCAATGCCGATTTCCCATGAGTGAGGTTTCAGTAATTTGCTTCGTTCTGGCTGATTTGTGATGTCAATCCCAGCTACCCCTTAGGCTTGCTCCAGGAATCAGTACAAAGCCTTTAAAATCCCGGGAGATCAGGGCAGAGTTGTTCCAAGTCCCCCAACCCTGGTGTTAGCTGCCTGAAGTGGTCACGCCTCCCTGGCTGCAGGGAGAACTTCTCAGCTGATGCCATCATCTTGGCTGCCACTGCCTTTTCCAACAGAGACCAAGTCCTGCTGGCAGCTCTGAGCTGCCCAGAGTCCCTGCCCCTGACCCCAGGTGTCGGTGCAGAGCTGGGGGTGAAGGAGGGCCCTCTGGGACCCTGCCCCTTGCCTGCCATGCTGACCTTCCTCGACCTTCCCTGAGGTGTGGCAGGGGTGCTGGGTTTGCCACACTCCACCCTCTTGCTCCAGGCACCTCTTGGAGGCATCACTCTGAACTCCCCAGCAAAAGAAAAGACTGCAGGTGGGGGGGGTCTCTCTCAGAGGAGCCTCTCCTGGCCATCACAGCCGGCTGTAGACGCGCAGAACTTTTCTTAGCTGAGAAAAAGTAGAGTTTTGGCTAAGAGTCATTGTAGTCAGTGCGGCAACCTGTTCTCTAACTGGATTGCCTGCCCTGAGGAGAGAGCGCCCCTGTCTTCCGTCTCCCTGGGTTCTGGGGGCCTGTACATGCTATGCTGTGTGCTCACTGACTACAGGGGGCCACTGCTCCAGGATGCTTGCAGGTTTCAAGTCTGGGACTTTGAACTCTTAACTATTGATGCAACTTAGAAGAATGGCAGGATGCAGTGGTTAGATTGGGGGTGGGGGGGACTGGAGTTTCCCTCCACATTCCATTTCTGTATCTGTATTTGTGTGGAGAGTATGTGCAGTTCTTTGAACCATTTGAAAGTCAAATTGCAGACAGCATGCTGGCTCACCCCTAAATACTCTCCTAGGTTTGAGGGTCTCCTGTGTAACCATTTACCACACTGAGAAAGTTAGCAGTCATTCCACCATATCATCTAATGTGCAGTCCGTATTTAATTCCCCAAGTTGTCCCTAAAATATCTTTTATAGCTTTCTCTCCACCTCCCCGAACCTGGATCCAGTCGAGTTCATGTGGTGAATTTGTTTGTTGTGTCTCTTTGGTCTCTTATTAAACAGTCCTCACCTTTTCCCTCCATATCATCGCCTTTTTAAAGAGTCCAGGCCAGTTGTCGAGCGTCCCGTGGTCTGAATTTGTCTGATTGTGTCCTCGTGGTGGTATTTGATTTGTTCCACAGTCCTCTTTATTTGTTGTAAACTGGGAGATGGGACCAGAGGCATGGTTGATTCAGGGTGAACATTTTTGCCAGAATTACTGTGTAGTTGATAGCCAGTCCTTCATTTTCTGTCGTGTTGAACAGGCACATAATAGCAGGTTGTAGCTTTTTTCCCCCAAATAAAAGAATTGCTGTCCATTTAATTCAAAAAATTCTAGATAGTACATTAAAGAAATGGGGGCCAGTGAGAAGCAGGAGGTAGTGGCCTTAGAGGAGGGAGCTTGGCCCCGATCCCCTAACCAGCTGTATCCGGGAGCTTTGGCCTCAGAGGTGGCATCACTCCTGTTCCACCATTTTTCAGCTGTGCGACTTTGGGCAAGCTGCCTGGTCTCTCAAAGTCCTCTTCCCTCGTCTGTAAAATGGTAATAATAATAAAATTGTTAGTGAGCATCAAATGAGCTAATGCCTGGCACCTGTCCACACTCACCTCTTGGCTCTCATTATTTTAGTGGGCCTTCTGGAAGGGAAGGAGGCAGGTAGGTGCAGGTGAGGCAGACGAGGGTGCAGGTGAGGCAGACGAGGGTGCAGTGGGCAAGGGCTAGACGCCTGAGGGAGCAGCATGTCCTTGATGAGTGTAGCGGGCAGTTGGGTGTGCTCCTTGGCCACGCTGCCCTAAGGCTTGCCTCTTCAACTCTAAATTTTCTGGGTGGTCTTCCCCCTTCAGTTAACATACTCCTTCTCTGTTGGCTAATATTTCTGATGCTCCAGGGGACAAAGGGACTGACTGAGTCCTCTTAGTGTATGTGGGGTTAATGAATTCTCCACAACCTTTTTTCTTTGACTGTCGCATCCTGCTTGCCCCACACACCCCCACATGCTCTGAATTGCCCATCCTCTTCCTCACGGCCCACTGCCTCTCCCCTTTTCTCCTTCCTCTTCTGGCAGTTGACTGCCCTGGCAAAGCTGTTTGGGGGGGGTAGAGCAGCATTACCCAGGAATAGAGGGGAGAAACTACCAGGAGAGAAGCTCTTCTCTTTTTTTAAAATTTTGTGTTTTTTGTAACTACTTGCCATAACTCTAGTATTTTAAGGAATATGTTGTCCTTCTCCTCCTACTTCCTCTCCCAGAAAGACACTTTATAGACATACTTTTTTTTTTATTGTGAAGTTTTTGTGGTACATTATTATTTATCAGTCACCATATAAGTGCATCCCTCCACCCCTGTGCCCACCCCCACCCCCCTAGCCCCTGGTAACCACCAGACAGTTCTATCTGTGCGTGTGTTGGTTTATCTTCCACATATGAGTGAAATCATGCCCGGTTTGTCTTTCTCTTTCTGGCTTATTTCACTTAACACAATACCCTCCAGGTCCATCCATGTTGTTGCAAATGGGACGATTTTATCTTTCTTTATGGCTGAGTTAGACATAATTTTTTTAAGTCTTACCTATTGAGGGGTAATCGATATACAGTAAAATTTACCCTTTTTCACAAGTACAGTCCCGTAACCACCACCACAACCAACAGATAGAGCATTGCCACACCCCAAAGAATCCCTCCTGCCTCTTTGTGACTGGCTAGATCTTGAAGTAATAAAAGTAGTTTAGGCTAAGAAACCCTTGACCTGCAATAGTTGATACTATTGTGCTTGAAAAGGAGGTTATCAAAATTGTATCCAACCAGCCCTCCTCAGTTCCTGGGCTCTGGGGACGGGTAAAGCTCTACTGTGAGCTGTGGTTGGGGGAGGAGCTGTTGGCTTCTTCCTTCCAAGGTTTTCCAGGGGTCCCTCTTGTTGGAGGGGTTGACCGAAATAGTTCATGTCATCTTGGTATTTATCTGTAGGACCAGAATGACATAAACTTGAAGATAAAGGTTACACTTGCTTTTTGTTAAGAGTTTTCTTTGAATTAACTCAAAATGGATTAGAGATCCAAATGTAAGAATCATGAAACTATATATATAAGTATTAGAATAAACAAGGGTGAATTCCTTTATAACCTAAAGTAGGGGAAGACTTAAACTAGGACTCAGACTCCAAAAACGATAAAAGAATGTGATGAATTTGATGATGTTAAATATGAAAACATTTTTAAACTTTGCATTGTAAAAATATAAACAAAAATGACAAACTGGAGAAAATATCTGTAACATATCACAGATGAAGTCTAATATCTCTAATGTAAAAAGAACTCTGAAAAATCAAAATTAAAAAATACCTAAAAACATATAGAAAAAAAGGCAAAAGACATGAACAGACAGTTCACAAAAAAGTTATAAAATGCCCCTTCCCCATATGAAAGGATCATCAAATTGACTTATAATAAGAGCAATGCAAACTCAAGCTACCCTGAGATACCATTTCTGACCTTTGTCAGATTGACAAAAAATAGAAATTTTGACGTGGAATAATAGGCGTTCTTGCACATTGCTGTCAGGAGTGAAAATAGTTCAACCCCTATGAAGAAGAATTTTACAATGCGGTCATGTGCCACATAACGACGTTTCGGTCAACAATGGACTGCATATACGGTTGTGGTCCCATAAGATTAGGATCATATAGCCTAGGTGTGTAGTAGACTATACCATCTAGGTTTGTGTAAGTACACTCTATGATGTTGGCATAACAACAAAATAGCTTAATGAGACATTTCTCAGAATGTATCCCCATTGTTAAGCAATGCATGACTGTATCTAGAGTACATGTGCATTTACCATTTGATCCAGCAACCCCACTTCTATAAACTTACCCTGAAGAAACACTCCCACAAATGCAAAATAATATACAAAAAACTATGTATTGCTATGTAGTTTATAATGGCAACATATTTAACACAACTTAAATGCCCTTCTGTAAGCGACTGGCTGCTGTTGTACATCATACAATGAAGTCCTATGCAGCCCTGAGAAAGAATGAGAAAGAGCTCTATGAACTGGTATAGAGTAAGTTCCAGGATGTATTGAAAAAGCAAGTTGCAAAAAAAGTACATATATGGGTGTGTGTCTATATATATAAAGAAATAAGAAGGATAAGGTAGAAATTAATGAAAATCATTAACTACGCGGGCTAAGTGGGAATGGGGTGAAGGGGCTAGGGATGGAAGTGAGACTTTCCTGGTACCTCTCTTCATATAGTTTGATTTTTAAACTATAAATGTTCGACATATTCAAAACATAAAATCTAAAAGGGTGAAGAAAAGCAAACCCTAAAATTGAATACACACAGAAACAAGTGAACCTAGCCATCTGTCAAATTGCTAACTACACAGAGAAAAGAATTCACAGTCTTTAGCACATAGTACTTTGCACACTCTGAATGGGATATAGTCTAAGGCCAAAAAAAAAAAAAAATTCAGAGAAATCTTAAACTTAGTCTTAGTCTTGTTAGTAGTAACATTGGTGTAATTCTGGAACCGTGTTGTATGATGTTATAGGATAGAAGAAATGAATAAGTCTGTTGATGATGTCAGAAATCAGGATGCTCAATGTAGGAGAAGGAGAGAGATGAATATGGAAAGAAGGTGATTCAGGGCATTGGATTGAACCAGAGGCATCGTTATGACCCCACTATTCAAAAAAGAATTGTATCTCTGTTTACTAACTAAATGCCACCCCAGTAACAGTGAGGCCACCTAGGGTTTAGATCTTGGTTTCTGAATACGATTCTCCACTAGAATGAAACAGGGCTCCTTGGAGAAGTGGTTGGCTCCAGGGCTGGGGCTGAGAACAGTACAAATTGAGCCTGGAGCATCTTGTGCCAGAAAGCAAAGAACTGCTCAAAGAATGAGGAGGGATGGGGGTGTTATGTCAAGAGGAATGAGAACCTACTTGAGCAGGCTGGTTTGGGCAAGTTTGAGACAATTTAGTTATTAAAAAGAATAGTCATGGTAGTGAATTATAAAACGGAATAAAAACAGAATCTATGAGTTAACAGTGATGTTCAAAAAAGAAAAAGAGGGAGAGAAAGTTGGACAAAATGGAAAGCTCTTCTTTACAAAAGGATGCTAATTAGTAAACATGGATGGAATGCTAAAATTGAAAGATCATAATTTTTAAGCCCACTATGTAAGAATGTTAATAAGCTAGTGGGAATATAATATTCACACAGTCTGAGTAATCACCCTATAGATAATTTATTAATTACACAATGGAAAAGTTACTTTTAAAATGGAGAGTTCCAGCAGCCACTACTCTAACCAAGCGTTCCCACCTCACGGGACAGTTGGATGACAGCAGCCTCCCGATGTGATGCTATAAGAAGTGCACAACACCCAAGCAGTCTCCTTTCCAAAATGTTTAGCCTGGCTGTAAATATGACGCAGTAACCAAACACCATATAGGAACTCTAACTGGATTGCAGGGTGGGGACAGCTATAAGCACTTCTATAAACAATTAGAGAAATTTAAATATGGCCTGAATATTAGGTTACATTATTAAATTAACATCACCTTTCTTGGATGTGATAAGGGGGAGGCAATGATATAAGAGAATATGCTTGTTTTTAGGAGATGCCAGCTAAGTGAGTGAAGCACAAGAGGTCTACAAGCTACTTTCTAACAGTTCAGCTGACAGTTTGCTGTATGTATACGGTAAATAATAGGAAGATGTTATCAATTAAGAGTTTTCTTTGACACATTGTTTTGCTTTTCTTTAAAGGTACTTAGGGTACAGATTCCTGATGGCAGATTCAATAATGAAACTAGAGCTCCTCCAGGCCAGACTTGCTTTACATTTCTTAGAGATTGTTTTAAAATTGTGCTGCAGTTTAGACTCAAGTAAATGTTTGGCAATGAAAAGTTTTGTATCAACTTGATTGTTTTCTTGCTAGGTTGAGGAAGCCAGGGACAGAGTACACTCTCTTTGTGGATGAATTATGTTTGTGTCTTCTTCATTTTTATTAAAAGGTTTGGTTCTGAGCAGATACATTTTGCCCCTCTGTGGTGCTGCTCATAGGATCATTACTTTTAAACTTTTTAAGACCCTTCCCCTGATGGCACCAGAGGAGGACTGCAAACCCCTGGGACCCGGGGAAGTTACCTGGATTTATCTTAAAAATTCATGTACATTTTACTCTCTGCCGAGTACTTTATCTAAAAAAGTCTTCTCCCAAATTTGCAGTTAAAATCAACATGGCAGAAAGACTTAACTCTTATTTCTAGTCTAATAAAATTCCTTTCAAAGAGTAGTATTTGTAAATAACGCCTTCAATTAATTAATTATTAATTGGAAGTTGGTGCTGGGGATACAGTGATGGGTGAACTGGGCCCAGTTCCTACTGTCAGGGCGATTCCAGCCCCATGAGGAGATGGGCAGGTCAGCATACAGGGAGCTTGTCAGCACGGATCGCTTCAGTGCTGTGACGGGAGTGGATAGAGGCGGATGCACACGGAGACCCACCCTGGGCTGGCGGGTCATCCGAGCGACACCACAGGATGAGTGGAGTCAGTGAAGCAAACGGAGCCGTGCCACACCTGCCTGTTGCAATGCCTTCTGAGAATAGTTTTGGGGTTAAGGTCAGCTTTCCCAGTTCCCCCAAAGTGATGCTTTCAGAGCAAGATCCTTCAGTAGTTTCCTCTTGCCTGCAGGAAGAATGCAGGGCATTTGCCGTCTGGTCCCCTCTGACCTTCACCACATCACCTCCCGGTGCTCCCACCCACAGTAGGATATCTGCAGTTCTCCGAGCATTCCTGGGTCTGTTGTGTGGCTCTCCTTTTGCACCTGCTTTTCTCTCTGCCAGGTCTACTCATAGCCCCTAGCATATGTGGTGAAATGCTTCCCATCCCTTAGCGTAAGTGACTGCTCCTACAGACTCCTACGGCATCTTGCACCGTCCTCATCGCTGCCCTTCATGTATGGCCATGATTAGTGTCTCCTTCACACAGCAGAAACCACTCGAGGGCCCAGGAGCAGTTTTTTCCATCATAGTAGCTGCTTATAATTGTGCCCGTGTCAAGCAGACACCCAAGAAGTATTTGTCAAGTGACCAAAATGATAAATCCCTTCATCTGGCACAGGGGCTGCCAAGTGCCTCAGCCTCACCTAGAACTGATTGTTCAGAATGCACATTTGAGGACCCTACTTGGTGATTCTGATGAACTAGGACTAGGTGAGACGTGGAAATCTCCATTTTTAACCGGCACCCTCAGGGAGTCATGAAGCAGCTTCCTGGCAGCTAGGGGGGTGGGTTGCAGAAATGGTGGTCAGAAAGTCCTAAGTTGTAGGGGAGCACATTACAAATCCAAGAAGGAGATCATGAGATATTTCCTGGAAGAGGTAGTATTTTCTCTGTGCTGTGAGTGATGAATAAAAATTGAACATTAGAAATGATGACGGAGAAAAGAGATGAGCAAAGGCTCAGAGGCGGGGGACTGTGTGGGTGGAGTGCAGGTATTTGAAGGGGCTGGTGAGGGATGAGGCTGGGGAACAGGGTTCAGGTCACCTGGATACCAAGGAGGAAAAGAGGTGCCTCCAGCAGGGTTCTGAACAACGTTAAGGACTTGTGTGGGCTGGTTAGGTTCTTTTGCCTTCCTGGGGCTAGAGCCTGACACGGGACTGTGTCACCACAAAGGTGCCTATCTGCTCACCTTTTCTCTTTGTAACATTAACAACTTCTGCAAAACTCCAGCACCTCTTCTCGTATTTAAGATATACTTTCCCTATAGACAAGGTTGGCACACTTTTTCTGTAGGGAGACAAGCAGTAAATATTTTAGGCTCTGTGGTCTCTGTTGTGACTGCTGACTCTACCATTGCAGACGAATGCGGCCACAGATGATGTAAATAAATGAGGGTGGCCGTGTCCCAGTAAAACTACTCAAAAACAGGTGGTCTGCCGGATTTGGCCTGTGGGCCAGTTTGCCAGCCCCTGGTGTAAAAGAAGGCATGGTTTAATTTGTTTCCTTACCAGTCTTCAGTACAAGATAAAGAGCAGAGAGTCTTGTCTGCTTGGGGAGCCTAGAGGCCTGAGGTGTTGGTGATGGTGTGAGTGAGGGGCAGAGGGAAGAGCCTAGGATTACCAGCTTCATGCTGGGGAAGTGCCTGAAAAAACCACTTCATCACATGAGGATGTCAAGTGCTTTATCATCCTCACTCTTTTTCTTGGGAAGTTGGCTTTGTTGATTGTCATTCAGGGAAGCTCTCGTTTAATGACTTCATATGCTCTTGTTGCAACTTGCCCTAAGAATATTTCAGTTAAGCCACTGATTTATGCCGCTAGTTATGGAGACCACACTTAATGCTGGGTCCTTACTGCTATCAAGTGGCTACTTATCCCTCAGCCGGTACTGCTTGTGGCGGGCAGTGTGCGTGGCTGAATGGGGAACACCTAAGCCGGCATGTGCAGCCTTTTCCACATCATCTTGGGAGGCTTTGTCTGAGGCAGCACATGTGGGAATTTTCTATTATCACCCACTTTCAAAGGAACCTGGGGTCCTGGTTGTGTGAAAGTGAGTGAGCTTCTTTGCAGCAGTGCTCTCAGGGCCTTTGGTCAGGGTTAAGCCATAAAATGCTTGCCCTGAAACATGTCCAGGCAATGGTCAGGTTCAGACTGAGGTCAAGAATAGTTCAGGTCACTGGGAGTGGATCTCAGAGCCAATCTCTGCCTTCCCACATCCGGTGAGTCACCACTGCAGTGCTGATTGCATGTTCCTCAGGACGAGATCTCTAGATGCAATCCATATCACACCGCCCTAGGATGTGTTGCTTGAAATTTGAAATGATAGTAAAACAGATGCCATTTGGACCAATTGAGATGGCATCCATTCCTAACTAGGTGCTGGCCTCCCCTTACCCTTTCAGTACATTTCTGAAAAATTGTGCTGAAGGAATTTTTGTAAATCAAACAGTGTTTTTCGCTTTGATACACATTCCCACTTCAGGTGACCTTCACTTCCACTTGTGACAGTACTATGCTCTGGGCCCCTCCGACAGGTAATTATAAGTGGATGGTTGGTGGAGGCCATGCCCATGTGAGTGGCATTGGGTCTGTACTGTGCAGCCTGCCTCTATGTCTTAAAGCCAGCATCCTGCCTACTCGCAATTGATTTCATTGCATGATTAAAATGGCCAGAATGAAAGAATCTTGACCCTTGTCTGGCTCAGAGTGGTGTGTGCAAGCTCTGGACTCATAAAGCAGCTGTTTGTCCTTCAACCAGAGCCGCTCGTGTCTCAGTCCAGTTCCTAGTTCAGTCAGGGCACAGTGTACTCTCAGCTCAGAGGAGAGCAGGCTGAGTTCCCGTCCTGCTGGCCAGGACACTGATGCAAGGCTGCTTGTGGGTATTTAAGGATCTGGACATCTTGGAGTTCCCAGCCATGCAAACAGAGGGAGCCAGTTTTATATTTTACCCTGAAAGTAATGTTAAAAATAGTGATCGATGAGGCCGGCCCCGTGGCGTAGCGGTTAAGTGTGTGCGCTCCGCTGCTGGCGGCCCAGGTTCAGATCCTGGGCGCGCACCCACGCACCGCTTGTCAGGCCATGCTGTGGCAGTGTCCCACATAAAGTGGAGGAAGATTGGCACGGATGTTAGCTCAGGGCCAGTCTTCCTCAGCCAACAGAGAAGGATTGGCATGGATGTTAGCTCAGAGCTGATCTTCCTCACAAAAAGAAAAAAAAAATGATCGAATTCTTGTGTTAGCCCATAAGGCCACCTTAATACAACGGTAGCTGAAATGCTGTACGTTTCCAATTAAAAAAATGGCAAAATCTTTTGAATTTGAGTAGCTCAAGTGTTCACAAAGTCAATATGAAGTATCTAAAGTAAAACTGAATGATGGCATTTGAGGATGCCTGCATCTAGTTTGAGGAAGGGTATAGGCAGGAAATTTAACCAAGAGTCTGTAAGCTTTCCGGGTCCTTTAAAAATAAGGGTTAGAATACTTTTGAGTATTTTTTATGAGTAAGCAGAGTATTATATCTCCTCTTGATTTGTAACCTACAGCTTTCCTCAATAGGTCTAGATCACTAACATGATTTTAATGCTTATCCTCTATGATTTAGGGCAGTTTTGACTTACAAAACGGAACAACAGAGGGAGATAGATTTTTTTCTGTGATAACTGATAAGAATTTGAAAGGGTGGAGGAGGAGGAGGCGGGTGGTGAAATAGAAGACGGACAGCGATGTTTAATAAGGAGCTCACAAGCTCAGCAGGAAAGAGAGTCACCCAAACGCCTGGCATCCCCCACCCCCAAGGGGAAAGGCGGTGATGGCAGGGGCTGGGGTTGGGGTGCTGGCCCTGACTGCAGGGCTCCCCCAGGGCCCACCCTGGGGCCGTCTCGGGGGAGAGCAGCAGGAGGGGAAGACGGAGAGGCCAGCGGCCCTGGCTGCATGGCGGAGGTGATCTTTGCAGACTGGGGCTCTTTCTTCCAGGTGTGCCTGCGTTTGCTCATGTGCTGTTTGTCTGTGGAAAAGACTGTTAAGCTGTCAAATAGTGAACTACCTCGGTAGTTCCTGATGCCGTGATCATGGTTTTGGTCTCGTTTCTTTTAGGTTACCCCTGTTTCAGGCCAGTGCTTTTGCATTTCTGGCCCCTGCTCGAGCCATCCTGTCTTTAGATAAATGGAAATGTAACACCACAGGTAATTGCAGCTATTTCCACATATGTCATTGGGGGCCTTTGATGCAGGTGGTAAAAGGGAGGCCTGGATGTGCTGCCCTCAGCAGCGTTAAATCCTTTTTGGAGTCAGGCACAGAACACACAAACTAGCAAACAGCTTAGAATGCTCCAGTCCGTGGATCGTGTTCCTGTCTGTCTCTCTATCCACTCGTGCATCCCTAACCCCAGAGCAAGTAAGGACCAGAAAGGACCTCATTTCTCTATGCTAACGAAATTGATAAACATGGGAATGGAATAGAAAAGTATTTGTGCTATTTTTCTGCCTCTTTCTTTCAGTGGATTTTATGAACCACCAGTAATCACTCTCTCTGCTGCGTCAGCATCCCTTCTCTGAAACATCTCTGCTTTTTAAGGGTCTGGCTGCTTTGGTTTTCTGCAAATGACTTTCATCCCCCCACCTCCCCGTAGTGATTGCAAAGATCCTTAAATAACCCGATAAGGTCAGGAAAAGATCAGCTAGGGGATTTGAGAAAATCAGACCTGTTGTACTCTCAAAATACTGTTAGATTTTTAGGTTCTAGGAGCAAAGTTATCCAGCCTTCATTTCCTTCCTTGCTCCTAGGAGTTACCTTGTGACCACTGATTTGATTTAGGAACTGGAAAAGGCCCTCTGTTTTATCTAGGTTTTTAAAACCTCAGTCAGGCAACCTCGCCATTGGGTATTTCAGTTAGCTGCTTGCAAAGGTTGGTCTTTGTGTGAGGCTGGCACTCGAAATGTGCATCACCACTTCAGTCAGCTTTTGACAAGCCGGGAGCTCTCAGTGATGAATGAATACGGTTAAATTAGCATTGGGGAGTCCACCTTTCAGTATGGTAAGCCGTACTGTTGTAACTTGAATTTTAGGGATGGGTATTAATATAAATATACTTGAAACAGGGAGGAAATTCTTCTTACAAAGAATAAAATGAATATGTCCTGTGAAACATCAGTGTCACTCCAACAAAAATTTTGTCTTTGTTTTTGTTTTCAAGATGTTTCAGTTGCCAATGGGACAGCAGAACTGTTACACACAGAACACATCTGGTATCCCCGGATACGCGAGGTAAAGGAGGAGCGTTGCCTGCTCATGGCTTCTTTCTGTTTCTTCTCAGCTTCACTGTTGGTTGTGCCTAAGAAATTGCAGTTGCTTGTACTAAGCTGCCCTTTTCTTTTTCAACTACTGACATGTTTATTTCTGTTGTTAAACTGAATTTGGATGACAGCAGTATAAAATAAAGCATGCAGAAATGTTCTGTGCAGTCAGACAGTATTGTTTCTCACCCTTGTTTCCCTCCTCCTTTCTCCCCCTTTCCTCCCGTGCACCCACAGACCTGCCCACTCACACCCTCCAGCGTAACCAGCCGAGGGGAGTGCCTCCCTTGCACTGAGCTACAGAGGCTTCTCAGAAGGCAGCAAAACTATTCATTCCAGCCTCAGTGTTTGCCTATATCTGTGGAAGGAATTAAAGATACTTGTCTACTACGGTGCATTTGAACAGCACAGGGCATGGGAGTCCTCAGACGTGAAGAACGGCAGTTTGTCCAGATCTTTCAAAACCTACAAGACCATTCACCATTAGTTCAGAATTAGCACCGATACGGCCGTCGTGCACAACAGAAACATTCCTTTAGAATTTTTATCAGTAACACTATATTTTAAATGTCCTGCAGGGGCTAACTTTTTTTTGTTTTTAATAAGTTTTTTTATTTTTATTTATTATTTTTTGAGGACGATCAGCCCTGTGCTAACATCTGCCAATCCTCCTCTTTTTTGGCTGAGGAAGACTGGCCCTGGGCTAACGTCCATGCCCATCTTCCTCCACTTTATATGGGAAACCGCCACAGCGTGGCTTGCCAAGCAGTGCATCGGTGCGCACCTGGGATCCGAACTGGCGAACCCCGGGCCGCCGCAGCAGAGCGTGCGCACTTAACCGCTGCTGGGCTGGCCTGGGGCTAACTTTTTAAAGTCAAGAATCTTTGTAATGCAATGTTCCTTGGAGCGTTCCTCCGAGGCTGGTTGTGAATGTTTTAAATGAGAATTATAAGTTGTGTCTGTCTCGTTTCTCCGTGGGAAAGGCCAGTTGACTTTGTGTCCAGTGCCTGTTTCTGTAATTCTCTCACGTCAGTCACATCACACTGAGGTTTGCTAGGCCCCCTTCACCCCCTCTGGTTTCTTTTGGGGTTCCCCAGGAATTTTCCAGCTCTGTCATGCCTGTTATGTAATAACTCGATGCTTTGCAGAAGTATCAGTTGTGGTTGCAGGTGACATTGGGGTGTGTGATGTACAAGCGGCTCACTGCCATGTCTATGCCTCTCTTGTTCCAGATCCAGGGAGCCATCATCATGTCATCATTGATAGAAGTGGTCATCGGCCTCCTGGGCCTGCCTGGGGCTCTGCTGAAATACATCGGTCCCCTGACCATTACGCCCACGGTGGCCCTCATTGGCCTCTCTGGTTTCCAGGCAGCGGGAGAGAGAGCGGGGAAGCACTGGGGCATCGCCATGCTGTAAGTGTTCTGAGACCACTCAGGAGTGGATGGTAAAAATCTCCCTCTTCCTACTACTGAGGGACAGCCTCTTTGAGCATTTGGAACAGTTACGCAAACTTTAGGAGGCTTTTTAAGTGAAAATAGTCTGACAGTTTAAACTTTATTTGCTTTATGCTAGGGAACTATTGAAGGGTTTTTTAGACCCAGAGGTTTGGAAGTGACATGCAGTCAAGGTATTCCAGAGACAGGTTTGGCAGTGATGTGTAGAGGGAGGGTTGTAAGGTTTTAAACTTGGGGAAGGGAGTAAGATGGTGGCACCATTAGTTCTTAACCTCTGAGGTCACGCCAAGTCTCATGCACATGAGTTGAAATACTGAGGAGCCAAATCCTTTAGATGAGACTCAAAAATATTTCCAGACTGGCAGGAGGCAGAGATGCTGTGGGAGGATGTGTTGGCATCCAAGGTGACATGGCTTCCAAGGCCAACCAGAGCTCTGCACACCTGTGGGGAGGCTGTGGTTCCTGCCAGAGTCCTGCTCATCAGTGCTGGTCCTTGTGCACAGTACTTCAAGTCCATTGAAGATGTCACTTACCCCTTTAAGTCATGTCAGTAAAGACATCCAGGACGTTGATAATATTGTAAGATTGGTTATTAGAGCCACAGAATTCTGTGTACCAGAAACAGAACCCACATTCTTTTTCTATGTCTGTAGAGCATAGTAAGAGTTGACTATATCATAGGGAAGTGCTTCCAAGACTCTCAAATTTTACCGACCAGTAAAATTTCTAAAACAAATTAAAACAAACAGGATTTCCAGTTGTTTTTCTTTTGCTTTGTGAAATATTCTGTGATTATTCAATAACAGGCAGCCCTCACTGAGCCTGTGTATCATTGCTTTACATAACCCTCATTGCACATGTGGTAAACTAAGGGGGGTACAGTGTAATCCTGTTTAACAGCGAAAGAAACAGAGCCACAAAGATGCCGAGTTAGTTGCCCAGGGTCACACAGCTAGTAAGTGGGATGGTTTTCAAAACCCAAATAGTCTGACTGGAATTTAACCCATGACACCGATGTCTCTCTGTGTTAGAACATGATGTACAAATAAAGTGAATCTTTGCATCACTGTAATCCATATATGCTTACAAATTAAGGTACGTGAAAGTATTCAGGATTGTTCTGAATTTTCTTATTTCACTGAAGGTGGGTCAATATTCTCCACACCAGGTTGGTGTGTAGAATGCATGTAAGAATGTTCATTCAGTGAAATGCGGTAAGTTCCTAACAGGAGAAATTATATTTGTCATCTTACAGTAAACTTAGAAACCAGTAACAAAAGGGTGAACAAAACCCCCAAACTCCTTAGGAGCTAAAAAAAACACTGTTATATAACATGTAGTCAGAGAGGAGATTGAAACTTCACAATTGCTAATAATTTAGAAAATCATGATAACAGCACTAATCACACTGACAGAGCAGTCAGAGTTGTTCTGGAGAAAATTCATAACCTTTAAAGGCAAATAAAGTACATGAAGAGCTTATCTCCGGAAACTGGAAAAACCAGATTAAAAATGAGCCCAGTGAAAGCAGGGAGAAAGAATTAATAAAGATACAAAAAATATGAAACAAATAGAAGTGGTACATCCAAAAGCTGGTCCTTTGGAGAAGAACACATAGACAGACTTCTGGCAAGGCTCATGAAGGCGAGATGGGGGTGCACACACAAATGGAGGGATAAAACCCGCAGGTCTAGGGAGATTGAATTAATTCTATGCTCCTTGCCTCCAGATTTAAAAAAAAAAAAGATAAAATGGGTGGTTTTCAGAAAAGCATAAGTAACCTAAAGGGACTCCTTCTTCTCCTGAGCTCTAAAGTCGGGGCTCCTCAGAGCTTGGTCCTGGGCCGCCTCCTCTCCATGTGCTCTTCCCCTAGGAGATGTCATCCAGTCCACAGCACCAGCAAGTGTCTGTTATGCTGGCAACTTCCACAGAAACCCGTAGCCCAGACTCCTGAACTCCGGGCATAGATCCAGCCCCTGACTTGAGCTCTCCATTTGCTGTTACACAAGATATCTCAGACTTTAAAGGAGGAAAGCTCTGAACTTTTGATTCCCTCGTTGCCCCCCAAACCAGTTCCTCTCCTGTTGTCCTCTTTTTAGTCAAAGGCACAACGATGCGCTCAGTTGCTTAAACCAGAAACCCTGCAGTCGTCCTTGATTCTTCGCTTTCCCTCTTGCCCCATGTACCACCTGTCGATCTGTCCTACCTCCAAAACAAGTCCTGTGTCTTCGGGGTCTTCACTGCTACCACCCTCAACAAGCCTTACTCTCAGCCATCGCTTTTGAACTGGTCTCCAGCTTCTCTTTTGCTCCCTTCCTGTCCGTTCTCAGTCCTGTAAAATGCTTGGCCGTTATCTCTTCACGGCCTCCTCTGCCTCCTCCTTTTGAAACTCCAGTTAGACTCATGGAGTTCGGGAAGATCGTAGGTTGTCTTGTCACAGTGTCTGAAACCTCACCAGCTGCCCCTTGGTGGTCCATTTACATCTTGGGCTGAGCACTCAGGGCCTTTTCCCTCTGGAGTCTCAGGCAGGCATTGATAGGAAATGATCTTGAATTGTTTCATGGGTGCCCTCCTCTCCTCCATTCCTGCTCATCTCTTTCTGGAACTTCTAGAATGTTGGACCTCCTGAGCTCTTCCTCTACTTTCCTCTTCTGTTTTCCATCTCTTTCATGTGTTTTTGTCTATTCATGGGAATTTTCCTCAGCTTTATCAGTGAATCTTTCCATTGAGCTCTTCAGTTCTGCTCTCATGTTTTTTAGTTTCCGAGAGCTCTTCTTTTGTACTTAGGCTGTCAGCTCTGTGAGGGCAGGGCCTCGGCTCTGTGCAGGTCACCACAGAACCTGTAGTACCCCGCTCACTGTCACAGAGCAGGCGTTCTCTAAGCACGTTGTGGATAAGTGAGAGGAGGAGCGGGAGGCATGAGTACACCCGTGACCACAGGGAAGGTCAAGAATGTTGTCGAAGGACCTCTATCCCTAGGAGAAGACCTGGGCTCCATTGGTTAGACAGTGAGTGTATTATATCTTCAAGGAAGAGAGAATTCCTGCACTGTTTAAACTGTTCTGGAGCTTTGAGAGAGAAGGGAAACTTCCCAGTCAACTTTATCTTAATGACATTTCCTGACAGAGCTAATACAAAAGGGAGATCCTGAACCAACTTTTTCCTTCCTGGGGTTGTGTAAAACCCTGAGCTGAGTTCACATATGTTCAGTTAGTAGCGTGCTAGGCTCAGCCTGTTTCTCTTCTGTAAGGCTCCTTGTGATCTGTTAAAATGCAAGTATGCAGAAGACTCTTTTCAGAAAAGGGTCTTAGTCTCCAGCTCTGCACACACTTATTTTTTTAGTGCCACGTCTGTAAATGTATTTGGGAGGAATGATCCATGGAACGTGGTTTGGGAAAATGCTGGGAATAGAAGGATTTTTCATGAATAAGATTTTAAAATGCCTCATATTTTAATGGTGAAAGACTTAAATCAGGCCTGCCTATTGAAATCAAAAACTGAGACAGGCATGTTTATTAACACCAGTATCATTTGAAGTTGTTCTGGTTGTGCTAACCAATGTGTAAGACAAGAAAATAAAATAATATGGCTCAAAATACCAGAAAGGTCAGGGAGAAGGGAATGGTGACTTGCCCTTACAAGAATTCAAATACCTTCCAGAGCTTAATAACAATACTGTGGTCCTGGGACAGAGTAGACATTGGTAGGGCAGAACAGGAGGGATAGAAATAGAACCAAGAAGAAATTCATATTTAGTGTATGATGGCAGTCACATTTGAGATAAGTGGGGAACAGAAGAATTGGGTAGGAAAAATGGGATAATTATTTGGAAAAAAGTTAGCTTCCTGGTTAATGTCAAATTACATTTCAGTTAAAGACTTAAATATAGAAAATAAAACCATAAAAGTGCTAAAAGGAAAGCTACATAAATATTTAACAAGACAGGGAAGATCTTAAAGCAGATATTAAAAGAGAAAGATTGATAGATTTTATTCCTGATGCATTTAAAACTCATATCAAAAACCACTGAAACTAAATTATAAATGAGTCTGGGAAAATCTTTACAACTAATTCCATAAGAAGGGCTAATGTTACCAATTCATAGAGTTTCGCTAATTACTATAAAGGAGAGAGAGTTCCAGTGGAGTAATGGATGAAGGATATGATAAGAACAGCCATGTAACAAAAAGAGGAAATACAGATAGCCAATTAGTGTGTAAAAAGGGTTATCCTCCCCAGTTATCACAGTGCATGTTCACTCAGATCCGTTAGCAGTGGGGGTGGTGGTGGATCAGGTTGTACAGCATGGGTTCCTAAGTCACTCCAATGGAGGTGGCATTTAGAGACAGATTGTCAGGGGAGGGTAAATGTGGCAACCTTTCTAACACATGCTTAGGTCCTCGATGGGAACTGCTTTTTTCTTGAGGAAACTTATTTTTTGTTTACTTTTCTTATGGATAATTTCAAACCTATTCAAAAGTAGAGAGAATAATGTAATGAACCCACTGTACCATCACCAAACACTCAAGTCTCATTTTATCAATATCCCCAAATACATTTAAATTCTAGTCATTTGAAGTTTAACAGTGATTAAACAGGGAAATCTAAAATAAAATAATAGTCCCTCCCACCCCCATCCCTCAAAAAAATCTCCTCGTGATTAACTAGTAAAAATGTAATATTGATCCTTCCATAGACTTATATCGTTTACGCATAAATACAAACATATGCGCTTATACAGCTTTACCATTATATTATCTTATAATTTGTTTTTTGCCCCAACAATTTGTCGGGCTCACCTTTCCAAGACAGTGTGTTTAGAGCTATTTCATTCTTTGTAAAACTGCACAATGTTAAATAGTATGAAATAGTCTATAATTTATTAAACCATTCCCCAATTGATGCTCGTGAATGTTGTTTAAAGTATTTGCTGTTGCAAACAATGCTGAAATATGTATCCTATGTATTCAGATGTAAAGAATGAGTATTAAAATGAATGATAATACAGTGTTTTATATTAATGAAATCGGTAGAGATTTCAAAGTATGATAAGACCCTGTGTTACAGTGAGTAGCAAATGAATGTTCTTGGTCTCTGCGTGGGATTGTAAATTCACCCAGCCTTTCTGTATTTGGCAGTTTGTATCAGAAGGTGTTTTTTTTTTTTTTTTTTTTTTTTCCGGAAGATCAGCCCTGAGCTAACATCCGTGCTAATCCTCCTCTTTTTGCTGAGGAAGACCAGCTCTGAGCTAACATCTGTTGCCAATCCTCCTCCTTTTTTCCCCGCAAAGCCCCAGTAGATAGTTGCATGTCATAGTTGCACATCCTTCTAGTTGCTGTATGTGGGACGCGGCCTCAGCATGGCCGGAGGAGAAGCAGTGCGTCGGTGCGTGCCCAGGATCCGAACCCTGGCCACCGGTAGTGGAGTGCGCGCACTTAACGGCTAAGCCATGGGGCTGGCCCCAGAAGCTTTTTAATAAGGTATTTACTGTTTGACAGATCCGTTCTAGTCCTAGGAACTTGTTGTAAGGCGATATTCAGACAGGTGCCAGGGAGAGGTGATTCTTCACGGTTGTTTATGTTTCTCCCAATGTTGTACCATGTGGGAATTGTTAAACAAGTTGTGGTACATCTATAAGGTGGAATGCTAAGCAGCACTATGATGATCATGCAGATCTCCATCTGTTGAGGTCATGGCATTAATAGGGGCTCCACGCTGGTTGGGAAGCAGCATGTAAGGTGTGATTCCAGTATGGGTCAGATGATGACCTGTTTGTGCTCTCACGGCAAGGGTGACATCGGTCCTTCCTGTCTCCCTCTCTAACCCCAGTGCCCAGGACCCAAGGACTTGTAAATATCCAGGGAACAGAAGCTGTTCAGAATCAATAGACCAGGATGTGACATGGTTGTCACCCAGTGGTGGGATAAGTGATCTTTAGGTTTTTGTTCTTCTTTTTGCTTATCTGCCTTTTATAATTTTCCTACCTTTTAGTATGTATTGCTTGCATAACATTTATAAGGTAAAAGAGAGGTCAACGAGAGCAAGCAATATGTAAATGTGAGGTGGAAAGAGCCAGCTATGGTGGGTGGAACCCTGGCCTGAGGATCTGGGGCTCGGATCCTTGTCCCTTCACTTCTCAGCCAAGGTGTGTGACTGGGCATGTTCCCCCACCTCTGAGCCTCTCTGCTATGGGGCTGCCTGGCCTACCTGCCCCACAGGTGTATTTGAGGATAAACATAAATTAGAAGTTGATGGATTTTGGAGTGGGAAGAAGATGGAGCATTCATTTGTCTAGTCCACTCACTTAATTTGTGCTGCCAGATTTAGGCCTGGGATCTGGATGTCCTTCGAATTCTGTATGTGTCCCTATCCCCTTTTAAAGATGCTTTGAAAAGTGGCCACCACAATGCAGGTGTAACTGTCAGGTGGGGTGTTGCCTGAAATAATGATAACGGTAATAGCAGACTTGGGGCCTTTTTGCATCTCAGAGCGTTCACTTTGAAATAAGTTAGCATTTTTTAAAACATGAAAATTTTATGTTGGTCTAAGTTTAAAATAAGCCAGTTTTAGTATCCCTCATGGCCATATCATTTTTTTGGTTAAACTTCACCACCCCAGGAGCGTTGGAATAACATGGGCACCATGTGTATTTTCAACCTTGAACTGGTACTGACCTGGTGACCTTGTGGCAGGGCAGAGACCCCCGTTGCCAGGTCAGTGAAGCACCTGAGTAGGTGGGGAGACGGTGGAGCAGCACCGGCCTGTTCTCCAGCCAGTTGCAGTCTGCACCTCATTAGGAGTGTGACAGTGAGGCTGCGCTTGACTGGTTGTCAATGGGGCTGATAATTCCATCTCAGCAGTTGGAACTGTGCCCAGGAACAATTAAGCTCAGCTTTGACTGAGAACCTACTCCTCTGCCAACTCTCCCTCGGGTTGTAAGTGCAAGAATGAGTCCCTGTGGGTGATGAAACGCATTGTTGTACGCCTTTATTGTTTCAGTGGTGGGGAGGCATCCCACACCCACCACAGCCGGGGCACCGGACAGAGGAGGACGTGTCAGTCCTGCTGCAGGGAAGTCACTTGATGTTGCTGCCTCCCGCAGGGCTCAGTGCAGCGGGGTCGGGAGTATGGAGCTTGGGGTAGAGGGACTTCTGAGCCCGCCCAGGCATCCCTGCCCTTTCGACCAGTGTGGCAAAGTCGTTCAGAGCCCAGGCTGTAGTTCTAGCCCCATGGCCCACCCGCCCTGCCAGCTCTAGCTGTATGATCTTGGGACTGCTGGCTTTGTCTCTCTGTAAAGTGGATGATCGAGAAGCCACTGCAGAAGGCTGAGGTGATGGGCGGGAAGACCTTCACATAATGAATGACACACAAAAACCTCTCAGGAATGTTATTATTAATGTCGAATTCTACTGTATATAGCTTTCTTAAATATTGAAGCTTTATTTTTTGCTTTTTAAAAGTAATTTAGGTTCTTTATAAGTAAATCAGAAGATACAGAAAAGTAGAAAAAAAAGTCACAAATCATATTGCTACTTAAAGCCAATCCCTGTGAGCATTTTGGATTCCCGTCCCTCTCTACTGTTTGTGTGCGCACGCGTGTGTGTGTGTACATGCACACTCGTGCAGTAGTTGTTTGTTTTTAGTTAATTCGTAGTTGTAATTATACAGTGTGGTATGTTGTGTCTATCATCTTGCCTTTGCCCTTACATAGTGAGCTTTTCCCATCAGTGTACACATTCTTTGGGTTTTCTTATTCTACTTAGGAAAATTTAGCCAAAGCATTTACATGGCAATTTCATTTCAATATCAAGAAATTCTAAGAAAAAATTCTAATAGCTTTCCAAAAATGGAATTTCCAAAAGATATGATTTCCCAAATAATAGTTAAGAGGACTAGCAGCTTTCTAGAGAAGTGAGTTGAACACGTGATCAATTTTGCTGTTGAAGCTTTGAGTATTACTTTAAAACACAGACATAGAGCCTTTAATCTAGTTTATTTTCTTTCTCTCCTCAGGACAATTTTCCTAGTATTACTGTTTTCTCAATATGCCAGAAATGTTAAATTTCCTCTCCCAATTTACAAATCCAAGAAAGGATGGACTGCATACAAGTTACAGCTTTTCAAAATGTTCCCTGTGAGTAGTCACCTTTTTTTCCCCTGACAATATTGCCTGTGGTTCATATGTAAAATGTTTAGGCGAAAGGAGGATTTTAAGCAGGTCCTCTTGGGGGACCATGTTTGTGTAGTGACCTCAGGGTACTAATGACCACCCAAATCGTCATGGACTTAAAGTTTAAAAGCGGTGGAAGGTTCTGATTCTGAAATTCTGTTAACAGTTCAAAGGAGGACACTGATTGTCCTTGGGATTGAGGGAGCTCTGACTCCACGTGGCCTCTGCAGACGCGTTGTCTACTATTCTTATTTTACCAGCCAGACTTAGGGTTAAAGTAACTTCACCTGCATAAAACTGCTCTCTAAATGTGATTCATTCAGGGAATAGGTTTTCAGCAGATCTGTTGTGTGTGTTTTCTGCAAAGTACTGACTCTGGTGGGTTCCGAGGTGTGATATTGAGACTGTAGGAAGGCGTGTGTTTCGCCAGCAGCTGCCGTCTCTGTTGGCCTGACAGAGCTGTCCTTTGACCCTTCAGATCATCCTGGCCATCCTTGTGTCCTGGCTGCTCTGCTTCATCTTCACGGTGACTGATGTCTTCCCTCCTGACAGCACGAAGTACGGCTTCTATGCTCGGACGGATGCCAGGCAGGGCGTGCTCCTGGTAGCCCCGTGGTTTAAGGTCCCATACCCATGTAAGTATTCTGGTGGCCAGAGGGGTCAGGAGCCCATGAGGGGCCAGTTTAGAGGAGTTGGAAGTTGACAGAAGGTTCTCCAGCAGGAAAAGTCTTCTGTGTTCCAGAATGTCCCCTGGAGGTCTTACCAGTCTGGTCATTTGAAGATCTGACAGCAAAAAAAGGGAGGCCCTGTCTTTGGAGTGCCATAATTAACACACGGAGGCTAACCAGCTCCCTTCTCAGATTAACTAGTTGGTTCTTTGGGTTCCACTAGGATGAAATCCTGACAAGGAGTCTCTTGGCAGGTTTGAGGTCTGGTGGCTAGGATTTGAGGGCAGCTGCTTAGAAAGGCAAGTATAGCACTACGTAGCACCAAGGCGCCAAGAGGAACAGACTTGAGTGGGAGGAGCCTGAAGATTAGCAAGAAAACTGCTCAAGCATGATGGAGTTTGTGTAATCTTTTAATGGATAGCTATAATCTTTTTTTTTTAATTTGGTCATAGCTTTCAGAGGAAAATTGATATTCACAAATAGATGGAAGATGGGTCTTAAGTTATAATTTAAACGTTGGATAACTCTTGACAAGGTACGGCGGGGATACGATCCCTAGCTGAGATATCACTTGGATTCATGTTGCACACTTCTTAGACCCCCTCTTCAAAAGTGACTTGTGTGAGCCCAGGGTTATTAGTGCTTGGTTGTTCTATTGTGAAGGCTCTGTTCCCAGCATTTGGGGGTTTTATTAGAATTGAAGCCTGAGCTTCGTCAGATTGTGCCAGTTTATTCCTCTGCTTAGCAATCCCATCTTCACATTTTATAATGACAAGGAGAAAAAGCAGGAAAAGCCAAGAATATTAAGATTGGGTCAAAGACAACTGTTCTAAGTATGTTAAATGACAGCGATGTTGGTGTTGTTCCTTCTGTTCTTGACATATTTACAAACACTTTAAAAGTTTAGTCTTTCTAAAGTAACGTTCTCATCAGATCATGTGGTCCAAGTGTGTATTTATGTATACCTGTCCTTTTTCCAAAAAAAAAAAAAAT
This sequence comes from Diceros bicornis minor, assembly GCF_020826845.1. Classification (NCBI taxonomy): domain Eukaryota; kingdom Metazoa; phylum Chordata; class Mammalia; order Perissodactyla; family Rhinocerotidae; genus Diceros; species Diceros bicornis. Next base: position 33,086,411 of record NC_080758.1, on the reverse strand, counting down.
GCATGGTTCATGTACGTGCATATGGTCTGAGATAAAATGAGATTGAGTCAGTTGGTGAGGCTGTCAGGAGGAGGCGTGGGAGGGCAGGCAGGAAGAAGCCTCCAGGGCACGTGCTGGGTGGTCTCTCTGCTTGTGCAGGCAGCTCCCAAGATGAGCACGAATAGGAACATGGGGGGGGCTGTCCAGGAGAAGCAGCTGAGCATGTGGCGAGGGAGATCTCCCCCGGGGCCATGGAGCCCGTGCGTGAGAAGGTATCACCGAGTGGACAGGGCGCTTGGCATCGTGATGGCAGTGAGTGCCCGGCTCCTCTTCGTGACAGCCTTTAACTTGCCTGAGCTGCCCCCTTTTGTCAAGACTCCCCTAGGTAAAAAGCCACCCCTAGAGGGCCAGAGGATGTAGCCTGATGTACTCACTGACGATTTGGCTGAATTTGGAGACAGGTTTTCAAATATCTAGAGCAGCGGTTCTCAGTCTTCAGTTAGCTAAGAATTACCTGGATTGGTTGTTAAAATACAGATTTTGGACCCAAAATATCAACAGTGCCGAGGTAAAGAGATCCTGCTGTAAGGTAACAATGTAAATTAAATGTTCTAGTTAAAAGGAGAGATGAAATAACAGTTAAGATAGAACGCTGGAAGCCAACAAAGTTTTTAATACATCTATATAATCTGAAGGAAAAGGGATCAAAAACTTAGATTACAAATTTTAAAATGTTGAAGTAGGTGGGATAAAGATTTTAAAATTCAAAATTAAGGACTTCTGGCAAAAGGGAAAAGAATAAGAAAACAGTAAAAGAGACCAAGGAAATAAAAGGCAATTTCTGAAAAATAGTAAATAGCCAAATAAAATAAGAATCCCTCCCCCCAAATCAGGAGACTAAAATGAAACCACAATGCTACATCAGTAACAAGGTAACTATGTAAGAGATTATTTAGAAAATATAAAATGTTGCTTGATAAAGAAATCACCTGCATGAGAAAAATCTGTTCCAAACTAACCCGGAGATGAGCTGTTGACCAGGCCTGTTGCTGGCGGGCAGAGAGCACGCCAAGCTGTTGCCCATGGGCGTGCCCCCTGCCCCTGATCACAGGCTGCCTCTGGTCTTTGGTCTGTCCCCACGGGGGAAAGTGGCCCCAGGTGGGAGCAGTTCTGCCCTCACACACACTCCAGGCGTGTTCTGCACATCTTACTTCATGAGTCATCTCTCTCTTCCCTGTTACCCACGAGACAGAGGCCAGGCCCCCTCTGTGTGGCTTGTCGAGCCCCTCCTACACCTGCCTGCCCCACGCTGCACGTGCCTCTTCTGAGCAGCAGCCCCTTCCTGCCCACTTCTGCTTGTCTGCTGATGCTGAGGCCGCTGCCCACCCAGAACGTCCCTTCACTCGGCTCCCCATCTCTAGGCCCTCTCTGGACAGGGACCGCACCTCTTCTGCCTCCTGACTTGTACTCCATGTGTCCCAATTTGGGTTCCCTTCATTTGAAGTCTAACCATTACACTTTCCTAGATCTTTCAGTGACCTGTTCCCCCAGCTGCATTGTACAAGAGACCATTTTATCCATCTTTCTTTTTCCACTGTGCTTATACTTAGTGGCTCTATTATAACTAATGGTTCAAGGGAAGAAGTTATCAAAGAAGTGTATTCATTCTAACAGAGGAAGTTCCTCATGCTATTTTTATTAAATAACATCTATGGCTTTCAATGTCCAAATCGAGATTTTTTTATTTAACGGTATCTCTGATTAAGAATTAACTACATCCAGATACTCAAAATGAAGCTACCTGGGGACTTCTCTTTGCTTTCTTAAAGGAAACTATTTCATTTGCCATAACATGGCTTACTAAAAAAAAAAAAAGTGCTGACATAACACTAGAGAAGGGTTGTCTATACCTTGTGCCATGTTTACTGTCAGGATTTAAATTTAACTGGTGACCTTTCACTGCTTTTTCCTTTGATGCCACTGCCTGGGCGAGAGCACCATTATTTTGTACCCTGCTTTGCATAGCAGGGCCAAAAATCCTTCTCATACAGTCCCAACGCAGCAGGCTGTGTTAAACTGTAGTTGAGTAGACGCTGAGTGTGGCTTTGAAGCAGGAGGAGCAGCACGCGCCTCTTCCAGCCAAACAATTTCTTCTTTTAAATGAAGACATAGAGCAGACCAGTCCTGGTTATGGCATCTTCATCTGACCCAGCAACTGTTCCCGGGCATCTGGTGCGTTGATGACTTAGGTTTAAAAATAAGCAAGGAGTTTCCACAAGGCTCAGAATCTGAGCACATCTTGTCGAGTCCCCTGATGTACTGAATGACTCTGTCCTGATGACTCTGCCTGCCCCACTATGAAAGTGTGTGAGGTTTCATGTTTGTTTTCCTTCCTTAGTCCAGTGGGGACTGCCCACCGTCTCAGCGGCTGGTGTCATCGGCATGCTCAGCGCGGTGGTTGCCAGCATTATCGAGTCCATCGGGGACTACTACGCCTGTGCGAGGCTGTCCTGTGCCCCACCGCCGCCCATCCATGCCATAAACAGGTACGTCCTGAGAAAATGAGTTCTTCCTCGGGCCCAGCGCCTGCGACTTGGCTCTTTGGTTTGGATAATCTTGGAGAAGAAACCAAGAGTGTCAGCATGAAGGCAGCCAAGCATCAGGGCTCTTTCTTGGCCATTTGTCTTTGGACGAGTCACTGCCCCACTTTGCTCTCATTTTCCTCATCTGTCACATGGAGCGGAATTCCCACCCTTCCTCCCTCACAGTGGCAATCACATAAGACGTTCTCTGTGAGACCACTCCAAACCTTAAACTCACTAAAAACAAGTGCTGGACGCTGCCTTGTTCTTTGCTTGGTTTGGGGTCATGGATATAAGTCCCTTAGATTTCCCAGCTGTTCTTAGGGGTAGATGCTGTGTCATCTATTCACGATTACAACTCATATACTTAGAGACAAGAAGAGCAGGAATCAATGAAGTCTGCAGAATCTAGAGGTTTTGGGGCTGTGGGGTTTACGTTCTCAGCACACCTGGTCTTTAGTTTCTGGACGCTGGGAGCGAATTGGGCCCTATAGAGGCTACAGAGAAGAGAAAATAAATAGCTCAGAGCATTCACCCTTTTGCAGCCAGCTGCTGCCCCTCCAGGAGCAATTGTGTGTGATGAGAGCCAGTGGGCTGGTGTCTTAGCATCTCTTGCATTGGTTCTGTTAGGGTTTACAGTCCTGCTTTTTCTTTCTCTAATGGAGCTGTTGCACGTGATTACATTACTTTATATTGATTCTTTAAAAAGTTCTAATGTTTATAAAATTACAAAGCATTTCCTTCCTGATGAAACTATATATTAATCGTAAAGGAATCAAATCAATGGACACCCCATGTTTGTCTTAGGTCCCAACAAATGACTCTGTTTTCTGGCTAAAATCTTTTAATGAGGAATGATTTTTGAACACCTGTGTCTAATGTGTGGTTTAGAGAGGTGTTTCTGCAAGTTGAATGAGCATGGGGGATGCCATTACAATGCAGGCTCTGCTTTGGCAGGTCTGGAGTGGGGCTTGAGATTCTGTGTTGCTAACCCTGCCGGGAAGCGTGGAGGCTGCAGGTCTGTGGACTCTGCCTTGGGGTCGCTACCTTTTAGAGCATATTTCAGAGTATTTCCCCCATTGAATGAATGTTTCTCTTTCCCCCCGTTCCTTTACATTTTAGGGGGATTTTCGTGGAGGGTCTCTCCTGTGTTCTCGATGGCATATTTGGTACTGGGAATGGCTCTACTTCATCCAGTCCCAACATTGGAGTTTTGGGAATTACTAAGGTACAAATATTTTTCTAATTAAATGGTTGGGCCTCTAAGCATTGGTCCATTTCATTGATTGGTCTGACCACCGGGAGTTCCAAAAGGAAGGCCTTTGATTCTGAGATGATCATCTCCCCCATCTCCTTTTTTGTGTTGATGGGTTTTTGGAATGCCCGTGGAGGTCTCTCCTCCCCCTGCTGGCCCAGATAGGCAGGCACTCAGGTGCTGCCATTCCTCTGTGCATTCTACAAATTTGAGTTAAGCCCCGACCCTGTGCCAGGCGACTTCTAGGCAGTTGGTATACATCAGTGAATAAAGAAGAAAACTGTCCCTGTCCTCGTGGAGTTAACCTTCTACCAGGGAGGACAAGCAATGAACAAAAACATGGGGCAGGGTGGGGGGTGTTGGGAGCGAGGGTGAGTAAGTGTTAGATAGGGTCAGGCTAAGCCTCCTTAAGAAGATGACCTTGAGCAAGGGCCCGAAGGAGGTGAGGGAGGGAGCTGTGCAGGTGCCTGGGAAATGGCCATCCAGGCAGGGCGATGGCCAGGGCAAAGCCCTGTCATGGGAGCAGGCTGGCGTGTTGCAGATCAGCAAGGAGGCCAGTGGGGAGGAGCAGACGAAGTCTCCCAGGTAACTGAGGACCAGGTCACGCAGACCCTGTAGGCTGCCAGAGGCCGAGTGGAATGGGTGCCCCAGGGTGTGACTCCATCTGGTTGTTTTTTTTTCTTTCCTTCTTCTAAGGGTCACTTTGGCTGCTGAGAGTAGACCATGGGGGTGGGGGAGGAGGTGGAAACTGGAGACCACTTAGGAGATGATGGGACTAGTTCTAGGTGAGAGATGATGCCACTGGTTCCAGAAAAAAAATCGGTCTTACAGTAAAGAATTAACATGGTTTTTAAACCTTAGCAGCAGAATCCTTCTCTTTCAGCTGAAATCTGTTGGTGGAGTTAGTGGATAAAACAAGCCCCAGCGAGTCACTCAGGTTGAGCACGGCCTGGGTCCGAGTCCTACTCACTTGCCTCTCTCCCCTCCCACTCCACAGAGACACCTGACCCTGGGGCTGCTGCACCCCACAATGCAGCTTCCTATAAGAAGGAACCTGCTCCTAGGGCTCGCAAATTTATTACTAGCAAATAAACTTTATATCCCAGTTGCCTTGGACCAGAGTATGCTGTTTGCCAGGTTGTGTGCAGCTCGCCCCGGCCATTGTATGCTGTGCAGCCAGAGACTTGAACTGGTTCACCTTCCAGGATGGCCTGTGTGAGTCACAGATCTCCCTTCTCCCTCATCAAGCACTGTATTCTGAGAACTTGAGGATGAGCCAGAGCCTTCTAAACTGTTTGACCTCCATAAAATTAGAAATCCTTCCCCCAGCTCTCTGTGAGATTCTATAACCAGATGAAACCAGATACTAAGTTTGGTTAATTTTGACTGCAAATCCAGGTGAGAGGGAGCAGGGCATGCACGGTACATGCCTGACATGTTGGTTGGTTTTCCTGTAAGTTGGCAGGGCCATCGCAGAGCCCAGCCTCAGGTTTGCAGATGGCCCCATCTGCTGCCTGTTGCTCCTGGCACGTGGCATGTGAAGTCTGCCTGATGAGCACTTCCTCCAGGATCCTTGGGGAGAAGCAGATGCTGAGCACATGGGCACTGAAAGGGGCAAAGCCATTCACTCTTTAGCCAGTTTGCTGCCGTGGACTGTAGACATATAACTAACCCAAAATAACGTAGTAGTAAAATTGTTGTAGATGGTGGGACTCTTGGGGGGAAAACAGTGTAACAAGCCAGTCCCCTTTCTGCATCTCTTTAAAACACATCCTCATGTAACTTATCCAGGGTCACCTTAGGGAGTAAGTGGTGTTGCTCATTGAGATTCCTTTCTAAAACATGACTAAGGTTTGTGGAATAATTATCTTTATTACAGTTTAAATGATGCCAGCGAATTCTGAAAAGGTACCCTGCCAGCAGTTTTAATGAGCTAATTGATCTTTCGTCTGAATCCGTTTGGTTATCACTTCCCCCAGGCAAAGATGTCATCCGTTCAAGGGCACTGTCAGCCCTGGAATTTTTCATTGCTCTGACTGACAAGGGGGTATAGCTGAGCTGCCTTGGGGTGGGGAAGTGGGACTTGCAGCAGAAATTTCTACAGCTGATGGGAGATCCCTGTCTAGGAGAGGGAGGCATGAGGTCTAGGCTGTCTTCTGCCCCTCGCCCAGCTGAAAGATGGGACAAGTCACTTTTCTGTGTAGAGCTCAGGTCTGAAATCTGATGATTCTAGATCTACATCTATGCTGTCCAATATGGTAGTCAGTAGCTACATGTGGCTGTTTAAGTTTAAATAAGTTAAAATGAAAAATTCAGTTCCTCAGTCGGACTAGCCATATTTCAAGGGCTCAGTGGTCACATGTGGCCAGTGGCTGCCGAAGGACAGCACAGATACAGAACATTTCCCTTGTTTAGGAACAAGAACATTTCCAATGTTCTGTGTTATAGACAGTTCTGTCTGACGACATTGCTCTGGGCCATTGTATCAGACGTCAGGAGTATAGAAAGAGGGTGATCCATGGTTCTTCCACAGACTCTGCCTCCATTTCCTGGCACCTCTAATATTTGCTGTCCTTTATCCAGTTATGACATTCCATGTACCTGGAAATTCGAGCCTATTCGATCAGGAGTTGAGGCTGCCTACCGCGCTGTGTGTTCTGAAGTTCTAAGGTGTTGGACTCCATGTGCAGGACCTCTCTGCTGAGTGTGTTCCAACATCTGTCCCACGCGAGGGGCTCCATGACACGATGGGGAGGGGGCTGCTTTGAATTCCAGCCCTGGCTCCATCACTTTCTTCCCACGTAACCACGAACAAGTTACATCACCTCGCTGAGTCTCAATGCCCTTGTCTATAAAGATAGTTTGCAAGGCATCGGAATTAACAACTTGATGTAAAGCACTTAGCAAAGAGTCCTGGCATGTGGTAGGTGCACAGTAAACTATAAATACTGTTATTATATGATACTTAGTTCTAAGTTTATTTCTGGGAACAGAGTGAACACCATCTCCCCTGACTGTACTGTCTCTTTGGTGGTATCCAGAGAAACGGCATTTCTCCTCTGCTGCCTTCCACACTGTTGAAGACTTTGGAAAGTCAGAAATGCAGTGGCGATTTTTCATTGTCCCTGAGGCGGAGCCGAAGTTCAGGAAGGAGGTCAGAGAGAGGCGATTAGGAGATTCCAGGGAGTGGGCAGCGGGAAGGGAGACGCAAAGGCTCCGTGCAAGCACCAGGAGGGCAGGGATTTTAGGGCTGTGTCTCTGGTATTTGGAACAGAAGTCTATAATAGGCACTTGGTCAATATTCGTCGAACAGAAGAATGGCTTAGTTGCTGCTTATTTTTTTTGACAGCGTCTAAGGCAGATGAGTCTTCCTTCCATGCATGGTTTTCATATAAGATTTATTGTTTCAGGTGTCCCTGGGGCTGCCTGGCCCTCCGCCTGCACTCCTAACAGGGCTGACTCTGCTGGGAGGTGGTCTTTGCACAGGTGGTTCCCTCTGCCTGGAGGCTCTTCCTCCAGTGAACTCTTACTCATCCCTCAAGACTTCCCCAACTCTTCAGAGTTTCTCTTCCCTGCTGGGCTCCCATGTAGTGTATCAATTTCAGCAGCACAATTATTTGATCATAAGCTTGTGACGTACTCATCTTTGTACTGCCCTGAGTCTAACAAGTGCTAGTCATAGAGTAGGTTCCTTAAAAAGGTTTGCTGAAAAATGAGCCATTTATAAATAAAAGGCTTCGTTATCAGGTAATATAGCCAGGCTTAAATCAGTGTTGCTCGATTTGCCAGTTTGCATGACATTTTCACTGCATCCCTGCACTTGGTGGTGGTGTAGTGGGAGGAGCCGTAGAGTGGAGCCAGTGGAGCCTGGGCTCCAGTGTCAGCTGTGACTGAGCCTAGCTGGGCAGCCTTCTCTTCATACACTCAGTAAGAGTCAACTCTGATTCTGAACCAGCTGGCCCTTGGGTCCTTTGAGAAGGTGCTGGAAGCTCTAGACCAGCACTGTCCAGGAGAACATTCGCAGTGGTGGAAATGTTCTACACTTGTGCTGTCCCATGCGGAAGCCACCAGCCACACTTGCCTTAAGAGCACTTGAAATGTGGCGAGTGCAACTGAGGGACTGAATTTTAAATTTCATTTTGTTTTAATTAACTATGTAAGTAGCCATCTTTTCCTCATTGTAAATCACAGATAAAGCCATGTGGACACTGGACACTCAGATGTTTCTGGAACTTCCTTTACCTGGTTTACATTCTCAGGGTGTTTTCCTGGGAGAGGCAGCACAGAGTGGGGGCCAACAGTGCAGGATTCTTGAGCCCAATGCCTGCTCCACCTCCCGCTACCTGGGTGACAGGGGGCTAGATGGAAGCTTTTAGAAGGCAGAGATCAGGCTTAATATGAAGATGAGATCATGTGGGAAATGCTATACACAGTGCTGCGGAAGACTCCCCCCAGAGTAGGGAGATGCCAGCCTTGGAATCAAGGAAGGTTTTTCAGAGGAGGTAGAATTTGGATAGTGTTTTGAAGGATGTGTCTGGGAACCAACCAGAAGAGGGATATGGGAAAGGGTGTTCCAGATAGACAGGCCTGGACATGCCTGGTACACTGGGGAGCAGGCGATAAGCCCCAGGGCAAGGAGCTCGCCTGTAGGCTTGGCTCCCTTGGCAAGAGCCTGAGAAGTGAGTTTTATTTCATCAGCACCGGAGGACTTAGGCAGGGGACTGACCTCCCAAATCAGTCTGTTAGAAAGGTCACTCCACCACAGTGGAGAGGACAGGTGGGTGGAGGAAAGATGAGGGGCAACAAGCCCAGGTGGGAGGCTGTCAAATAGCCTAATGCCTTCCAGGCGCAGTTCAAACTGTTTTACAGGTCATTTCATTTAATCCTCAAAGCAAAACCACGCAGTTTATCATTATAGAGATGAGGATTCTGCCACTCAGAGAGGCTGAGTAGCTTGCCCTGGTCACATGGTTAGAGGTGGCATGGGGATGCGAGCCACGCAGCTGGGCTTGAGAATTGTGCACTCTTTGGTCTGTAGGCTATGGCAGCTCTCATGGGCAAGACACCATGAGGAGAGGAGGTTCCAGAAGTGATTCAGGGTCCAGGGAAGATGGAATTGTTGAGGCTGAAGTGCTTTGGGGTGGGTTAACTAGGTGAAGGGTGATGCCAGGAACCCAGAAGAGAAGCAGCGGCAAAGTGTAGTTTTGCATTTTGCCTCTGAGATACTAGGAGGTCGTCCCAGCCCTGGACTGTGAGGGCATTAGAAACCCAGGAACTGAGCACAGGAACAAGTCCACGCTGAGGTGACATCACCCGGGGTTCGGAGAAGCAAAGGCGGAGTCCTGGGGCCACCCACAGTCAAGGGGATGGAACGGGGGGACGGGAATGAGGAAAGGTGGTGGGAATCGTTTTACTCTGGGTGTCTTTATAGTAAGTTATAGTAATTTTGTGTTGAGATCAGTCCTCATTGTGAAATGAGACGGATCCCTCCTCACTGGAAGTTTTCAGAGTAATCTAGGTTTTGTCTGAGGATTTTGTTACGTTTGCTCTGGGGGTTGCTGGGTGGAAATTCACGCTGTGGAGGACCTCGAGGTGAAGGCCTGTCTCTGCCCTCTGGTGTGTCCCGCAGGTTGGCAGTCGCCGGGTGATCCAGTACGGTGCAGCCCTCATGCTTGCCTTGGGCACGATCGGAAAGTTCAGCGCCCTCTTCGCGTCCCTTCCGGATCCTGTGCTTGGGGCCCTCTTCTGTACTCTCTTTGGTAAAATTCCTTTTCCTTGATAGCCCGCTTTCCTCTCAGGCTCCTCTTGCTTCACATTTGCTGATTTTTAATAAGGATCATGGCTTTTTGCTGAATCCCTTCAGTAAGATGAAAAGGTAACACATTTCTGTTTTAAAATACAAAAGGATACACCTTCAAAAAATAAAACCTACATCAATCTCTGAGTTGAATTTATGTTAAAGGTAGAAGAGCCAAATGTAGAATAATTGTGCTAGGAAAAATAAGATGAAATTAATCTCCTTAGTTGGTATTTCTAATCGATTTAACTCAAATATCTTCCCCTCTGAATGGGTCATTAAAACTGACCATTTTTACAGTGGGGCTCGATTTGATCTTTGCGCCATTCAGTTGTAGTAATCAGGGACCAAATATTTGGGAGGGTTTCCCAATTTAATCGAAATGGTTTTGTAGAAGTTTTAAGGGGGAACCAATGTGCTTAGTTTTCTTCTTGGTCTAAAGAAAGCATAGTGTGAGGTTTATGCCCCTGAATAAGCCCAAATAGTGCTTAGGCCGAGGGTCATTTGAATCAGAGACCCTGGTGGTCACATTCCGACCCCCTGTCCTGTCACTGCGCTGCTCTCCAGACTTGTTACTGGTGAGACAGAGGAAGCACATGGTAGGGAGTTTGTCTTCTGCTGTGAGGCATCTGTCATCCATGCCATGGGTGAGCTCACGGAGCTTGTCTGATGTTTCTCTCCAGGAATGATCACAGCTGTTGGACTCTCGAACCTACAGTTCATCGATTTAAATTCTTCCCGGAACCTCTTTGTGCTTGGATTTTCAATCTTCTTTGGGCTCGTCCTTCCAAGTTACCTCAGACAGAACCCTCTCGTCACAGGTAGGGAAAACAGGCCTTGAATCTGAGGGGAGTTGGAATCACAATCATTCTCAGTCGGAGAGTTAGGAGTGTTCTGGTGAATGTTGGTCTGTGTATTTCATGTGAATCTCACTTTGCCGAAGTTTATCTGGAAGTTCTTCCTGCATGAGCACATAACTGATGTACATGTTTTTTAACCGGGACGCTATCCTTTCGGAGAATGCCTCCATGTAGAACCTTTTGATTTCTCAGACTAATGCTGTATTAAAATGTATAATTTATTGAAACTCCACTTCATAGACTTTGAAATACATGTTTTTCTACTGGGATTATAGCTACTTTGAATTCAAGATTAACCTTTAAACTCCTTTTTATTTTAGGACCGCAGTGTCGTGAGGAATGAACAAAGGGAGCCATCTTAAGAAATAGCTATTGCTACTAACATTTTATGTAGAATTGGGGACCATTTTATATATATTCTTGAGGTGAAATTCACATAACATAAAATTAACCATTTTAAAGTGAGCAGTTCAGTGGCATTTAGTACATTCACAATATTGTGTAATCACCAGCTGTATCTAGTTTGCAAAACATTCTCATCACCCCCAAATAAAATTCCTTACCCTTAATCCACATCATATGCCTTCTCCCAGCCCCTGGCAACCACCAGTCTGCTTTCTGTTTCTGTCGATTTACCTATTCTGGATCTTTCATATAAATGGAATTATACAATCTGTGACCTTTTGTGTCTAGTTTTTTCACTTAACTTCTTGTTTTCAAGATTCATGCATGTTATAGCACGTATAAGTAGTTCATTCATTTTTATGGCTAAATAATATTCCATTGCATGTATATACCATAATCTGTTTATCCATTTATCCATTGATGGACATTTGGGTTGTTTCCACCTTTTGACTATTGTGACTAGTGCTGTTATGAACATTGGTATACAAGTGCAGCCTGTTCTCATTCATGGTAGTTATGTTCTATGAAGTCACTGTGAACATGGAATGAACAAATCCTGAACTATTGCTCCTAGGGGAAATATGGCCAACAGCACCATAACTCAGGCCTGAATGAAGCTCATCTAATACATGTCTTTTCTCCATAAGGCATGTCACGGCTTTCTTGCAATTAGGAGCACTAGACAGCACTTCAGCACAACACTTAGGGGCCATTTTAAACAGCGAAATCACCAACGAAAAAGCACAAAAATGCAAAAAAAAAAAGAAAAAGTGGTACCAAATAGGCTGCTGAAAGGACACTTGTTTACAGTATGAGCTGAAACAAGAAGGCAGAGCATTAACCTTGTTTGATCTCAGCTGGGAACATGCGTGTTGAGCAACTCAAATTTTTCCCTGCTCAGTGCATGTCCGTGAATGACTGTGAAAGCCCATGAGTGTTCATTTGGGTTTACAAATAAATTTTACTGTGTAGGCGAATTCACAAATACAGGAACTGCCAATAATGATGATTGCCAATAATGATGATGACTGCCAATAAGATTTGAGTACCTGTTTTTCACTTCTTTTGAGACTATACCTAGGAGTAGAATTGCTAGTTCATATGGTAACTTTTATGTTTAGCTTTTTGGGGAACCACCAACTTATTTCCCACAGTGGGTGAACCATTTGACATTCCCACCAGCTGTGTACAAGGGTTTCTGTTTCTCCACATTCTAACCAACACTTGGTATTTTCTGTTGGGGATCATATTTTAAATATAGAAAGTATGTGAACTTCCAATAACAAGGAGATTCTCGCTGCTTTTTTACATTTTAATATGTCACATTCATGTGTGGACATCTTTATAAATCCAGTTGCTTGCTCCTCATTAAAAGCAGTTAAGCACTAATTAGTAACCCAGGATTCTAAAACCCTGTATTCGATTGCAGATACCACAAATATTTTTGTTGTCTTGTTGCTCACTTTGTAATTTTTTCAGCCTTGCAACAGCCATCTTTTATATTGATTTTTCTTTTTTCATCTGCAAACAACACCCCCAATGGCTTAATAATTCTTTATAGGGTGAACTTCACTGTATTAGATTTATCTGTGCACCATTGTTAGGAATTTTTCTTATGGAGATACCTTTTGATTATTGTTGAAAGTATTCATAGTAGTTTATAACATTACTGGCATAAATTTATCTACACATCCACAACAGAAATTTACACTGTCATGCACTGCATTGACTGGTGATTAGTCCCACCCCAGGGCTCCTTTCTAAATCAAGGGCAGGCCCGTCCTGACTGTGGCAGTGACCCTGTTGCTATGGTCTGTTTCCAGGGATATCAGGAATCGATCAAGTATTGAACGTTCTTCTCACAACTGCTATGTTTGTAGGAGGCTGTGTGGCTTTCATTTTGGATAACACCATCCCAGGTATGTGGTTTATGTCATACATGCCCGTTACAGATATGAGTTACTTTTTGCCAAATAAATATGAAAAGCAGGAAGAGGGAATCAGTTCAAAGTCATCACTGGTTAAAACGGTCTTTTCTAAAGTGGTTAAGATGACACTCCCAGCCTCCTTTTATGAATCAATTTTTTGCTAATAAACTTATTAGTTGTTTTTTTTTCCTTCTTGCTGAATTACTTTTAGGAGAAAGCAGGTAAATTCTTGGCACATGGTGACATGGTAGGGCGATGCCTTGGGCATGCCCTAGGCTACCTGCCCTCCCAGCACAGCCTTGCCCAGTGCCCTGCAATTTGGCTTTCATCGACTTGTTCCCACACTCCTTTGAGCTAGCTGGTAACAGCCTTCAGCACTTCTCCTCCTTGAGCAGCCTATCCTTTAATGAGTCCTTCTTAAGACAGGTCCCCAGCCAACCAAAAGACCTTCTTAAGATAGGTCCTCAGCAGACCAAAAGACAGCACAATGGGCACAGGCCACTGCCAGGACCAATGACTGAGAGATGGGTGGAGGCAGCTGTCTCCCCAACACCCATAACCCTTGTTTCTCAGCTGGGCGCATTCTGTGCCAAGTGCTGGAGTAGGATGGGATGTAGGCCCTGCCTTGCGGCCTTCCCAAGTTCCTAGAGGAGGCTGCTGTGTACATTGTATGCTGCCACGGATGCACTGGTAGACTCACCTGCCATCAAGGAAGTGATGCTTACTCTTGAGCTTGAAGGTTTTTGTTTGTTTGTTTGTTTTTGAGGAAGATTAGCCCTGAGCTAACATCCATTGCTAATACTCCTCTTTTTGCTGAGGAAGATTGGCCCTGGGCTAACATCCGTGCCCATCTTCCTCTACTTTGTATGTGGGACGCCACTACAGCATGGCTTGATAAGCGGTGCTTAGGTCCGCGCCCGGGATCCGAACCCATGAACCCCAAGCCACTGAAGCGGAGTATGCATACTTAACCACTGTGCCACTGGGCCGGCCCTAGAGCTGGAGATTTTGTTGAAATTTTCCCTTTAAAACAACCCACTTACAAAAATCGTCAATCAAGAGGTGTCAGGTGAGGCTGTGGAAACACGGGATGAATGTATCTGGTGGAAGTGTATCATGCAGGTGGTGTATCACCTGCATGAATAGGTGGAAAGTGTTAGATTTATGAGTCAATAACTAACACTCTCTTTCTCTCCTAAGTCAGAACTAACTGCGAGAGGTACAGGAGTCAGGGAGATGGAAGTGAAAGTCAAATTAAAGTCAGCTTTGTTACTGCAACACTGATAGGAGGGCAGCATAGCTTAGGTGTAAGAAAATGATGAGGTTCCTGAATACCGCACCATAGACTCGAGCTCGGGCACAGAAAGATATTGTTAGGTATCCCATGTAGCCAAGAGCAGCTGCCAGTGCTCCCTTCTGCATGGGGAAGATTTGTGAAAAGAAGTCCAGGAGCTGCTGAGCCCTGGGGGCCCAGATCTTTCTCCCTGACTCATCTGTCAGGGTACAGAGTGGCCCGGACTGTTGCGGTAGTGGAAGTTCCTCCTCCTAGGAGCACAAGTGGGGAATACATGGCAAGTGCAACACACACACACACACACACACACACACACACACGAAAATGGAGCAAAGCAGTATCAAAGTTGGTGCATCTGCATGAAGGGGGTTGCCATGACCAATTGATGAAGGCGTCGTCTATGGTATAATAAAGACTCTGGGCCCCGTTTTGCAAGATCAGATTTGCATTTTAGAGAGAAGCTTTTTTGTTGTTTTTTGCACACTGTTTGAAAACAGTTTTGGGGGAGGGGATGGTGAGATAGAAGACTGGACAACCAGTTAAGAGGCTAATACGGTGACGCAGGAAAGCAGTAACATAGCTTGGGCCAGATCTCAACGGTGAAAATTGAAAATAAGCATCACGTGGAAGGACAGCAGGAAACAGCGTCATCAGATCATCTGAATGTGGGGCAAAGAGGAACAAGGATGGGTTAGCGATTCTTGGATTTCTGGTGTGGGCACCTGGATAGCTGAGGCCCATCACCTGCTCCTCAAGTGCGCTTTGCGGTCATCCCGGCAGGTTCCATCTATGGGACAGCATGTTGGAGAATCTCAGTTTACGGTAGAACGCTTAAGCTAAGCATTGCCTTGTTTTGTTTTGTTGTGTGTGTGTGCCACAGGTACTCCAGAGGAAAGAGGAATCAGGAAGTGGAAGAAGGGCGTGGGTAAAGGGAGCAAGTCACTTGATGGCATGGAATCGTACGATTTGCCATTTGGCATGAACGTTATTAAAAAATACAGATGCTTCAGCTACTTACCCATCAGCCCGACCTTTGTGGGCTACAACTGGAAAGGCCTCGGGAAGAGCGCTAACAGCCGAAGTTCAGATGAGGACTCACAGGCCACGGTATAGCCATAGCTCGCCCTGTGGCCCGGCCGCAGTGAGGCATGAATCTGTAGTTCCTTGCTGAATAACAAGCGGTAACATATATGTTTGTATATCTGCATTTACATTCTGCACCCCAGAGCTAAGACAGATTACAAATAGCTTTTTTGTTGTGGGTGGTGACTGTGTCTGATATGGTGTCTCACCTGTCTCCTTATTTAAGCCCTGACCCCTTGCCCTTGAGAGCATCCATTGCTGGCCATAGTCACTGAACTTGAAGTTCCCGTTCTCCTGTGGGAGTGGATGTTTGAAACCCGCAGCGATTTCTGGTTTTCAGTCCCCTTCCAGCACCCCGTGCTAGCTTTCCTACAAGCTGCCTCCAGGGTCCAGGGGCCTTCTGTCCCAGAAGCACCTGAACTGGCTTTTTTTTTTTGCTTGACCTTGGCCTGAACTGCAGAGACCGCCTCTGGTCAAGGGGCACCAGTATCCTCGCAGTCACAACTGACGGGTCAAGTGTCATTCTGTGTTCCCTGATACTCCTGTAGGAGGATGCTGTTGACCTGATTGAAAACAGTGACATGGTTACCCTGTGTCCAGATCTGTGCATGAGTAAAGTCTGTACAGATATTATCAGGATGGAAATCTGGGGGCTTAGAGGGGAGGGGAAAGTACCTTGAAATCAGTATCTGATTTTCAACTGCTCTTTCTTGGTGCCACCCAGATCCAGGCCGGGTCGGCACATTTCGTACCGGCCTTACTGTCACTGGTAGCTGAGACACTCTATCTGGCATTTGTCACTCCTGGCTGGTATGATGGGTATAGAGTGCCACACAAGGGCACCAAGCAGATGTTTATGGGAGTCTTAGCTCTGCTGTCACGTGGATGTCAGTTATTGTCATGCGTGTCTATAATTACAAGATTTTATTCCTATTTAATGTTATTGACTATAGCAGATTTTTGAAATCAGTGTTTTTCCATGTGCTCCTCTTACCTTGCATCCCTATTACTTCTCGCCCACCCCCCCCACCCCCTATTAAGAAAAGAACCAGCATTTGTAAAGCTGTGGACACCATCAGGGAAGCTTATTGTCATGGCTTTTGAAGGCCAGTAACCATTGTTGTGGTTGTGTTTTGTATTGCTTGATACCACGAAAGTGTAAATACTGTAATGCCTAATCTATTTATCAAAACTGACTACTGGACCAGAGCCCAGAAACCATGGGTTAAGTTATACGTGAATTTGTTTTGTGAAGAAGGGAAGCTGGGGCAGGTAACAAACAGAGCCGTCATATTGAATGGTCTGGTATCCTGATAAATTCATCACATGCAGTTCTAGTGCAAGTCATTTCTGGCAGTTAAGGCTTAAGGAGATTTTCTGTGGGTTGCCATATTGCATGTCCGCTGAATCCTGATTTTGCAGAGGGGGAGATTAGATCCCCTGGCCAAATGCTGCCTTTCTTGTTTAAGTTATTGCAGAAGGTGGTGAGAAAAGCAGCTCGCAGGCCTTCTCTGTTGAGTTCTAATTAATAACACTAAATTGTTTCTAAAAAAAAAAAAATGACTTCAGTTGAATTTGGTTTGAAATTTTTCAGCCAAAGGAAAAGCCTCACTTCATGAGGTTGTGCTTCTAAGTATTCGTTGACCTGGTTGAGTCTTAGGTGGCAGTGGGCATTCCTGTCTCCAACAGCAGAGCATGGTTCTCGGCAGCCTTGTGTCCACACGGTACATTTCCTGCCCCCAAAGCTGGCTCTGCTTCACTGCATTGGGATGTCTTTGGCAGCATTATTGTGTCACTATAGCCTCCTCAACTCTTGGAAAGGTTGGGACCTCAAGGCTTATTCCAGCAAGAATACTTCAGAGTCACTGCATTGTTTTGCCAAGATCTTATTGTAGATTAAGTAAAAAATTTAGATTCTAAATTACATTTAATTTTGTATGTCATGTTTTTTTTAAATTGTATGTGATGCATAATTACTTTAGAAGCACACTGGTTAACGGTTTTCATCTCTTCAACTTGATAAGCCCTCGAGACTGACAGCCCTCTTATGCTGATTGCTCTCAGTTACTTCTATGTGTATTTTGCTCAGCATCTCCAATTTCTCTACTTTGAAAAATGGGGAAAACTGTTAAACATCCCAGGGATTTGCACTATTCCAGCTCTAGGTGAGCAGAAGGACCAAATATCCAAGAAAAGCATCTGAACCATTGGTAATTCAGGAACAAGTTCCCTTCAATTTAACTTGAGGGCATTTTCCCTCCCAGTGAGTAAGCACTCAGTATGTGCTTCGAATGTCCAGAAACCCACTCCCTTCTGAAACCCCTCCTTGGGCCAGGTTTTATTGGAAGGTTTCAAATCTGCAGGTCCCCGCGGTATGTCTTCTGCAAGTATTCAAATGTGGTGGGAAGCCCTGTACCAACACCTCCTATTGGAAAGAGGGTTGTCACCCTTCTTGTTCTATTGGGGCCAACTTTAGATTCTCTGTCCGAGGGTGGGGAAGGGGGCAGCAGGTGGGGAGGAAAGAGGGCAGCCTGACTAGAGGCCCCATTGAATCTGGTACTTTCTACACAATCTGTGAAACTCACTTTCGCTCGAGGGATTGGAGTCTCATAATAACTAATAAATCTTGCACGTGCAGCACACACCAACCATTTTAGGAGGTGATCCTCCTGCCAGCAAATATGCTACAAAATGAGTCTAATTGAAAGAAAAATGTGTTCATCTGCTCCTTGGGGTTAAGCACACACCTGAAGGGGGAGGTTTTGGGGGACACAGTGGCCATGCATGGTCTGTGCCTGTAACACTTCCCGCTTACATTGTTGGCCTGCACTGGTGGGGCTGCATACCCACCGTGCTTTGTTTGGCTAAGAGAATGTGTTAAGATATTATGGATGTAAATATCCTTGGGCAGGGCATTCAGCCTCCAGTTTCCACAGCAACCACGTACCCACAATCCTCACATTTACCTTGGTGATCCCGATGTGGAAAGTAGAAAGTATGAGGATGGTAGATGTTGCCCATATCACAGTGGGGGGCAAGGGAGACCCCACCACTGGTTTTGATAAAATATGTAACATGGTTCACAGAATTATGGGAAATGGTTCCAGTCTTTGTAAGCAACTTTTATTCTCCTTCTCATTAGGGAATTCAACTTAAATTCATTGCTACTGAATCTTTCTTAAGAGAATTTCAAATGTTAACTTTTAGTAAGTTTCTTGTGATTGATCAGGGCAGGAAAAGTGGCTTAACCAGGCCAGCTAGAATGAAGCATCATGGGTCCTAATGGTTTCCCGTTTTCATGGTAACAAATTCACACACAGGATTTGCTTTATACTGTAGAATACTGACTTTCATGATGACACTTTGGTTTATGCATGAATATTGCAGTATTTCCATATAATAAGATAACATTTCTACCCAGGATAATAGTCACAGTTTTCCAGGGAGGGAATGGTATAATTTTCATGACAATGTCATGTGATGATAGAATTTCTCCATTGATGAATCTCTAGTATGTGTGTATACTTTATTTACCCCTGCGTATATCTTATGACCGTGAGCTAAGTTGTTATTTCTTTAATTCGTGTCCCTGCTGAAATATTGTTACTAGCAACTTAGACTTGAAGTTGGCAACTACAATCTTCCATAATACTGATGCCACAAGAGTGGCCAGGCCAGATAAAAGGTGAATAAGGAAGGAGCTGTGGCGGAGGCCTCATTCCAGAACCTGTCTGGTGTGAGGAGAGGCAGCTTCCTGCAGGCGGCTGTGTTGCATACACTCGGCTGCAGACACCAGGCCCAATGTGGCTGTCGCTGGACGCCTGGTGTGCACACCCAGCCACGCCCACTGGATACCATGGTAGTGTGCTGCACATGTGCCTCGGCTTGCACAGGGCCCAGCGAGCTGCCCCTTGGCTTTAGAGAAGAGCCTGGGGTCTCTCATTTTGTGCATGTTGTGCTCTGTCCCTTTATAGTTTGGACACAGAACAGGACATCTCCCACCCTCCACCCCTCCTGCAGTCACAACCGGAGTGGTACGAGAAGGCCGCCCATCTTTGCCAGCGTTCAGCTTCTGCCCGTGGACTCGTAAAGCACGTTAGCACTGGGGATCCCCTTTCAGCAGCCTCACACATTCCTGTCCTTGTAGGTTGTTCTAGACTGTGCCTCGTCATCGCTCTCCGTGAGTAACCTCCAGCGTCCTTACAATTGCTGTGTGTCCCCTGGCACTTAGGACGCCCTGACCAGCGTTGCCACCTTACTGACAGTTCAAGTGATACCCTTTTTTGTTCATTCATAACAACCTTTGTTTGACATGTTAATACATTTCTAACTGTTCTTAAAACAGTGGGGATGCTTATGTTTTCCTTGAGTTTTGGTGACTGACTTGGGCTATCTACCTTTCTGGGATTTTGTTTGTTTTTATTTCGCATACCGAGGGTATTTGGGGTGGGGTAATTCTTTTACGGAGTTTTTAAAAAATTTTCATATTGTTTTTCTAACATGGCTTCATTAAACGTTTAAGTATTTTAAAAATATGTAATATTTGGACCAGATGTTGTGAATAATAGTAGAGATAAAGCTATTTTATTCTGTATTTTTAAAACTGTTCCGTATAAATAAAAGCTCTCCTGGACGCAGTTCTGCTGTTCACCTGCCTCCTCCTTTGGTCTTTAAGAAACCTGTCATTAATTAAAAATCATCACCCAGGGGAGGGAAAGCGACTAGTAAAAAAATTCAGTTTAGCGGCCGGCCCGGTGGCACAGCAGTTAAGTGCGCGCGCTCCGCTTCAGCGGCCCAGGGTTCGCAGGTTCGGATCCCAGGCGCACACTGACGCACCACTTGTCAAGCCATGCTGTGGCAGCGTCCCATACAAAGTAGAGGAAGATGGGCACGGATGTTAGCCCAGGGCTGGTCTTCCTCAGCGAAAAGAGGCGGATCGGCATCAGATATTAGCTCAGGGCTGATCTTCCTCACCAAAAAAAAACACTTCGGTTCAACAAGGCACTCATGTTACCATTGTCGGGTACCTGGAAGACTCAGAGGAGGACAGCAGGAGCCAGTGTCATCGGCCCGCACGCCTAGAGAACCACGCGGCTCCTTGGGAGGCGGCCTGAGCGGGTAGTGAGACCTCAGTTAGAGCATGCGCTCGTGCTGGACTTTGGGGTGAAATTACGAGTCTCTTATTAAGTCAGCGACATCTGGAGGCTGGAGACCTTTTAGAGACCGGTGACCAGAAAGGCTGTCCACCATGGAATCAAAGGCTTCCAGAGCAGCCTCGGCCCATCAGGCTGACTGAGTATTTAGACTGGAGCAGGAAATGCCAAGATATGGGTGCCAGAAAAGGCTCGGAGCCGAGCCTGAGAGCAGCTGGTGACGGCTCCTTCAGTCAGAGACCTGGCTCTCCACTGGGGTATGAAGATGAGTCCAGAGGAGCTTAGGTGTATTTCCTAATTTAGAGCAAATGTAGAGCTCCTCCATTCCCATCTGCATCCCTGGTTCTTCTCTAGCAGTTGGGTCCATGCATAACCACCACAGCTGCTCCCATAGGGTGTGCAACCTGATGCCTCCTGTTCCCAGTACCCTGCCCTGTGAGCCCCTGCTGGGCAACCAGTCACAAGGTGAAATGTTTTACCTTACATTATATACATGCAAAAAATGCGTGTAAGTATTAAAAAAATAAGAATACCCGTTTTCCCACCCCCAGCTGGGACAACAGCACACTACCCATACTTCAGACCCCTGCGCTACCCTATGGGCCTCTCTCCTGGTGCATCCCCATCCCTCTCCAGGAGAGAACTACTACCTGGGTTTTGAATTCATTCTTTCCTTGCTCTTTTTCACAATT
The DNA here is from genome assembly GCF_020826845.1 of Diceros bicornis minor. Classification (NCBI taxonomy): domain Eukaryota; kingdom Metazoa; phylum Chordata; class Mammalia; order Perissodactyla; family Rhinocerotidae; genus Diceros; species Diceros bicornis. The sequence continues at coordinate 33,065,383 of NC_080758.1, read as the reverse complement.
TTACCATATATATATGCATCCCTAAACAATTTACTATTTAGTTTTAGTTTGCATGGTTTTGAACATTACATAAAAGGAATGACGGTGTGTACTGGAACATTTCACTCACTATTGTGAGATTCTTTCATGTTGGCACATATCTATAATGTAGTTCGTTTACTACTGGGTAGTAAAATTTAAGAATAACAAAGACAAAGACCATTCTGAAAGCTTCCAGAGAAAATGAGCAGAAGCAAAGCCTAGAGCTGGGATCATGGACGTCAGATTTTCCAGCAACAACCCTGTTTGTGGAGTTACATTTTTAAGGACTAAAGGAAAAGAACTTTGAACTTAGAATTTTATGTCTAGCTACTCAAAGGCCCCCATTTAAATACTTCAGATGAAGTACTTAAATATGATAAGAAACAAACCTAGGAAATGCTGTAGGAGAGAACTGAGGGGAAGATGAGCAGTAAATACCTTGGTAAACTTGGTGTCTTAGTCCGTTCTGGCTGCTATCAGAAAACCATAGACAGGGTGGCTTAGAGACAGCAAACATTTCTCACAGTTTTGGAGGCCGGAAGTCAAGGCACTGGCAGATTCGGTGTCCTATGGGAACCTGCTTCCTGGTTCATAGACGACCATTTTCTCGCTGTGTCTTCACATGATGGATGGGGCAAAGGATCAGTCTCTTTGGGACCTCTTTTATGAGGCACTAATCTATTCATGAGAGCTCCAACCTCATGAACTAATCACCTCCCAAAGGCTCCACCTCCTAACACTATCACATTGGGGATTAAGTTTCAACATATGAATTTGGGGGGGACACAAATGGTCTAGCACCTGATTGCTCAAAAGTAGCGAGGGCCAAAGAAAGAAAAAATATGTCTATAATGATCTCAAATTATAATTCGAGGCCATATCAACTTGATGATGGGGAAGGAGAGGAGACTTACAGAGGTAAGAGAAACAGGCCCAAATGTACCAATAACTATAAATGGACTAAACTTGCCAATTGAAAGATAGACTGTTGGAGCAGGTAATAGAACAAACCCCTGATATATGCTGTTTACAATACTGGTGTTCAAAAGTGTGGCTGTGATTGCTGCAAGTTGCAGCGAGGTATATTCAGAAGCTGATAGTATCTTAGTTTATAAAAGTTTCTAGGCAATTTGACAGTTGTTTTATGTGTGGTGTACCTAATACTAGAATACCTGGCTTATATTTTGCATGTCTTTCTTTAATTTCAGAATTTTAATAATTATCTTTTTTATATTTTACACAAGTCTTAGCCTTTGATGGATTGGGAGAAACAATTGAACCTTCATCACAGGTAGTTTAGAAGCAGGGTTTACAAGAGACTGGTGTACATAAGGACAAACAGAATTGAAAGTAAGGGATGGGGTAAAAATCACATGGGACAAATACTGTCTATTATATTATTTTCAGACAAAATAAACCCTAAGACAAAAAGCATTGTTAAGGATGGGGATGGGCCGGCCCCGTGGCTTAGCGGTTAAGTGCGCGCGCTCCGCTGCTGGCGGCCCGGGTTGCGATCCCGAGCGCGCACCAACACACCGCTTCTCCGGCCATGCTGAGGCCGCGTCCCACATACAGCAACTAGAAGGATGTGCAGCTATGACAGACAACTATCTACTGGGGCTTTGGGGGAAAAATAAATAAATAAAATCTTTAAAAAAAAAAAAAAAAAGGATGAGGAGGTTCATGATGTCATGATAGAAAGGTTCAATTTACCAAGAGGAGTCAATTTCAAACACATGCACCTAATCAGACAGCCTCAAAATTCATGCGGTATAAATGGATGGAATGATAGGAAGAAATTGATAAGTCTACCTGCCAATGGGAGATTCCACCTCTTCTCTTTTGAGATGCCAGGCAGGTAACAACTATGCAAGGTTTAGAAGTGACCAAAGGGCATATTTAGAACTCTGCATCCAACAATTAGAGAAGACATGTTTTTCGCAAGCACTCAGGGATGTTTCTAAAAGCCGTTCTTGTTCTAGACATTAAAACAAGCCGCAAAAAAGTTTCAAAAATAGGTATCGTACGGAACACGTTCCCTAACTATACACAATTAAGTTGGAGTTAATAATAAAAGTAAATTGAAAAATCTCTGTGTATTTGGATGTATAAAATACTGCTAGATAACTCACTGGTTAAAAAAGAAACCGATAGTGGAAATGTTTTTTAATGAAGTTTATTGCTTGTCCTCTGTGCTGTTCATGCCTCCTTCTGGAATTCAGATTTTACATTCACACTGCATCTCCCAGGTCTCTCCTCTAAGTTTTATAGAGTTTCACTCATACTGTCTTTTTCCATTTCCTCTAAGTTCTGGGAGAATTTCCTGAGCAATGATCTAAGTCACTGACTGGGTTTTCTAGAATACCCAACCTCTCACTCATGTCTTCTAATGCAATTTTTAAACAATTTATTTTAGTCATTTTCAGGCATACACAAAAGTAAAGAGAATAGCATAATAGCCCCCCATGTGCCCATCACCCAGCTTAACAGGTATTGACTCTGAGCCGATCTTATTTCATGGACGCCCCTCAACTTTCCTCCCTCCATTGTTTTGATCAAATCTCAGACATCTCACTTCATCTATAAATATTTCAGTAGTTACCACTAAAAGATAGTTTAAAAAACAAACAATTATCATATCTTAAAAATTAACAGCATTTACTTAATAAGATCAAATATCCAGTCAGTGTTCAAATTTCCAATTGTCTCATAAACGTTTGAAATAGGGTCCATATAATGTCCACACTTCACCGTTGGTATCGGTTGATAAATCTCTCTGCCTCTCTCTCTTTCTTGCAGCTCGTTGAACAATTTATTTGTCTTGCACTTTCCCACAGGAGATGCTCAGGGCATCCCCTTAAACATGTCCCTTTGCCTGAAGCTGGGGTCGGGAAGCACTACTTGGTAAGTGACTGTGTGTCCCTCTGTCAGGCCGCATGTGGTCTCTCCTTTCGTGATGGTACAGCCATTGATGCTCAGTTCCCAGATCCAGTAGTTTATTAGGGGGTATTGCATTTTTTAATTGGGCTTTGTAATTGTATTTCAAATTAAAATACAATCTTCCATGATGAGATCTTTTCACAGGTGCAGTAACCTCTCAAATCCCACTGAAAATAGATCTTAGGGGACTTTGCTTAAAAGTTTTCTTCCACTTCACATGTTTCATTAGGAAGTGTTTCTTCCAGTTCCTCAGAACAGACTCTTTTTTTGCACTATTGGATTTTTTCACATACTTGGTGATTTTGTTTTCTGACTGCTTATACTGAAGAAGGAGTTCTGTGTTTGTTCAACAATAGGATTTACGGTAGATTTGGTTGATTACTTTTCACCCAAAGCTCATGAATTGAAATTAAAATCCTTGAGGCCTTTGAGTTGGGCTCTCCTTGGACTTTTCTTCAGTTTGGTTCCATCTGCATCCATTTACCAGACTCTTGTTTATTCAGCAAGAACTCATCATAGATGTTCTTCTAACATTTCAATTTTATTACAGATCCTTTATATTTACATGACTGTGTGCTCAAAAGAAAGTAATGAAAATGTACTCCAGAACCTTTGATCACTATCTTTGGGAAGTGGGGTTACAGGTTACATTTATTTTTGTTCTGTCTTTTTATTTTTCTGTACTTTCTATTTTAAATGCAAATTACTTATATAAATGTTTTTTCAAAGCAGATGAAAATTGTGTTACAAATATTCAGTAATATCACAGTTTAAGAAATAGGAAAGTCCCTGTACTCCTCTAATACTAATATAAAACATTTCAGTTCCTCAAATTGTATTTGACATTAAAATAACAGTCGTAGCCAAATATATCTCAGTAAAAATATGAAAGTGCTAAAGCTACTGTGTGTTTACTACCTTTTGTCCTGTATAGGAGGGTTTTGCCTAGTAAATGACGTGGCTTGATGGATGAAATGTTCCAGAACATTCCATCCGTGGGGAGGAAAAATAACCACAATGGAGAATGACTCTCAGATGGTGGATTTAGGCCTTTGCCCCTGAGCTGTGCCCAGAAGTCTATAGTGGCCACCCCCACACTGCACCCCCAACAGACATACCCATTGCCTGAGTTGGGCCAGTGCTGTCTCCGGACACACACCTGGGCAAAGGGATAAGAAAACTCTTCTTCCGTTCCAGCCCCAACCTTTCAATCACTACAAATATGCTGAGCCTCAAAATCCAGTTTATATCACCTATGAAGCAACTATCTTTGGAGACTCAAAGATGCCAGAGGGCTATTTATATATGTGTGTGTGTGTGTGTGTGTGTGTGTATACATACACATATAAACACATATGTACCATTTATTTGTTTTGTTATGTTTTACCTCTTGGGCAGGAGGGACCGATGTGGCCTCTGGAAAATTGTGGGAATGAATTTGAAGCAGGAAGAATGACCTTCAGAGAGGTCCTGCTAGGAATGAGATTCTTGCCCAACAGAAGACTGTTAGAAAAATAAAAATATTTCACCTCAAGTAGCACCCTAATTATTTTTATTGTGGTTCAGTGATCAGTTAATGAGCTTTCCAGATAGACAGACCCTTGCTCAGATCTCAGAAAGTCCTCGCTGTGACAGAGGCCACCAAGTGTCTCCCAGGATCTATTCTCCCATTCTTACATGGTCACAGAATTTCGGAAGGGCATGAGACTACACTTTCCAGCCTTGCTTGTAGCTGAGTGTGATCATGTACCAGCCTCTAGCCAGTGAGCTGTAAACAAGGCTGAAGGTGCAACTTCTGGGTTGTGTTCTGAAAGGGTAAATATTTACCCTCATCATTTAGACAAGGGTGACATCTGAGAGGGTGAGAAAATATGAAAGCAGCCCGAACTCCTGATGACAGAGAACAGCCCAAACTTTGCAATGAGAGGAAATACACTTGTTTAAACCATTATTAATTGAGTCTCTGTTGTAGCAACTAAAACTATGTCCTAACTATTAGAGATTTTGTAGGTCAAAACAATCTGAAATTAGACTAGCAGTTCATACGCTTCAGTCTAACAATTGACCAGCTATACATAGCCTTGAGCGTGCTATTTAAATCTGGTTCTGTTTGCTTCTCTATAAAATGGAAATAATGCTTATCCAGAGTTGTAGAAAGGATGATAGGAGTTATGATACAGAGCCTCAACAAGCTAGATTCCAGTCTTCAATTCCTCTCTAGGCCTTGTAGGCACACACAGGTATTTTTATAGAACCACAACCACAGTGTATGTGCTTTAACTGGAAGCATTGGCCAGGCCACAGCTGAGACGTGGGTGTGTCAATCTGTACAGCTGTAGGCCCCATCCCTGCTTCCTCTGTGTTCTCTATGCTAGCCAAATCCTTAAGTGGCCCAAAAATTTCAAAGAGCACCCAGACACAATCACCCAGCACAGACACCCAGACACAATCTGTAAATTTGACCACCACCTGGGGCTTTTGGGAGGTAACCTCAACTTCCTCTACTGTGGGACTCAGAGGTCTACATGCATGGGAGGTGGAATAGGATGGGGTGGCGCTGGGTTACATTCAAAGCCAGGTGTTCAGGGAGGAACAAAGAAGGAGAAAGAAACCCATTATTAATTTAGGGTTTTTTCCTTTATTGAAGTTTTGAAACTATGAAAGTAGTATACACTTACTGTGACAAGTGAAACAAGGCAATCAAGACGAAGATGTGAAAAGTGAAAACGATTCCCCCCAGTCCCAGCCCACCATGCAGTGGCCGCTGTGACCCACCTGGGTATCCTTTCACAGCGTGCTCCTTGTTCAGCAGACTTACACAATCATAAATACACATGCACAAGGGTTGTGGTTGCCTGTTTGTTTTTATTGACACAGAATAGAAGCATACCTCACTCTGTAACTCACTTTTTTCACTTGACAATACAGCATCAGCGTTCCTACAAAACAGAAGATATAGCTTTTCTTTTCCTGGCATTTTATGCACTGAGATACAATTTAGCATAAACAAGATCTTATACACGCTGATTTCTTCTTAGTGCAGCCTTTTTTCCATCTTTTCTGTTTGCCTTCTTCTCTTCTTCCATTTTCCTCTCTCTCTGCTCATCCTTCTGCATTGCTCTACTCATCCATGTTAGCAACCTGCTTTGTATCATTCATACATTTCTCCATATTCATACATTTAACCATGTAAATATGTATCTACCTACCTACCTACATACCTGTACACACGCATGTGCATCAACACCACACATCTACATTCATTCACATTTTGTTCTTCTTTGTTCTACAAAAAAATGGATCATCTTATACAGTAGTCCCGCTTATCTGAGGTTTTGCCTTCCATAGTTTCAGTTACCCGAGGTCAGCTGCAGTCTGAAGATATTAAATGGGAAATTCCAGAAATAAACAATTCTTAAGTTTTAAATTGTGCACTGTTCTGAGTACTGGGATAAAATCTCGAGCCATCCCATTTCTTCCTGCCCAGGATGTGAACCATCCCTTTGTCTAGCGTATTCACTCTACATACGCTACATGCCCACCCGTTAGTCACTTAATAGCCATCTGGGTTATCAGATCCACTGTCATGGTATCGCAGTACTTGTGTTTAAGCCACCCTTATTTTACTTAATAATGACTCCAAAGCTCAAAAATAGTGATGCTGGGAATTTGGATATGCCAGAGAGAAGCGTAAGGTGCTTTCTTTAAGCGAAAAGGTGAAAGTTCTCAATTTAATACAGAAAGAAAAAAATTGTATGCTGAGGTTGCTAAGATCTATGGTAACTTTTATTACAGTATATTGTTATGATTGTTCTATTTTATTATTAGTTATTGTTGTTAATCTCTCACTGTGCCTCATTTTTATTTTGAGGAAGATTAGCCCTGTGCTAACATCTGTTGCCAATCTTCCTCTTTTATTTTTTTATGTTTTTAATTTTTTCTCCCCCAAACCAGTACATAGTTGTATATCAGTTGTAGAGTTAACTCTTGTATATGGGACACTGCCTCAGCATGGCCTGACAAGTGGTGAGTAGGTCCATGCCCAGGATCCGAACCTGTGAACCCCGGGCCGCCAAAGTGGAATGCGCGAACTTAACCTCCACGCCACTGGGCCGGCCTCCAACTGTACCTAATTTATAAATTAAACTTTATCATAGGTATGTATGTGTAGGAAAAAACAGTATTTGTAGGGTTCAGTACTATCTGTGGTTTCAGGCAGCCACTGGGGGTCTTGAAATGTGTCCTCCGCGGATAAGGGGGGACTACACACTTTTTGTCATCTTGCACTGTTCTCTCAACAATGTCTTGTGGAAATCCCTACAAGTCAGCTGGCATCACTCTAATTCATTTTTTCAAAATGGTTTCATAATATTCCTTGCTGAGGATTCACCATAGTTTATTCAAAATTCAGAGATATTGGTAATTTTCAATTTTTAGCCATCACACATAGCTACAATAAACATTTTTGTACATAGGTTTTAACAAATGATAAAATACGTTCCCAGGGGTGGGATTGGTGGGCTAAAGAGTACGTGTATTTTAAATTTTAAGGGATGTTACCAGATTGCTTTCCAAAAAACTATAATAATTCTATTTCCAACAGCAAAGTATGAGCATACCTCACCCCTTTCCTCATCCCTGCATCCCTGCCAGCAATGACATTGTCTTTCTTTCTTTTTTTTTGGTGAGGAAGATTAGCCCTGAGCTCACATCTGTTGCCAATCCTCTTCTTTTTGCTGAGGAAGATTGGCCCTGGGCTAACATCTGTGCCCATCTTCCTCTACTTTATATGCGACACTGCCACAGCGTGGCTTGATAAGCAGCGCATTGGTCCACGCCCGGGATCTGAACCTGTGAACCGTGGGCTGCCGAAGCGGAGTGCAAGAGCTTAACCACTAGGCCACCGGGCCGGCCCCCATTGTCTTTCTTTTAATTTTCGTCAGTCTAATAAATCTAACATGAGATCTCATTGTACTTTAACTTGCCTATCCTTCACCACTAATATGTTTGAGCAGCTTTTTAATATTTCTCAGCCATTTCGATTTGCCCTTCTATGAGTTATCTGTTCATATTCTTTGCTTGTTTTTCTTTTACATTGTTTATCTTTTATTTTGTGAGAATTCTCTGTGTATTATGGATATTTAACTCTTTGTTGATATCGCAAATGTTTTTTTCCCAAATATATTTATTTGTCTTACTATATCTTGGCAAGAAATACCAGAAATAAAGTTAATAGACAAATAAATTTGGGGGAAAGAATTTATAATACAGATAGAGAGTTAAATACTCATAATGCATAAGGAGCTTTTATTATGTTTATATAGTTAATTAAGTCTATCTGCATCTGCAGAACGAGTGTGTTTCCTGTTTTGGTTAAGATAATCTCCCCACCCCTAGGTGGTATGTGTAGTCTAAGATTTCTCTCTTGATTATTATTATTTCATGTTTTACATTTAAATGTTTAATGCTTCTGGAAGTTATTTTTATCATTGGTTGTTCCTCTAATCTATCTGTCCCTATTACGATGATAAGGCAAATCCATGTCAACTATTCTTTTCCTTATATTTACTGGTGTTTCTCAGGCTTTTATTTTATTTTTTATTTTAAAAAACTGTATTGTTTTATTACTACCAGCAGGAGTGGCCTGCACGGGGTGGTGCGCGCTCTGGGCTCAGGGTATGTGTAGGCTCTGAGGAGATGATGATTGGGAAGCTGGGAAGAAAGAGGGTAGGTTTGGAGGCCAGGCCCAAGGGATCCTCAGATTTGCTTCTGGGAATGGGTCGCCACGTTAAAGGAGTCATGGCAAGCCACAGCCATGCTGCCAAGAAGATTAAGAACATCTTGGAAATCTAGCTGCCCATCATAGCTGAGGTCCTGTTTCTGCATCATGTGGTCAAGGGCACTGGGATCCTTCTGGCTCTTTGTGATGGCAGCCAGTTCTGTCTTCATGAAGCTTAGGAACCTGCTCTTGGAGAGTCTGCAGTTGTTACCATCCTTTCCAGCATACTTCTGGAACACAGCAATCAGGGACTTGATGCGCCACTCAGTCTCTATAGGGCTGGAGATTTTTGCCTTGTTGGTGTTAAACCGGAGGCTGTGATGGGCGTGGCTGTGAGTGGGGAGTGGCTTAGAGAGTGGGCCTCAGACATTTATTCTTTGTTAACATTGTTTTAATCACAGCTTATCCAGTCCCTAAGAAGCCCTGTTAAGATTCAAACTAAAATTACATTATATTTATATGTTAATTCCCAATCAAGTATGTGGTATGTCCTTTTATTTGTTCAGAATCTTATTTTTAAGGCTTCCAAAAAGATCTTATAGTATTCTTCATATAGGTCTTATGCCTCTCATTAGATTTATTCATAAGAATTTAACAGTTTTGTTGCTATTGTGCACGGAATATTTATTTGATATCTGTTTCTCTGCGTGTATTATACAGATCAGATATTGATTTTTATATATTTGTCTTATATGTAGCCAGCTCACTAAATTCTTTTATTAATCCTTGTAGTTTTCTTTTATTAGTTAGATTTTCAATTCAAACAATTCTGTTGTTGGCGAAAATAAGATGGTTTTTGCTTTTCTTGCCAAATGTTTTGATTCTTTTCTTTTCTTTTTTTCTGGCCATATTGCAATTACTAGAGTTCTGAGACAATGTTGAATAATAGTGACGGTGCTGGGCAGCCTGTGCAGTTGCTGATTTCGGTTGAGTGTTTGTCTATTTAGAATATTTGCTATTGGATCTTGGTAAAGTCTTTATTATATGTTTAAGCAGTTTCCAATCTTATTTAGCATTTTAATTAAGAGTGGCTGATGGTTTTAGCAAATGGCTTTTCAATATTTGTTTTATTATATGATCTCGTCCTTTAATTTACTGTAACGAATTACATTGCTGGAGTGCCTGGTTTTGAACCGGATTTGCGTTCCTGGAATATAGTACACATGGTCACAGTGTCACACGCTAGGTACACGGCTGGGTTCTATTTGCTAGCAATCATTAAGGATTTTTACAGCCATATTCATAAAGGCAATTGATTATAGTTTTCTGTTTTTGTACTGCCATATCAGAATTGAGTGTTCAAGTTATTGTGGCTTCATAAAATAAATTAGGAAGCTTTAAATCACTTGTCCCTTTTCTAAAATAATTTAAATAATATTAAAATTGTTCTTCCTTCTTTAGAAGTAAACAGAACATGGCTGTGAACCCATCTAGTTCTGGTACCTTTTTTTTGGTGGTAGATCTTTAATCACTTTGTCGTTAGTGGCATTGAGTTGATTCCGACTCCTAGTAACCCTGTGTACAGCAGAGTGAAACCCTGCCCAATCTTTTTGAGCCATCCTCTCACCTTCTGGTGCTGTATCAGACAATGCTCTGCTGCTATTCATAGGATTTTCATGGCCAATTTTTTCAGAAGTGGGTGGCCAGGTCCTTCTTCCCCGTATGTATAGTTTGGAAGCTCCGCTGAAACCTGTCCACCGTGGGTGACCCTGCTGGTGTTTGAAATACCAGTGGCATAGCTTTCAGCATCATAGCAACATGCAGCCACCACAGTATGAAAACCAACAGACAAGCGGTGTGGTTCCCTGACTGGGAAATGAACCTTGGCCACAGCAGTGATAGCACCGAATCTTAACTGCTAGACCACCAGGGCTGACTCTTTAATCACTACTCTCTTTTATTATGTTAATTTGTCTATTCAAATTTCCAGTCAATTTTGCTAGAAAATTATCTGTTTTCTCTGTTTCAAATGTACTTGTATAGGGTTAGCTAAGTAATCTTGGATAATTTTTATTTTATACTTTTCTCCTTTCTTCATTAGTCAACTTTATTAATTTCTTCTATTTTCTTTTGCTTTAATTTTTTGCTCTTTTTCTAATTTCTAAAAACTGATCATGATATTCCTTTATGTTTCTTATTTAATAATGTATAGCCTAATGAAACGCTATACATTCTACATTTTCCTCTGAATACAGTTTTTGCTGCTAATAGGTTTTGATATGAATTGTTCTCCTCTTCATTGCTTTCTAGATAGTTTCTAATTGCTATTTTGATTTCCTTGGATATCTAGAATTTAGTTCCTTAATTTCCAAGTAGTAAAGTTTTTTGATTACTTAAATAATTTTTAAGATGGAATTCTCCCCACATTTCTAATAATTTTGCTTTATATATTTAGTTTCCATGCTGCTTGGTACTTATACGTTTATAGTCGTGCTAATAGAGCCTTAGGCAAGAGCTAGTTAATGGACAACCTTGTAGGCTGTGTAGTTGATGTTGATGCCTCATTCTCTATCCCCTTGACCCACCTGACTTCACCTGCAGCTACAGAGGAAGACAGTTTTCAGCACATTGACAGCTTCCTACCAAGCATCTGTACATCTTGCTTTTTCTCTGCTTAAGGCTTGGGCATCATGGGAGTTTGCTCAACTGAAGGCAGGTGTACAGATGCCCCCAGAAGTGGGGGATACAGAAATTTAATCTCAACTAATGCAGGACTGGTGTGAATGGGAAGTGCCCCAGCCTTCCACCCTCCAATGGGATGACTCTAAGGCATGTTCCATACAATTTCTCAGAGAACTTGCAGGATTGAGCTCCAATTGTCCACAGAGGTAGCCTGCTTATTATTGCACCTTTAATTGGCCTTCCTCCCTCCCTTGTCCCACTTCCCCACCCCCTCACTGGTGCTTCCTAGGATTACCTCCCAAATAAATCACGTGCACCCAAATTCTTATCTCAAGGTGTGGTGATTTCAAAATATGTTCACAAATTCTTTGACACTCCTTCCTTCAAAAGGTGGAGCTAATTTCCCTCTCCTTGAATGTGGGTGGATTTCATGACTTATTTCTAATGAATAGACTGCAGTAGCAATGACAATGTGTGTCTTCAAGGCTATGTCATAGAAGACATTACAACTTTTACTTTATTCTCTTGGATCATCCACTCTGGGGGAAGCTAGCTACCATGTTGTGAGGACACCCAAGAAACTCTATTGAAAGGCCCATGTCGTGAGGCAGAACTGAGGCCTCCTGACAACAGCCATGTGTGTGAGCCATCTTAGAAGTGGATTCTCCAGCCCCAGTCAAGCCTTCAGATGACTGCAGCCCCTCTTGATATCTGACTACAGCCCTGTGAGAGATCCTGAACTAGAACCATTTAGCTAAGCCGCTCCCAAAACCCTGGCCAACAGTAACTGTATGAAATAACCAGCATTTATTACTGTTATAAGCTAACTTTTGTGGTAATTTGTTATGTAGAAATAGTCAGTTAATACACAGAGTCTGCTCTTGGGTGAAGCCAAACTAAGACATAGGAGGCTGCAGGACCTAATCCTATAGGTACAGGAAGTTACAAAAGGATTTACAGGGAGAAGCTCCCACCTCCAACCAGCAGACCCCACCTTGCGTCTTTTCTTTCTTCAGGATGCCCATTCTCACCCATGGCCATGGCTTGCATTATCATCCAAGGTGGTACACACAAATTGGATATATGCAAAAATGAAACATTTTGTTTATGAATGACTGCTCTCTTCTTGATTCTAAGAACCCATTAAAATTTTCCACTGGTCCTCCCAGTACAGGCAGTCCAGTAGGTAACTTTTCAGTCCTGTTCAGGATCTGTGCAGCACAGCTCCTCTGCAGGCTCCCTCCCCAGCTTCCTCCCCCTCACTCTGGGTTGCTCACCAGCTCCACAGAGTGTGGGGCCACAGCACAGTGCCACAACCCTGTCTGTGTTCTCAGACTCCTGGCTGCTCTTGCTGCACAGCTGCAGATGTCTAGGTGGTCTTTTCTCTCCACGTCAGGGCCTCTGAAGCTGCCTCTCTCAAATGGGATGTCTGAAGATTTTGCATCTTTGAGTGGAGTGCTTCCCCCAGAACTGAAGCCATATCCCACCCACCGCCACCCCGATTCCACCCTAGGGGAACTGTGCATATGCATTCTTGGAAAAGTCTCCTGAGGCGGCCATACTCATCTTGCCATCCCAGATGGCATCCATGGCTCCCAGAGACCCTGGAAGTGGTATGTCATCTCACGATTATCCCCCCTTCCAATGCCTGTAGCACTGGACATGTTGTGGGGAGGAGGGCTGTCTTTTCATGCACTCCATACAATGGACAACCTTCCCTGCTGTGGGAGATGCCGTCAGTGTCCACTCATACCCTGGGGCACTCGCCTGACTGAATCTGCTCACTGGGAACCTTTTGAGCAAACAGGAATTACCAGGGGAATAGTGCCCACAGGAGAGGCCCTCAGGCAAGGGCTGAAGGGAATCAGTAGCCAGCTCCCTCATCCCTCTGGTGGTAGCTGAGGTGTGTCCCGCTCTCTCTTCGAGTTCCCAGCAGGACTGAGCCCCAGTTGCCCACAGTGGTGACCTGCTCCACATGCTCCATGTTGGCGTCCTTCACTTCCCCACTCCCCCACCTCCCAGCTATGCAACTTGCACTTGAATTTGTGTCTTGGGGTCTGCATTTGAGGGAACTCAAACTCTGACACCCACCCACAGTTATCACTGAACTTCACAGGTGGGTGGGAAAAGGGGAGGTTGGATAGTCCTCTGAAGCTTCTACAAATAATTTTCTCAAAACAAACAAACTAGAACAAAAATCCTCTTCCGGCCAAATGCAGAGTTTATCTCTTCCTTTCAGCCTCTCTGAACCTGAGTGAGAATTGTCCTTTCATGTGGCAGCGTGGTGCCCCTTAAACTTAGTCACATGGGGTCTGATGTCTTCAGGGGTCCATGTCAGGGTGCGGGGTTAGGGAAAGGAGGACAGATGTCCCATGGTGTCACTGGTTATGGCCACAAGCAAATACGTCATGAAGCCCTCTGGTGGGCTTTAGTGACTGGCTATTCTAAACATTTACCCAAACCTTAGAGTCAAGTTCCAGACCCTAGAGCCAACTGCTTACTTGACATCACCTTCCCTCTCCACCAAACACACTCCAGCCCCACTGCATTCACTCATAATTCCTCCTACTCTGTCATCTCCCATATCCAGCCCATCACCAAACCCTGTGGGTCCTGCCTTGCAACCATCTCCTGAATCCACCTTCTTCTCTGCACATCCACTGTCACCGCTGGTCACACTGATTAGTGTTACCACGGGTCACACTGAAAAGTGGTTGTATCACTTTTCTCAATTCTTCACCTGTCCTGAGTCCATACCCTTTGAATGTGACTCTAGTTCCTCCCACTAGAGGTGGGGTATACTTCCCCATGCGTCAACTTTGGGCTTGGCCATGGGACTTACTTTGGCCAACGGGATGTTTTAAAGACTTAAAATGTGCTTGTGTGGTGAGGCTTGCTCTCTTGTGCCTCAGCTGACTATGAGAACATACCCTGGCTAGCTCACTGGTCTCCGGAAGATGAGAGAATGCAGAGCAGAGCTTCAGTGCTGCAGCATGAAGCAGAGCTGTCCCAACTGCCCCCCATAAATGAGAAGTGTTTTCAGCCCTGAGTTTTGGGGCTGTTTGTTGCACAGCAATATTGTGGCAATACCTGACATATACCCCTGTAGTCCAAGTAATCACAATTTTGTTCCTTTACTTCCATAATAACCTCTTAACTGGTTTACATGTTTTAATCTTACCTCTTGCTAATCCATTCCCTAAACAGTAGCCACTGTGACTTTTAAATTGTAAATCAGATCACATCTTTTCCTAGTTTAAAAGCCTTCAATGGCATCCCATTGCAATTTTTCAAAGATCAAGTAAAGCTCTTTTAATGATATAGTCATTCAAGAATTTAGGTGTGTAGATCTCAAAATGATAAACAAAAGGTAGATGCACTTGTCAAGTAAAAGAAAGAATTCAATAAAAATTGAGAGCAAAGAGAGCCAGCCCTGATGGTCTAGCGGTTAAGGTTTGGTGCTCTCACCGCTTCGGCGGCCTGGGTTCGCTTCCCTGTCACAGAACCACACCACCGGTCTGTCAGTTGCCATGCTGTGGTGGTGGCTCACATAGAAGAACTAGAAGAACTTATAACTAGGATATACGACCATGCACTGGGGCTTCGGGGAGAAGAAAAATAAAGGAGGAAGATTGGCAACAGATGTTAGCTCAGGGCAAATCTTTCCCTGCAAAGAAAAAAAAATTGAGAGCAAAGAAATCCTGTGGCATCACTCCTACAGATACAATTTCTCACAACAGCATTCAGAAACAATGCTAAGTTTATACAAGTGCATTTGGGACGTCAAGCAAAACCAGAATTAAAGGAAGCTCTCAAGTTGTGCTACACCCAGGTCTCTGTTTGGGACTCGGTGGTGGCTTCTACTGTGTCCACCAAGCTAAGCTGGAATTACATTTCCCAGAATTCTCTCCACTATATCAGGGTTGGCCACAAGAAAAACTTATGCAAGATTTGGAAAGAGAAGTAAAACAGCAGCAGCAGCAGCTGTTCCTGTTGGAAGTTGGGTGCAGGGCCCAGGTGCCACTGCAGCTGCTCCTGCCGCCACCCCTCATCTGCTGGATGGCCTCCTTGGCGTGGGGCCAGTCAGGCCAACGGCTCCTCCTCCTCCCATTGGCTCCCCTACATGTGCAGCTCCGAGGCTAGGGCTCCAGCTTCTGCGGGTCACCCACAGATTGTGCAGGACAGACGCAGCTTCCGGTTTGTCCGCGCGGTTCTGCTGTGTCTTTGTGGGTTTCCATTTGTCCTCTGTCCCCCACTTTGTGTCTGGCTTTTCTTTCCAGCCTGCCCTGGCTGACTCAGGGTCACCATTGAACACAGAGGCAACAGCCTTTCGTAGACTTCTTCGTTATTTCTTCAGCTGTGTGTTTCCCGGTTTGTGACTTTTTTCTGATCTTCCAATGGTCTTCTTCCACGTTACCTCACCAGCTTCTCCCACAAGGGCGTGAGGTCTAATTGCTATAAAAAATCCATTATTTAAGGGCATCTCACTGCCATATGAGTGAAACCCCAAACTCCTCACCGTGGCCCACAGTATAAGAAGGCACCACCTGGCCTCTCCCTCCTCGTCTTGTGCCCATCTCCCTGCGCCCTCCTCCCTGCTTGCCTGGGCACTATTTTCACCATTCCCTCAGAACAAGAGCCAGTTGGCTGGACATTGGAAGTTACAGTCTCTGCCCAGTCACTTAGCTGCTTCAAGACTCTCCTGCCCACCCCTTCCCTGATGGCCTGGGTGTGGGGAGGAAGAGGTTAAAGTTGTTGGAAGGCCTGGGCAGCCCGTGCCTGTTCTCAATCAGGGGCACAGCAGGAAGGCGTGGGGCTGCTTGCTAGGTTGGGGAAGGCTCCATAGCAAAGCGATTAGGTAAAGTGTGGGAGAGAACACGCTGCACGTTCACGTCTGTGCACGGAGGAGGGTGGGAGGCCTAGGGCCAGGAGGAAGGGGCGGTCAAGGCCTCAAAGTTATGAAAGCTCTGAGAGTTGGCTTTGTGACTGCAAGGATTTGGCCAGCTCTGGGTGGAGGGTCAAACTCTCATGCAGGGCGGGAGAGGGCCACGGACGGGTCCTGCTGGCTAGGCTGTCCTGCCCTCCCCTCCTTGGCTCCATCCAGAGGTTTCTTGGCCCAGGAAGCATGTCTATCCTCCAAGAAACTTCCTCCAGTTGGCTCCCTCATCTGGTCTGCATCTCCATGAGAGAGCTGGCGTTGGCTCCCGCTCTGGCCCTGCAGTTTGGACAAATGAGGGGGCAGGAGAGCTGTGTTCTTGAAACACCACAGATGCCCGGGACCACGACTCGTCTTGAATTTGTTTCTTAGCTGCGTAAGTGGAACATAAAACACCTCTTACCTCCCACCTTCTGTTCCAGTTGCACTGGGCCACATGCTCTTCTCCGACTGGACCAGGCTTTGAACCTGCTGTAGCTCTGCCTGGATGTCCTTCTCCTTCTAAGGAACTCCTGCTCACCCTTAAAGCTTGATCCAGATGTCACCTCCTTCCTGAGGTCTCCCCTTATACCCCTAGACCTGTCTTCCTAGGCACTTCTATGTAGCACCTGAGACCATTAGAGGGAGGGTCTCTGCCATTAGCATGCACACAGAGCACCTGGCCATCTTGTTAAACTTGAACATGGTCTGAGGCCTGGTTCTGTGTTTATAGCCAACTCCTAGGTGATATCCACGGACCACACTCTAGCAGCAAAGATTTAAAGCTTTTATCTCATTCTCTCACTTGAATTTTTAGGCCAAATGCTTTGGAACTTGTTACACATGAAACTTTTTTTTTTAATACAACTTAATCTCTGCTTTGAACCCCTATTTGGCTAGTAGCAGAAAACATGTTGGTTGATTTCTGGTAAACTTGGTCATATCAGGTTAAATTCAGTTAATTTAGAAATTTTCCTTTCTGCCTGCCCCACCCCTACCTGCTCCCAGGGTCTCATCTCAGTGTTTTTTTGTGGTGTTTTTTGCTGAGGAAGATTCGCCCTGAGCTAACATCTGTGCCAATCTTCCTCTATTTTATATGTGGGACACTGCCACAGCATGGCTGGTGAGTGGATTAGGTCCGCACCTGGGATCTGAACTCACTAACCGGGCCGCCAAAGCAGAGCACGTAGAACTTTAATCTCTTGGCCACGGGGCCAGGCCCTCATCTCAGTTTTGCTGGAGATGGTGGTGGCAGTGGTGGGCTTATGAAACATCTTGGCGATTAGGGGGGTGGGAGGAGGCATCTGGTCCTTGGGGTGTCATGGTGGCTCTGAGTACAGCATCCTTCCTCCCTGGCTTTCCAAGATGTCTGAGTTCCCATGTGGTCCCTGGCATGGCCCAGACCACTGTCTTTTCATGGGTCCCCTTGTCCCAACTGTGAGATACCCTCAAGTCCCTCAGCTTTCTCCCATCTGGCTTCCATGCCCTTCTCTGGGGTATGGGAAATGTTGATGGTCTCCCACACCCCCTGCAGCCTCCAGAAGCTTTCTACATCTGCCTAGATCCCTCCACTCCTGAAGATGCCCTAGGCAGCTCCCATGGCATGGGTACCAGATTACTTCAGCTACCTGATGGGAGGTGGCACAGTCCTCTCCACTTTCAGATCCCAAACTGAAACTCTGAAATCTGAGAGTCTTATTGTCCACACCATCCTTTTGGATATAACCCTAGAGAGGAGGCAGCATCCTGGACACCTCAGAAATCTCCACCAGCATCTAACGGGCTTGCTTCACCACCAGCTCGCCAGCCCCCCACTCCCCCACCCCCCCCCACCCCCCAGTTTCCTGCATCCCATAGGACTATTTTTACCTTTTCATTTTCTTGATTAGTTAATATATGCATATTGAAAAAAATAATTCAAACAGTACAAAAGAGCATTCAAATTGTTATACAATTTACTTAATCTTCTTGTCTTGAGACAGTACCAATTGAATCTCCACCATGAGGATTAAGTGATGGTGCAGTGTGCTTCACCTTCATCCCACCTCTTTTCTCTCCTCTCCTCTCCTCAGCTTCGGTTGGTTATTACTATTATTAGTTCTAGTGCTTAATTTCTCCACAGGGATGAATTAATGTCTTTACATGAGACAAATCTGCTTTGTGAAAGGCAGTCGGCACTTTGCAGTTTGCTCATTGTGTTTGGTCCCAACACACTAAATGACATCACTGCTGCCCAAGCTCCAAGACCACCAGTGATGCAGACACCACCCCCAGCTGAAAACTTCTGCCCGGTGGATACTTGTACAACTTTCATTTATTTATATCTCTGTTATTTGGGCGATCTACTTTAAACATATCTTTTCATTCTCTTTCTATAAAAAAATGAGGAAATCAGGATACTTAACGGCTTCTTACCTTCATAGGTTTTATAGTTTCTACACCATAATGGTTTATAACGTTTATGTTTTGTTTTGTAACCATGATTCCAATAGTTGTTTTAACTTTAATCCCAAACATAAATGCTCACTCTTGGTGCTTTTGCCTTTGTTTCTCTATTCATTTGTTTACCAAACTTGGCTTTTTAGTATTTTCTTCGAGATAGCTGAGTTTTTGTAGTTTTGCAAATATTTGCATGTTTTATATTTGGACTACAGCTTGGATTGATATAAAGTTCCTGGCTCATGTTTGCTTTCCCTGTGGACACCCTGGTGTCATACGAGGGACAAGATTGCTTCATTGTCTTCTAGCTTTGGACCTTGTTGTGCTGAAGTTTGTAGCCAGCCTGATTTTTTTTTTCTTTTTAATGGATGATTTGACCTTTCTGTTGGGTAACCAGAAGAATCTTTATCTTTGAAGTATGGTAGCATTAATGGGATATATTGGCGTAAGTTGGTCTATTCCTTTAGCAAGTCATTCAGTGAATACTTACTGCGGGCTCCTGGATGCCAGGCATTATTTTTAACATTGGGGACATTGCAGTAAACAAAAAGGACAAAAATCCCTGTCCCCCTACCTCATGGAACTTACACTCTTGTGAAAAGCTGGAAAGGAAAAATAAAACAAAAAATTATCCATTTTCTCAGAACATAGTATGCCTTTTCAATCTATGAATTAAAATTTTTTGTTTTTGGAGAGTTTTCTCAATTTATATATTTGAAGGCCAATTATATGTATATTGGATTTCCTTCATCTTTGTTCCGTATCTATTATTTCGTCTCTTCTCCTTTAAAATTCATTGTTATTCTGCATGTTATTGTGTTCATTCTTCTGAAGTCTCTCTTCCATGTTCTTAGCTGAATTTTCCCAAGTGTTTTGCTGCTTCATTGAGTCCTTCCTTTCTTTTTTTTTTTATGAGGAAGGTCAGCCCTGAGCTAACATCTGCCAATCCTCCTCTTTTTGCTGAGGAAGACTGGCCCTGAGCCAACATCCGTGCTCATCTTCCTCCACTTTATGTGGGATGCCGCCACAGCACGGCTTGACATCCGGTGCGTCGGTGCGCACCCGGAATCCCAACCCGGGCCACCAGCAGTGGAGCGTGCGCACTTTCCCGCTACACCACTGGGCCGGCCCGAGTCCTTTATTTCTACGATGGTTTTATTTTTCCCTTTCACTTCTTTCCTGAGCCCTGGCAGCTTATATTTCTCCTCTTTCCCTTGTCTTAGAAATTTTTTGTGTGTATTTGTAACTTTTCTTTGAATTGTTTATAGGTGATTTTAAATTAAGTTATTGAATTTATGATAAAATCTTTGGTCACAATTTTTATCTATCCTAGACATTCTTTCTCAAGTGTTAGCAAGAAATCTCTCTCTGGCTCATTGGAAGCTCTGAACAACACACAGGGGTGTGTGTGTGTGTGTGTGTGTGTGGTGGTTTGGCCTTTCCTATATCAAACACAAACTGCAGAGCCACTAACCTCTCACAGACTTTCCTTTGTTATGTAACTTTGTTGCAATGTCCTATGTCTATGCATTTTTTCATTCAGCTCCCATCTCCTCTGTCCCTCCCTGGTGTTATATGGGGTTCAGAAAGACTCCTCTCCTGAAGCCAGACCTGTGTGTGTGTGACATCTGTTAACACTTAAGCATATTATCTTACCACAGTAACTTATATTTACTTCTTTCATTACACTATAACAATGTGTAACGAAAAAAGTAAATGATTCTGGCATGGTTCATGTTTGTTGAATGAATCAATGAGTAACAGAGGCTTCCATGTCATAAAGAAAGAGAAAATGGGAGTGTGGGATAGGAGGGGAAGACAGGGAAGTGAAGGCAAGGCACCAAGGCCAACTTCTGCTGACCTCCCAGTTTTGTCCAGAGTGGTGGGCACTGTTCACTCACCCCAGGGATTCCAAAGTGATGCTCCTGCTGCTTTCAGTGCCCAGGAGATTGCAAAGAAGCAGTAACCCTGGCTCTCTCTACCCCCACCCCAGGAAATATAGCAGTTTCAGGTTCCCTCTTTGGTGTCAGGTTTTAAGTGAGGCTAGCAGTTGGTAAGGGTCAGTGGGCATCATCCTCCGCCTGGAGCGGGCTACTGAGGAGGCAGAAAGCACAAAGGTTGAGAGAGGGACTTTTCATAGACTGCCTGGGTTCATAACCCAGCTCTGGCACCTTCTGGCTGTGATCTTGGGCCAGTTACCTAACCACTCTGTGCCTCAGTTTCCTCATCTGTAAAGTGAAGATAAAAATAGTACCTCTCCCTGGGGTTGTTTGAGAATTAAAAGACTTAATGCTTGTAACTGGGCAAATAATATGATGGGATTCATTTTTTCATTCCTATCATTCATCAGATATATGTTGATTACTCATAGTGGGGCAGATGGAGAAGGAGATGAACCAATAAATAAGACACCATCTTGGCCCTTGGGCTGGTTGACCTGAGGAAGTGCTCATTGTAGATGTGTTTTGAAACTGCGCTGTGAAGAGTGCTGAGGAAGTGATGGGGTGGTGGGGATAAGCTTTTCTAGGTGGGCTCCCCAGGAGAGGTGGCACTTGAGCCAAATTTTGGAGGATGAGCAGTCATCAAGAGCAGCTCCAGAATATGGGAAGGGCTTTAGCTAGAGTTCTAGTTGGACCAGGGACCTTAGGAGATGCTCTGGATGCTGTGTTTGAATTGATCTTTTACTTAGATTGTACGTTTAAATTGGGAGCCTGAAGGGTAGAGGGCACTGGTGGAGGTTACGTCAATAGGTAAAACCCTCCCATGCCACTCTTGCACTGCCATGGGAGAAACAGTCCAGCAGAGAGGGGAGGTGAGGGCATCCCAGAAGAAGGGAAATGCCTGGACATGCATGGAGGTATGAGAAGGCATGGCACATTCAGGGAACCCACTATCCAGGATATCTCAAGAATGCCCAGAGGTCAGGGGCCCATGGCTAGGGGTCCTCAAGCCTGGCCATGAACCTGGGCTGCCAGAGGTGTAAGGCCAACAGGTAGGAGGTGCACAGACCATGTGACCACTTGGTAGAGACTCTGAATACTTTCTCCCTCTGCCCACCCCTCCCCTATCTGAGAACACTGACCCATCTCACCTCCTGGCCCCACCCTACTGCTGGCCACAGCTGATGGCACCCAGAGACTGAGTGAGTTGATAATGGGTCCAGGATCTCTAAGTCCATGTAGGCTTTGGATCAAAGCTGCCATCTGGGCAGAAGTTGGAGCAGATATGAAGAGAGAAGGCAATACAAGAAGCAGGGAGGAAGAGAGGGAGGGAACAGGAGAGGGAGAGAGACAGAGAGACAGACACACAGAGGGAGAGACAGAGAGGACCCTGTAGGTCCTAGCCTAGGCCATCTTGGACCTGGCTCACTTGCTTCCCGTGAGTTTTGCAAGAAACTCCTGGTTCTTTACCAATCAATCTCACTTTACTTAGGCTTGCTCAAATGGCTTCTGTTTCTTGCAGCCAAGTGGTGTGGCAAGTTAATTTCTTGAAGTCTCCATTTCTGAGCCCACCAAATGACATTGTTAGACCAGATGCTGCCTAATACTTTTTTGGCTTCATGATTCTTATTTTTCTTATCTTTTGCCATGCTGAGCATGGTACCTTGCATACCATAGATGTCTAGTAAATATTTATAAATATAATTTTCAATGTGTATTCAGTTTGTATTATGACAGGGTAACATTTGACACCAAGTAATTAGTATTTCAATACATCCAAAAATGGAAGGGAAGCTTTGATGGAATGTAACCTTGGGGTTAAAGAAACTTGAATGGATTCCTAGACAAACTATACGAAATCTCCCACCTAATTGGAACACTATTCGGTTACCAAATTCTGTTTATAAGCACTTCGTTTAGAGGGATGGGTCCCCAGGGAGTTTAGCCTTAAAGCTCTCTACCAAATACTTTTGGTGAAAAGAGACATATTTGCTGGAAATGAATGAGTCTAAGCTATATACTTGGAATCCTTTGTTCTTTTTCCTCTCTTACCAGCCCCTGTCTATGCTTTAACTGGAGGGGGGAAAATCGAGTAAGATAGGTCTCCTGTCTGGGGCCAAAGACTCATGCACCTGAGCCTACTTAGGTACCAACTGTATGAGAGCTTTAATCCACCCTTCCATCTCCAAGGATGAATCCCGACGCTGTCCCATATAAATATTTTAGATGCTGTGGAAATATCTTAGTGGTTGATAAAGTGGACTCTTTTAATTAAGATAGTTGTTCCTCATAAAAGATAAGCTTGTGGAGTTCAGTGACAGAATCTTTGTTACTCAAATTTCCTTAGGTCTCTCCATTTTTTGAGAACAAACGGGGTCACATTAACAGCCATAAATCTAAATTTCACCAGCACACGCAGACTTTAGTCATCTGAAAATACCTCTGCACTGCTTTGGGAAGTGAGGTGTCTGTGGGGCGAGGGAGAGTTCACACAGGCATCTCTGACAAGTTCATAAACAATTCAAGGGACTCCAGACTTGTGTCCACCAGTACCCCGGTCATGTCAGCCATGGTCACTTTATCCTGTTAAGTTCTTTTTTTTCTTTGTATTAAAGACTTATTTTTTGTGTCTCTCTTTCTTTTTCCAGCTTTATTGAGATATAATTGACATACAACATTATGTAAGTTTAAGGTGTACAACATAATAATTTGATATATGTATATATTGCAAAACGACTACCCCAATAAGGTTAATTAACATATCCGTCGCCTCACATGGTTACCTTTTTTTCATCCTTTTAAGTTCTTTACCACTTGGCTACTGTTATATAATAAACTACCCCAAACCTTAGTGGCTGAAAATGATAGCCATCTACTCAGTTTGTGCTTTAATTGGTTGTTATTTGGGTAGACTTAGCTGGGCTCCTTTTTGCATCAATGGTCAGCTCTGGGTTGGGTAGGGAGCTTGACTGATCTTGGTTGGGTGTCCCACATGCCTGGGGCCTTGGCTCTGGGCCATGTGGTCTGTCCTCCTCCAGCAAGCTAGCTCAGCACCCTAGCTTATTCACATGACAGAGCCATGTTCCCATAGAAAGAGTAGAAGAATACAAGGCTTCTCAAGGCCCAGACTCTGAAAAGGCACAGTATGACTTCTGCCACATTCTATTGCCCAAAGCAAGATGTCAACCCAGATTCAAGGTGGGGAAGTAGACTCCACCTCTTTGTGGGAGGAGCTGCAAAGTATATGCAGGGAGGGGAATAAGTGTGACCATTTTGGCAATTCATTTACTACTTTCTGAGTAATGTCAACATATCAAACCCTTGAAACAGGGAAGCTGAGTGTTGGACTGTCTGTCCCTTAAGTGTTACTTAGCGGGAAGTCCCCAAAGCATGACTGCTTGGGCCCCAGAGTATTCCTGAAGTTTCTGAAACAGTCCTTTGAGTTGTAACTTAGAGCCTCTTCCATCTTCCCGGGATCACCCCCCCATGTGTCCCGGGGGCCAGGCTGGGGGCAGAGTTGAGTGACAATCTCACCTCTCTTCTGTCAACTAAAGCTTTGATACTGGACCAAATTTGGTTTCTTCTCTCCTTAGAATGAACATTATCTCCCAGGAGGGCCTTTTTTCACCTCTCGAACAAATACATTTCCAGCCAGCCCACCATGCTAGCGTGCCAGACAAGTTCAGATGTACTCAGGTCACTGAGGCTTCCTTATTTCTCTATAACTCATTAGATCTTCCTTTGTACATTCTCACCTCGTGGATAGCAGAGAAAAAAAAAAGGAGTCTGATACAATAATTTGCATTCCTGCTGGTCTTCTTAGATGAAAACTCTCTCAGAGTTCTTCCTTCCTTCCCAGCTATCTCCAAGATGGATCTTTGGAGGTGGTTCTGCCTTACCTTTTCTGGTGGTGGCATGTGAGGATGGTGTCTCCGGGTCCCCCCGGGCTCCCCTGCAGAGGGCCTACTCTGGACCATCCCTGGAAAGCAAAATGCTGAGGGGTGATGGCCCCATTCCTGGGTGTTTGCCTGGCATCTGCTGCTGAGGCCTGCAGCTTGTGTACCTCATGGTCTGTGTGCTCCACGCTCCTTCAGAGCTCTGTAGTGCTCCCTGACGCCCCCGGCCTTGACTCGGCCCTCACCAACGCTCCCTCTGAGTCTCTATCATGTCCTCCCACCAGCCCCTGAGCTAACCTTCGGGGTCAACCTGCCCCTCTCCATGCTGGCTCTTAGAGCAGATGACTTGCGTGTTCTGGCTCGCACCGCCTCAGCCCACTTCTTCCCCCAGCATAGCTGTGGTGGGCAGCTCCATGCACAATGACTCATGCCACCTGAAGTGCCAATGGCAGTGGCTCCTGCTTGTCTGCCTCAGAGGTTCCCTTGAGGCCAAAGATGTCCACACAGCCAGGAAGTAAGAAGAGGTGAGCTCTTTGGAAGTAATTCTTAAACAGTGGGAAATGAGAGTTAGCAGATAACTGCCCCAGTGCCCCCAGCTTCAGAGAGGACAATTCTGAGGCGCATTTTACACAGTTCCTCAGAGGGTCCCCAGAGGAATGGGGTGCTGGTGCCACACCCTTTATTGGCTTTTCTCCCTCCCTGTCTCACTCTCCTGCTTTCTGGGACCAGCTCCTAAGTAAACTCCCAAGTCCTTGTCTCAGGTTCTGCTTTTGAGGGGACTCAAACTAAGGCCCTATGGAAGGTCTAAGGCTCACAATTCCACTTCCTTCGGAGGCCCCTGGTCCTTGGGAGCAGGTGGGAACTTCTGCATCATGTCTATGCCACGCAGGAATTGTGGGTGACCCCAGAAAGCTAAACCCAGGCCCCGTCTGTGTAACTTGGTGGTCCACTAAGTTGACTTTAATGAGGCTGCCCCCTCCCCTAGGTCTGTGCCTGGGAACAAGGAGGAAGGACGTGGACAGCCAGTGTGGCCATTTCCTCTACTCTATCTCCAGACTCCCCTTAACCCATCAACATACCTCCTCACTCTGGCAGAAGTTCAAATAGGGCAGATGAGGCATTTCCCACTGTCTGTGTCCCTTGCTTCTTCCTCCCTCCTCCCAGAATCCACTGGGAACAAAGAGTGGGCTTTGGGCCTCCCACTTCTCCTCTGCATATCCTGCTTCTCCCCAGTAGAACTCTGATCTAGTGGCAAAGCCTGCCCCTTGAGACGTTATAGGGCGACATAAAGGAATTTGGAGAATCATTTTCTCTCTGGCCATGCTTGACATTCCTGCCACTGTTTTGCTAAAGAGAAATGGGAAGTCAGCTTTGAGACTCAGAGCTCATCAGTGACGTCCTTGCTCCAGAAAATTGTGGTGTCCCAATATGGTAGCCACTAGCCACATGTGGCTATTGAGTACTTGAAACGTGACTAGTGGAATTGAATTTTAAGTTTATATAATCTTAATTAATTAAAACATAAATTTAAAAACTGCTACTCAATTCAGTTAGTGGGAAACTTTTAGGCATGTTGAGAACAACTCGGGTGTGTCAATTTACTTTTTCAAGAAGAAATTTCATAAAATCTAAATACAGATCAAATATTTTTGATGAAAATTTAACGTCCAAATTGAGATGTGCTGAAGTGTAAATACACACAGCCTTAGCAGAAAAATAGAATGTAAAATACTCCGTCAATAACTTCTTTATATTGTTTACATATTGAAATGGTAATATTTTGATTTAAATAAACTATATCATTAAAATTAATTTCAGTTGTTTCTTTTTACTATTTTTTTTTTTTTTTTTTTTTTTTTTTTTTTTTTTTTTTTTTTTTTTTTTTTGTGAGGAGATCAGCCCTGAGCTAACATCCGCCAATTCTCCTCTTTTTTTGCTGAGGAAGACGGCCCTGGGCTAACATCTGTGCCTATCTTCCTCCACTTTATATGGGACGCCGCCACAGCATGGCTTACCAAGCAGTGCGTCGGTGCGCGCCCGGGATACGAACCAGCGAACCCCGGGCCGCCGTAGCGGAGTGCGCGCACTTAACCGCTTGCGCCACTGGGCCAGCCCCTCTTTTTACTATTTTTTTAACTTTTTTTTTTTTTTTTTTGCTGGGAAAGATTTGCTCTGAGCTAACATCTGTTGCCAATCTTCCTCTCTGGTTTTTTTTTCTCCCCAAAGCCCCAGGACACAGTTCTATATTTTAGTTGTAAGTCCTTCTAGTTCTATGTGAGCTGCTGCCAAAGCATGGCTACTGACAGATGAGTGGTGTGGTTCTGCGCCCGGGAACTGAGCCCAGGCCGCCAAAGAGAAGCGTGCCGAACTTTAACTGGTAGGCCATCAGAGCTGGCTCTTTTTTTTTACTATTTTTAATGTAGCTAGAAAGTTTTAAATTGCACCTGTGGCTTGCACTGTAGATAGTTCTAGGCAATGCTTATCTCCTGCTTCCCTGCGGCCATGTGCCTCTGGGTTCAGTCCCTGGGGGTGGAAGGCTGCAAGAAAATATGGTTTAAGGGTGGGCTTTAATGTATTCGGTTTAATATTTGCAAATATTATCCCTGATACAGAATTATTGTCCCTACACTGCCTTGAAGGAAAAAGTCCTATTCTTTTTCCTCCTGTGCTTTCTGTATGGACAAATTGATGAAAAGAAAGATGTTTTCTGGTGTTTTGAACTAATCAATCAATTTATTCACTAAGATGGAGAATGTTAAGTGAAGAGGAACAGATTTTGTTTTAAATAGGTCAGGGTTCCTGGTAGCCTAATTTGGACAATGTAAGCCTGCCTCTAGCCCCAGTTGATTGGTCATAGGATGGTCACTTGACCCAAGCTGGGCCAATGAGCAGCTCTCCTGGGAGACTGGAGTAGAGACTAAGGGATTTTAGCTCTACCTGGCTGCTTTCTTCAACAGGGAAGCTCCAAGCCCCAGTGATGGAAGCCATGGCCACCCTTTGTCATGTGTCTGGGATGCAGGGAAGCCCAGTCTATGATGAGAGAGAAGAGCGGGCCCCTCCTGGGTTCCTGGAAGCCCTCCAGGCTCTGGATTTGCCTCTAACTGAGCTCTCCCTGCAGTTCTGACCCTGAGGTTATAGAGAAACCCCCTTGTCCTCATAACACACTCCCCGGAGGGTGTTCCATTACCTGCAAAGGAAAGAAGCTTGACTAATACAGAGTAGTGGCTGGGGGGAGAGGTGAGGGAGGTAGGGGTTCCGGTGCGTGTGTGAGGGGGAATTAACGGGAGAGCTTTGTGTTTATAGCTCAAGGGGAAAGAACCAGAAGATAATTTTTTTTTCTATAGAAAAAGCTGATCAGTGGTCTCCTTGTTCTGGGGCAGCTGACACAGTTTTCAGCACCACCCTGCAGCTGCATTTTGGGTTCAAAAGACTTTTGTGGCTGCCCTGGGAAGCAGATCACCATTTGTAACATTGTTTCTAAGGGAGACACATTCCAACATCCAAACAATGAATTTATAAAGAATGTTTGGCTTCCAGGAGGGATGAGCTGATCCGGCTGTACCCCGGGGGTTGGCTACCCATTAACGGTTAGGCCCCTTTCCTCTTGGCGTGGAGACTGACTCTGCAGAGCTGGAGTATGAATGCGAGGGGAGAATTCTGATAAGAAGGAGGGAACAGATAAGGAGCTCCGCAGCTGGGGTGCTCTAGGGTTTCCTGTGCACTGAGAGCCCCTGGAGGTCCAGGGATGGATAAGAGGGGGAGGTGAGAGGTGGACAAAGAAACTTGGCCTCCTTCACATTGCTGTCACGTCTGCCAGCCCGCGAAGTCGAAGGGGCCTCGCTTAGCCCCCTGCTCAGCTCAAACTGTTTTTGGAATAAGCCCGAGTGTTAGAAAAAAAATCCTACATCCTCTGCCTGGGGAATCCGGGGTGCCCAAAGTGGGCTCCTCGGGGCAGCGTGACTGTTCCCTTGGAGTGGCTGTCACAGCACGGGGCGAGCCGAGGGGCTTGGGCCAAGACTCCATCCCTCTTGGAAAGGGCAGCGGCGAATGGGGTGAGGGGAGCCAGCTCATCCTCCCCACCCCCGCACTCCTACCCCCTCCCCGCCCCCCCAGCCCGGAAGAAGCGCTGGCAGCCGGAGCCCCGACTCGGAGGCAGGGAAGGAGGGGACGCGCAGCCAAAGCATTGTCTGGGAGGGAGGGGAGAAGCTCCGCCCCCCGGGGGGAGGGGAGAAGGGGAGGGAGGGCGGGAGAGGAGGGGAGGAAGAAAGGCGAGTGGAAGAGGGGTGGGGAGAGATGGAGAGCTAGAGAAAGAGGGGGAGGGAGGACGGTCAGATCGCATAGGGCAGATAAAGGCAGGGGGGCGGGCGAGAGGGCGAGGAGGGGCGGAGAGGGAGCGAGGAGGGCGGGGCGCCCGACCCCCAATCGCGCGGCCGCCGCCTCCCAGCTGGGCTGGATTTGAGCCCGGCCCGCCGATCGCTGACCCAGGCGCCGGCTGGAGCAGCCCCCGGCCGCGGCACCCCCACTTTGCAACTCCACGGTCCCCGCGGCGCGAGCGAGATGCAGCCGGCTCTGGACGCAGGCAAGGCGCTGGGCGCGGGGTGCTGGGCGCGGGGTACCGGGCGCGCGATGCGGGGCGCAAGGTGCCGGGTACCGGGCGGTCCTCTCTCGCCTGCCTCGCTCCTGCCTCGCCGAAAGTTTTCTCGCAGTGTCTCTTCTCCCGTCCAGGTCAGCCCCTCGGTCCTCGCCTGCCCCTGGTCTCCTGCCTCTCCCCCAGCCTCACGGGGTTCCCGGGCGTGCGGACTCCCCAGGGGCCGCGTGGGTGCGGAACCCCAGCCCGCCCGCCTTCCGCCGGAGAAAGTTGTGGCTCCAAGCTCGTCCTCCCCCTCCGCCCCCAAGGGCGGCGGCAGGAAGGCGCCCCCACCCCATACCCGGGGTCCCTGGGACTTCTTGGCGGTGCGGCCGGGCAGCAGGTGCAGGGATGGCAAATCCCGAGGGCCCTGGGGAGTGGCCAAACCCAATCCGGTCTACTTCTTACCCGCCTAAAGGACGCCTCCCTGGAGGGGAGGGGCTCCAGCTCCCTCTGCCTTCAGAAGGGCGCAGGGTGCGTGGGGGCCCTCGGTCCTCGGGGCACTTCCCCTTTGCAGTCTCCCGGCCCGCCTCCGGAGCTGCTGCCTGAGGTCGTTCGGGACCTCGGCTTTGCATCCTCTCTCGCCGGAGAGAGGCAGGTGCCTTGGGCGGACCCCGGCCACTTCTGCATTTCCAGTGGCTGCTTTGCACTCAGCTCCTAAGCTAGGAGAGCCCTGGGGACAGCAGAGAGGCACGATGGCCTGACAGGGAGAGGAGGGTTCCATGTTACCCTGGGGCGCTCTGTGGGTCTGGTGTCACAGCACCTCGGTGCCTCAGTGACAGGAGCCGAGTGTGAGGCTTCTCAACGCTGCGATGCGCTTTATTCCCAGGTGTCGGGAATCCAGGTCCCTAAATCATGTTCTTCCAGAGGACAGAGGCCGTGTCTAGAGCTGGCGAGGTTTATAGTAAGTACCTTACATGAAATGAATGAATGTTTGAACCAATGAGCTGACAAATAACAATTTATTCTGGAGCGGAACTGGGTTCCTGCCACAGTTGATCTTGGTACAATGGGAGGAAAGAATTAGAAACAATGATTCTTTTAAACAGCTGCAAGACAGAGCCAGCGGCCTTCTTTCCAAAGCATCTGGATGAGGAATCTGGGGTTGGATTTATTTTACTTATCAATTCGTATTTGCTTGGAACTTTTTCTGCAGGTGGTCTGAAAAATTAAAGAAGCTTCTCATGGCTAAGGTATCTTGGGTTGTTTGAGGAGAGTTCCTTTTTTTTTAAACTTGTGTCCTAATGCAGTGTCCCAGGGACTAAGTGTGGAGTTGGCTTGGGAGGTGCCCATTTGGGATCAGAAACCCTGGGTGTGGGCACCAGCTGTGTTTTCTCCTCTAGACAGGCCAGCCTGATGCCTGGAAGCTTTGGCTGTCTAGTGGGCCTCAGTGGATAGAAGAGGGCCCCAAAAGATGGCTGAACTCAGAAAGGTGGGGTAGTTTTGGAAACAGAGTAGTTCTTATTCTGGGAGAAGATGGAGGCATAGCATGCAGCCTGCCCAGACACCTGGGAATCTGGGCTGGTACGGGTTGGGATTCCCTGTGCTGGGGGGCTGGGAGGTGAGTCTTGCTCCTCCCTCAGAGGATGAGAGAGCAGAGGTGGAGTATTGGGGAGACAGGATATTCTTTGGGGTGCAGCCTAGACATGTCCCATGCTCCTCTGTCCTCATTTTGGTGCTGGTGAAATCTGGTTAGAATGATGAGGGACACCTTTGGGGAACCTGGCTGATAGGAGGCCAGGGAATCTGAGGTCCCCAGTTATGCCCTCCTCAAGGGGAAGGTGGGGGCTGTGCCCTCTACACCTGGCTGAGTAGGCCAGAGTGTGTGCAGGACCTGTGCCTGCTGTACCTGCAGCCAGCAGCATCCCCACTTTCCTGAGGGTGCTCCCCTTCTGCCCCTGGGGCTCCAGAGTCCACCTCTCTGCATCTCCGCAAGGCTTCTGTTTGGGGGTTCAAGCCCTCTCTCCAGTTTATGTTCTCTTAAGAATCGGTCCAGTGTAGTGGACCATCCTACATGTTGTTTTCAATCCCTCAGTTCACGTCCTTACTCTCGGATGCGCTGGCCTACCTAGGACCTCTCAGTCACCCGCTGGTTTTGCTTTGATTTCTTCGTCTATTTCCTGGTGCCCTGGAGCCAAACTTTATGTCTGCCTTGTATGTGTGAGCTGCTTAGAAATGGCCGAGAGGGTTGGCTGGAGAAGTGCCCAGGACCACACGTCCTGGCCCTCTGCTGGAGTGCCAAGGCTGGACTGCAGGGCTCACCAGAAAAGGGTCCTGTCACCAAAGCATAAAAGAACCTTGGCCTGATAATTGCATTCAGTTCTCTAGGATACTTTGGCAGGGAGTGTCCTCACTGACTGGGAGGTGGGAGTGCAGAGGCAGCCCAGATTGCCAGAGAATCCTGCGGAAAGGCTGGGAGAGGGACTGGGTGATCCAAGAGCAGTCCTGGGACTTGCCCGCGTCTGCTTGTCCTCTCCCCCAGAATGAGCAACTGGGCAGATCTCAGCAGTGTGCTTGGAATGGAACAAAACGTCCGGTCCCAGTTGTCAAGCCATGGTTGCTGAGAGCTGCTACAGCTGGTTTATAAAACTAGAGTACCCCTCCCGCCACTCTTCACAATATGGTCCAGTTGTTTACCCCAATAACACACTGTCCTATTTAAACACCTCCCTGCCTCTCCAGAAGAATTTTAAATAAGTCCTTAAGGCGAGGTGAGTTCCCCCAGGCCCGTGACTGCTGGTTTCATTTATTTGGCCTGATTGTGGGTTCCCCTGGAGGATATGGCTGTGGGAAGGTGGAGGGAAGGGGATGGGGCAGGAGGCACAGGGCATGCAGGGCACAGCCTCCAGACTTGGCTGATTGGGCAGCCGGGTGGTCATTTTTGACCATCCTTGGATGGCAGACTCTAGAGCCTGTAATCACAGGTTGATGCGGCTGCTTGGGATGACAGCTTGAGGCTGCAGAAGGCCTGCCCAAGGCAGCTGTGGCCGACCAGAGAGGGAAGCCGCTCATAGAAGAAGGGCTTAAGGCAGGGCACTTGGCTAATTCCCGTGGGATGAGCAGAGTGACTTAGAAGGGCTTTTTCTATTCCTTCTGTTGAAACAAATTGGCAAAAGGATACCTTGTGCTTTCCTTGGACATGTCAACCCAAAGTGATTTGACAAAGTGGGTTTACTTCACCAGCATGGCACTTTACCCATATTTGGCACTCAGTAGGTGTTTGATTAACTGCTCATTTCTATAAGAGTAATGAAGAGAGTATTGGAGTTTGAATGGAAGTCTACCATTTTCTAGCTGTGTGATATCCGGCAATAAAATAGATGCTGTGAGCATCCTTCCCATGTTTCCTTGGCCTCAACCAATGGCTGATGGAAGAAGGTGTGTAAATACTGCAGCTCCCTCACTTCTCTGTTGGGGTAACTTTGAGGCATGTTCTATGCTGTCTCTCAGGGCCGCCTAGCAGGACTGAATCCCAATTGCTCACAGTGGTAACTTGCTCCCTTCATTGGCTGCCTTCCTTTCCCTGTTTCACTTTCCCGTTCTCCTTCTATGTGCACTTGAACTCTTGTCTTAGGGTCAACTTCTGGAAACTAACCTAAGACAGGCCTTAGTCTATAGTTACAAAGTCACTTAAAGTCTCTGGGACTCAGTTTTCCCAACTGGAAGATGGAAATAATAACTGTCTCACAGTGATACTGTGATTTGTGCTCAGATGGGGGCCTGGCACACAGGAAGCATTCAGGCAAACATTTGCTGGCTCGTTGATTAATATGGAAGGGGCTATGATAGGTTTGGGAGTGAGTATTATGATGGACCGTGGAGAAGTATAATGCTTTGGAGAGAGAGGAGGTCCTTGGGTTAGGTGAAGAAACTAAGCTCACCTGCTCATGGTTTTCACATTTAGATTGTGACCAGTGATGTGCTGATAAATATTTGACAGCTGGCTCTTCAGGGGGGCAAACAAAGCGCTGCTTTGTGGTATTTGCTGATTTCTGTAGTGTAAATATTCCCACCGTGGCTGACTGCAAGCTACTAACATGGCATCACTGAACACTGAGCTGGGAAGAGATGCGCACCCTCAGCCCTTGAGAGCCAGTAGGAGCAGCTCCAGCACACACACTCTGGCCATGACTGAGCTGGG
Source organism: Diceros bicornis minor (assembly GCF_020826845.1). Classification (NCBI taxonomy): domain Eukaryota; kingdom Metazoa; phylum Chordata; class Mammalia; order Perissodactyla; family Rhinocerotidae; genus Diceros; species Diceros bicornis. Next base: position 33,032,063 of record NC_080758.1, on the reverse strand, counting down.
ATGTGACCTCAGCGATCCTCATTTCCAATTTTGTACACGGCGTGAAGAGGATAAGAATTGTACTAGGTGTCCAAAATTTGGGGTATATTCAAACTCTGCCGTTGAACAATTGGCTGAATCACTGTGTGCAGACACTTTGGGGGTTCGTTTAAAGATTATTGAAATGTTTACGCATGAGTCCTTTTGTACCTCAGTTTCCCCATCTCCAAGGCAAGGGATTAGATGATTCCCCAGGTCCCTTCTAGCCATTGGTCTCTTTGGGAAGAGTCCCTTGCATTCTCCTGTCCACACAAGAACAAAACCTTTACCACAAGAAAACCTTTCACGTGTCCACACTTACGTTGCCTGCCACGGGGCACCCAGCACTGGGCCATCCTAGAGTTGCTGTGGCCTTTCCTGCTGGCACAAGGGAATTCGGTAGACATTGACCCAGTAAAATTCTGCCCTCTTTGTGTACCAGTTACACTTCATGACACAGACATGTGGGGGGAGGATGGGGCGGGAGGAGCTGGTTGCTTGTGGGAAGGACATTCTCTGTTTTCCTGAACCACTATGCAATGTCGTAGACACCCAAGTGGAATCCAAGCAAAGTCCGTGTGGAGAAAGGGACTTTTCTATGACAGAATTCAACATCCCTGGTGGGGTTTTACTCCTGATGCTCTGTTGACAGTCCTCCCGAGGGAGTCTGACTCAGCAGTTCCGCCTGTAGGAATTCTTATCCTAAGGATACAGTTGGACAAGTGCAGGAAAATTTGTGCACAAGGATGTACCTTACAGCATTATTTATAATAATAACACCACCAAAAATGGAGACTAAATACCCAACAATAGCAAACTTGTTAATTATGGTATATTATACATTGGAATACCATGTGGCTACAAAAAAATATGGGATATAGATGTGTATCTATTAACATAGAAAAATATGATATCTTTCTAAAAGGTAGGTTACCAAACAGTGTGCTATTTTTGTAAAGTATATCCTATCATTTATTTATATTTGCCTCTGGAAGGAAGGATGGCAAAATGTTAAGAGTGATTATCTGAATGGTGGAATTTTGGGAGATTTTGATCTCAATCTTTTTTTTTCATATTAAATATTTTTTATTTTTAATTATGGTAAAATATACATAACATGAAATTTACCCTTTTAATCATTTTTAAGTGTGCAATCCAGTGGCTGTCTTAGTCTGTTTGGGCTGCTATAACAAAATACCACAGACTGAGTGACTTATAAACAACAGAGATTAATTTCTCATAGTTCTAGAGGCTGGAAGTCAGACATGAGGGTGTCAGCATGGTCAGGTGAGGGTCCTCTTCCAGGTCACAGACTTCTCATTGTATCCTCACATGGTGGAAGGGGCTAGGGAGCTCCCTGGGGTCTCTATTCTAAGGGGACTAATCCCATTCATGAGAGCTCTACCCTCATGACCTAGTCACCTCCCAAAGGCTCCTCCTCCAAATACCATCACATTGGGGGTTAGGATTTCAGCATAGGAATTTGGAGGGACACAAACATTCAGACCATAGCTGTGGTGTTAAGTACATTCACAATGTTGTATGACCATCACCACTATCCATTTCCAGAACTTTTCCATCAGCCCAAAAAGAAACTCTGTACCCATTAAACACTAACTCCCCATTCCCTCCCCACCAGCCTCTGGTAATCTCTTCTCTGCTTAACTGTCTATGAATCTGCCTATTCTAGGTACCTCGTAGAAGGGAAATTGCTCCATTATTGTCCTTTTGTGGATCATAATCTTTTTGCTTATCTATATTTTTAGAATAAAAAAAAGTCTGTTTTACTTCTGTAATAAAAAAGAAAGGAGAGAGAAAGCCCTAAAAGGAGTTGTGGTATTTGGTCTCTCGTGGTTTCATTTCAGGCTGGGCCACAAGGTCCTGGCCATCCTTCCTGCCCGTGCCACCATCACCTGGGGTGGGCTCAGGGTCTGACCCTCCATCTGTGCCTGGCAGGACAGAAGCGGGTGGCCAAGTGTTGAGGAGTACAGCCCTGCCTGCCTCAGAGCTGACCACAGTTGTGGCTTGCCGGTTGCTGGCAGCTGGGTCTCAGGCCCCAGACCCTCTGCTGAGAATTGTGTCATCTCAGGGTTTTCTGTGTGTGGTGGTGGAATTGAGAGGAGGTGCCCTTGGGGTTTACCATGCCTTGAACCTAACAGCTGCCCTGCGGCGAGTGAGGTCCACACCAGGTGGAAGTGGGTTGGTGAGACCACCTTCCCTGAAGATTGAGAACGAGAGCCGCAGCCTTTCTATTTTGAGCACCGTTTGTGTGTTCTAGACCCTGCGGCTCGACTCAACCTGTTAACTGCTCACCATGGTGGCTGTGGGTCTGGCTGCTGAATGCTTCGTCCATGGCAGGGTCAGCCCGACTGGGGTGCAGGGAGGACTTCAGCTGGTGGGGTCCATGAGGCCACAAGTACTCTGGGCAGATGGGTAGTAGCCTCAGATAATCAGTGCTCTCTTCCTAAAGCCCCCTGTAGGATCTTACAGTTGATCACACAGACATTTGGGGCAAGGATTGTTCTCTGGTGTATGTGACGGGATAATTGGGGACATAGTACAGTGGGGTGGGGGCAGGGGAGACCACGTATGCACTTCAGCTTTAGGTCAAGTCTGAGGTGAGAGGAGTTCGGGAAGCTTCGGGACCCAGAATCGGGAAACCAGGTCGCATGGCTCTGTTCAGGGGTCATGGGAGTGTGTCAAGTGGCTTTCCTCTGGGACACCTAGTTCTGTGGAAGAGGCTTTAAGTTCCTTGTTAAGTGAGCTCCCAGAAGGGCCTACCCAGCAAGTTGGTGAGAGGACGTAGGTGTGGGAGGGACAAACGTGCCCACTGGGATCTCCAAAAGTTTCTTAACCTAGCTCGGCCTGTTAGCTGTCCGCCCAGTGGGAGTCTGCTCTTTTGCTCCCAGACAGTTGGGGAAGTGTCAAGATTTTATAGACAGCCTTTGAAGGCCATTTTGAGAAGTTCTGTTTTTGTGGTGCTGATTTTTCTTTAGAGTTAGTCAGCTGGTTGCAGAGCAGGCAGAAGAGGGCATGAATGTGGTTTTGTGGAAAACTTCCCCTCAGCCTCCTGGAAATGTTCTGGAAACCCCCGGACGAGCTGTCTCTCGTGGCACTAGGAAGGGTCTGAGATCTGCTGTATGTAGGGTGTTAACAAGGTTAAAGGAGAGTGGATGTAAGATGCCCCACAATGGCTGCCCCAGGGGAGCCCTCAGCACGCTCCAGACCCTTCCTTCCTTCTCCCCTCCTTACTGCTTCTCAAGTGCAAGGAACCTGCCCGTCTCTGTGGGTGGAGGAGGCCAGCGATCCTGGCTTTTGGGTTTCCAATCCTGGCCCTGGGTAGCAAGGAGAGGAAACCCCAAGATCTCTGAACACAAAGCTCAGGTTCTTGGCCTATAGCACCAAAAAAGGAAGAACTGCTGGGGTTCCCTTAGGAAGGGGAAGTGAGGTCAGAGATGAGTCTCAGAGAAGCCACTCAGTAAACAGGAAGTGTGGCTAGAAAGAAACCTGTGCTTGGAGGAAATGGTGAACTGGAGGTGGCCCCTCCTCACCTGCCCGGAGAAGTCAGCACGTCCCTGCAGAGCCGAGATACTAACCAACAGCTGGGCGAGTGGGGGCTCAGAGCGCACCCAGTGATACAGGCCTTGGGCCCTCCCCGTGGGACTGGGCTCCACTCACACCCCGTAATTATTGGGCCAGAGGAAAGCTTAATTTGCCCTCCCCCAGCTAGGACGTGAAACTACCCTATAAAATAGCCCTCAGTTTTGAGAAATGCAGGTCAAGGAATGCTTAGTCTAATTGCCTTATTAGTGCCAGCGTTGCTTCCACCAACTTCCCACTCTTTCCTCCAGCCAACTCAGTCACACAGAATTGCACACTTGGTTGAATTTTAGCCCATGAAGGGATACATGGCAGAAGGTGGCTGAAGGTGACAGAGGTGCTGGCTAGGGCTGGCCCCATGGCTTAGCGGTTAAGTGCGTGCGCTCCACTGCTGGCGGCCCGGGTTCGGATCCTGGGCGTGCACCGACGCACCGCTTCTCCGGCCATGCTGAGGCCGTGTCCCACATACAGCAACTAGAAGGATGCGCAACTATGACATACAACTATCTACTGGGGCTCTGGGGAAAAAAATAAAAGGAGGAGGATAGGCAACAGATGTTAGCTCAGGGCCGGTCTTCCTCAGCAAAAAGAGGAGGATTAGCATGGATGTTAGCTCAGGGCTGATCTTCCTCACACACACACACACACACACACAAAAGAGGTGCTGGCTGAAGGTGACAGAGATGCTGCTTTAGGGAGGCAGAGGTGACCAGGCCCTTCCCTGGGGTCTGTAGATGTAGATTGGAGGGTTAGCTTTCCAGGTCTTTGGTTTTTCTAAACCAGAGTCTAAATTCCACACACACTCACACACACACTCACACACACACTCTCTCCCCACACATTCTCCCTCACACTCCCATAGCTACACATTCATGCACATGCTTACTCTCCCTCACACACCCATGTACTATACGTTTACTCACATTCTCACAACCCATACCTACACTTTTACACACACACTCCCTTACACACCTGTACTACGTATTTACACACACACATTCACACACACACACCCCTGCACATTCACACATACACACAGCTTTTTCTCTCTGGAGTGTTTACTTCCTTTATGCCTTTTTTTTGTCCCACACCAACACTCTAGTTCTCTGCTATGAGGCTAAGCGCCCTTGGGTTTCCTTCTAAACATCCATCCAGAAGGTCAAAAACTGTGGACGCTGGTGGGACTTCCCTATAAACAAGCAGTTGCTCATCCGGGCCTGTGTGGTGATTGTTTGGGTGGGTCCAGTGGTGACTTTCCAGGTCACTTACCTGGCCACCTGCCCGCTGGTATGGAAGTGGGAGGCAGGACCTTCTGGCAGGAATCCCAGGGCCATTTCCTCAGATCTTCCTCAACCATGTTGGGGATTCAGGCCCACGTGCTAAAGGCCTGAGCAGGAGGGGCCAGGGCCCTGGTTGGCAGTGGAAAGAGCAGGGGCTTTGCAGACCAAGCTGCCTGAGGAGGTCCCCGCTTGGCCACTTGCTGAATCTCAGTTCCTCATCTGGTGGACGGGCCAGACAGGGGCTGCCTCCTGGGATGGAGCGAGGTTTCCTGTCAGCAGGGGCCTTGGACCTGTCGTCAGTCAGGCCCCCAAGTTTTTTCCAGAATGGGGGAGCAGGTGGCTGGTTGGGCCCGTGAGCATGACGGATACCTTGTTCTTTAGACAGAGGGTGAGATGTGACTGAGGGTCTGTGGCTCTGTGACGTTGCAAGTGGCCAGGTCCCTGGACAGGGTCTCCATCCTTGGCCTCCACAGGGACTGCTTTTCCTATAGCTTGTCTGTCCTGCCAGTCACCCGCTGGCCCCCCTTCCCTGGGACTCTTGACCTGCTGTGGCTGGCGCCTGAAGCCAGCCTGCGCCTGCTTGTCCCGCTCGGAGTCCCTCACATCCGGCACTTGGCCAGGACACCTATAAGGAGCACTGGGCTTCATGTCAGCTCTGTGACCTGGGACAAGTTGCCTAACCTCTGGGCCCTTCTGTTTCCTCATCTGTAAAATGGTGAGAATAAAGCCTTCCCCGTGCATTCTTGTAAGGAGTAAGATGAAGCTTCTAGAGCCTTGTTACCTGCAGCACCAGCATCACTGAGGAGCTTGTGAGGAATGCACATTCTCAGGCCCCACCCAGTAGTACTGAATCAGAAACTGGCGAGTGGGGGAAAGAAATCTGCAATTATGAGCCCCCCAGGGGATTCTGACACACACTCAAGTGTGAGAACCACTCCTGCAGAAGATGGCCCAGTCCATTGATTTTTAGCTGAAAACTCATCCCTTTCACCTCAAGAGAAGCTGTAGTAAACAGGGGTTCTCTTTGTAGCCCGACAGTCCTGGATTTGAACCCCAGCTCCACCCCTTCCTGGCTGTGTGTCTTGGGACAAGTTACTTCGCTTCTTTCTGCCTCAATTGTTTCATCTGCAAAATGAGGATATTAAGGTTTCTTTCTTCTTAGGGTCGTTGTGGGGATTAAATGAGTTGTGGCAGGTAATAGCCCATCTTAAGCTCGCATTTATGGTAGCTGTCTGTTATTCACATTTGTTGTTTTATTGTTAGCACAATAATAATATCGTGATTGTTCTGTTCCCGATTTGTGGGGGAAAACAGGTTTGAGGTGCCTCCTGTGACTAGTCGGCTGAGAGTTCTCTTGAGCTGAGCCCTTCCTACTCGCCTCCAGGTGAGTGCCATCCCTCCTCAGGCCTGGCAAGCCATCCTCTTCCCAAAGACCTTCCCCTCCCTCTTCCCTGATGCTTAGCATTATTTTGGGGCGGGGAGGGACAAAGCCTTTATCCACAGTCAGACATAAAGCTGAGGAGGTGCAGTACATACACCGAGGACACTTGACCTTGTGTCTCCCTTTGCTGGTGTTTGGTGTGAGACCCTTTCCTGAGCAGAGTGATTGGAGGAGCTGTGTGGGTGGGTCCTGGAGCCTGGACACCTAGGGAGGGAAAAGGGATGGAGGCGGTCCGTTCAAGGAAGGGAGGATCAGTGGGGTGAACACGTTCCAGAGAGGACACAGGCCTGGCCAGTGAGTGGGCCTTTTCTTGAGTAAAGCGTGCCGGTGGAAGGCAAAGCGTGCCCCGTTTCCTTCCGAGTCAGCCTGAATCTTGCCCATGTCTGGGATAGGCTCAGGTTCAAGAACCTCTTATAATCTCTAGATCTTGGCAGGGCCCCAGGCCGCGGCTCAAGTCTCCTTCCTCGGGTGGCGCAATAGGGCTGGGGTTTCCTGTTTGCCATCTACACTTCTTCCTGCCCCCATACCAGGGGGCTGCAGTGAAGAAGGGTCAGCACTGTCTCCTCCATCGCTGCTTGGTTAAAAAGCAGAGTCCCTCAGGAGACCTGCTGGGCAGTCTTTGACACTATGGTATGAAGTACTGTGTTGGATAACTTGCTTTTCCAACCTGGGAGCTCCAGATTGTCCCCAGAGAGCAGGGCAGAGTTCAGAGAAGAGGTGGGGACAGGCCCCAAAAGGGGAAGCTGTGGGCCTCCAGCAAGCGTTTCCTTTGCATCTGGGGCCCGGGGCTGGCTTCCTGGCTTCTGCGGTGTGGTGCCTGGGTTTGCATGACGGGCATCAGCTCTCTGTTGCTCTCCACTGTTCCCTTTCCCCTTTGAAATATTAGTAATGGGGAGGGATATGCTAAAGTCTCAACTCAATTTGCTTTTAGAAAATTCTATTCCTTCCATTCTTGAAAGGCTGCTTTGAGATGCAGTTGGTGGTGTCCTCAGTCTACACAGCTCTGTTCCTACCAGAATTCATGGTGGTTCTCAGCCCTGGTGGTACATTGGCATGACCTGGAGAGGCTTTAAAAATGTTCATGCCTGGACCCCTCCCAGAGGGTCTGATGTAATTGGTCTGAGTTGCAGCCTAGACATCAGGAATTTTAAATCAACTCCTCTCCCCCGGATCCATCCCCGCTCCGGGAGAGTCTGTTGAGCACCCAGAATTAGAACCTCTGAGGTGTCGTGTCTCAAGACCAGCTGTTCCTCCTTCCCCCTTTGGTTTCAGCTGAGGCCTTGGCAAGTGCACGGCCCTCTCACTGGTCCTGGGGTGGCTCTGTGGGGTTTGCCTCCCTGGGAATTCTCGGGGAAAGCCCTCCCCTCCCAGCTGGTCTCTCTCTCCTAGCTATACTTTCTTAGAGACTGGGACTGCCTGGGTGCTGTGAATTGGCTGTTGCCCCCCACTCCCCTATCCTACCCCGGGGGCTGAAGGGGGAGAGGAGTGAGGCCTGGCTCCTGCCGTACAACCAGGAAGACGGTTTAAGAAACAAAAAACCACCAAAGGGGAGGTTATTCATCTCACTCTGGACTTTCCTGCGAGGGGTTGCCCGTCTCTCTGTTCTGTGTTTGCCCCCTCCCTCTGGGGACTTCCCAGTTGATGAATAAGATGAGAGACACTTAGTCTCTAGGCTGGATCTGTGTAGGGATTAGCCAGCGTCCCGGGGAAGCCCCAGGACCAGATTAACCTTGGTGTGTTCCCTGGGCTCCCTGACAGAAAGCAGGAGAGGGCACCAGAGCTTGGAGGGACCAAGAGCTAAGAACAGAGGAGATTCTGTTCTCTTTGGAGAGAGCTTTGGATGCCATTTCCCACCTCCTCCAGCTTCTTGAGGTTTTGATGCTTGCACTCCTCACAGGAAGCTGAGCTGGCAAATTTCAAGGGCTTGGACGGACCCTCATTTATTCTTGGGGGGGGGCATCGCGTGGGAGGCTGGAAACACCTGTGAGTGGGGGTCTGTGAAAAGGAAGAGGAAAGGATCTTTTGTGAAACAGCTACAGGGTTTTGACTGGTCCAGAGCTTGGGCACGTCTGTCCCCATTTCTGCAGCTTAAGCCTCACACCACACCTGGTGGTCCTGTGTGGGCAGCTGTTTCCTCCCAGCTTGTGGGGGGAGGGTGAAAGTGACAGACCCAGGAGCTGCTTCAAGCCCATCCAGGGGGCAGGTGTAGTGGACACTGTAGGTACCCACCCAGATCCCCTTTATCTATCACGTGTTATGGGTGTTGATGGGTCTTAGCTGCTCCCTCGTCCTGAGAATTGCTCTTGCATGGAAATGCCTGGGAGCTCACCCCCTTCTCCCAGGGGTGGCCTTCAGCCAATGACTGACTGGCACAGGGGTACAAAGGCCTGGCCTGCCTGTCCCGTGTGAATAACTGCACGGGACAACTCTGTGGAGTTATTCACACCCTGGAGCTCCCGTGGGATCAGGCTGTGGCTGGATTCCAGCTGAACCCACGTCACTGCTTAGCTCCTTCCCGTGCCAGGTCCTGCTTCCCTCTCTTATGGGTTTCTCTTGAAAACACTTCCTCAGTAAATCACTTGCATGAGAATTCTTGTGTGGGGCTCTACTTCTAGGAATCCCCGGACCTAAGACAGCAGATTAGCTTTCCTTGGGCTGGCTGTGGAACCCAGTCCTCTCTTGAAGTAATAATGATAATGGGAATATTTGCAGGAGAGTGGCACAGGCTGGGAGCTGGGGCTCCAGAGAGAGGAGGCTCCAGGTCCAGGAGGGGAAAGAAACACCAGGCAGATGGTTTCTGTGTGGTGGTAAGTGCTGTGGTGAAGCACAGGCTGAGGGGTGAGCCCCTGTCCCGCCACACGGCCCAGGGGCTGCGGGGACAGTTGTAGGGGGAGCTAGGTTTTGGATCAGGGAAGTGGCTGGGAAGTTGTCTTATTCAATGGCTTAGGAACCTCCCCTTTGTCAAGACATTCTCTTGGATCTTAAGGAAGGTTGTACCCCCAAGATGTCTTTGGAGCAGACGGGAAGTATTGGATGAGTCTCCACATGGGACATGGTAGCTTCCACTGACAAGCTGGATGGCATCACCTAAGCGCTTAATAGAGCTGAGGAGAACCTGGAACATTCAGCAAGGGCATGAAGTTAGTGCCAGAAGAGAAGGCTGACTGGTTGGTGAACCCAATGGGTCTCCAACATGACTAGGGCCTGGGAGGCTCATGTCCCAACTTGGCCAGGCCAACAGTATTCACATCTCTAGACATTTTAGCATCGTGCTTTCTAGTTGGCATTCAGTATACAACTTATCTTTTAAAGTTTTTCTAAAGAGAAGTTGTACCGATTCAAATTCTTGAGGGGTAAATGACCATGTTCCCAGAGGGAATTCAATAGGTTTAAATATGTTTTAGACTTTTCAAAGAGCAGCTCTATGTTAAAAATTGTGTCAAATCTGCCCTCTTATTCGTGTCCCCCTTTTTCCTCTCTCCTTTCTCTGTGTGGGAAGCTATGAGCTGTTTCACTTCTGTGCCTGAGATGCTGGCTGATGTGGGAAGCCCCTCTTTCCTCCCCACTTCTTCAAAGAGATGGTGACGATCACTTCTGTATTCTGAAGGCATTGTGGAAGCGATGCTTGTACATGATTCTTACACGGCATTTTGGGGGGAGGGCGCCATAAATTCTTGATAATAACAGAGAAGGCAGAAGAGTTGCAACAAGCTAGCTGAGCGACTCTCTGTCTCTAAGGCTGCAGATATTGGCAAGTTCCCTCGGAGGAAGTGTCCGGTTGAATCCACATTCCAGCCTCATCAGCTGCCTTCCTCCGACCCTTCCTTGGGTGAGGAACAATGCTCTGTTTAAGGAATATTGGACTGAACTCTAAATTTCCGGCCCTTTGTTAACTCTGCTGCTGTGTTTGCCTTAAAGTGTATGTAAACTTAGCTGGCTTATTTTTTTTCCTAGCTGGCTAGAGGTAGCCAGTAATTTGTGGTGATGGTTGGAAAGTTTGTGAAGAGAGATGCAGAGATTGTCCTTGAGACAGACAAAGGAGAAGTTGGGTCCTAGAATCAGTTATGTGTAATTTCAATTCAACAATGTGGTAGGCTGTGTAGGTATTTTCCTAACACTCCTTCCCTAAGAAGTGTAAAAGTAAGAAAAAAGATGGGGAGAAGTCAGGCTGGAGACAAAAATTGGGCAACATGATCCTTGAGGTCAGATTTGTAACGATGGCCTTGGTAAGATCACCCAACAGGTAGAAAGTGAGTGATCTTTGGAGAATTCCCACATTTGGCCATCAGACTACTTGATTTATATCAATCTGGTAGGTAAAAAAATAGTAATGAGCGGGGGCCAGCCCTGTGGCTTAGCATTTAAGTGTGCATGCTCCGCTACTGGCAACCTGGGTTCGGATCCGGGCGCGCACCAATGCACTGCTTATCTGGCCATGCTGAGGTGGCATGCCACATACAGCAACTAGCAGGATGTGCAACTACGACATACAACTATCTACTGGGGCTTTGGGGAGAAAAAGAGAAAAAAAGGAGGAGGACTGGCAATAGATGTTAGTTCAGGGCTGGTCCTCCTGAGCAAAAGAGAGGAGGATTGGCATGGATGTTAGCTCAGGGCTGATCTTCCTCACCAAAAAAAAAAAAATAGTGATGAGGGAGGTTGAACATCTTTTCATAGGGTTATTAACTATTTGTATTTATTTTTCTGTGAATTATCTGTTCATATCCTTTGCCCAATTTTCAATTGAGTGTGGAATCTTTATCTTATTGATTTATTAAAGCCCTTTACATATTAAGGACATTAACCTTTTGTCATATGTATTGTAAATATTTTTCCCAAATTTGTCATTTGCCTTTTGACTTTGGATAGGGTAAATTTTTTTCTAAACAGAAGTTTAAAATTTTTATACGTTGGTATCAATGTTGTTTTTTTATTATGCCTTTTGGATTTTGGGTCTTGCATAGGAAAGTTTTTCCCGCTTCAAGTTTATATATATCCTACATTTCCTTAAATTTATTATTCATCTATGATTTCTTTTGGTGGAAGGAATAAGGTAGAGATTTAGCTTCCTCATCTTCTCTTTCCAAAGGTCAGCCAATTCTCCAGCAACATTTTTTATTTTTTATTAATCTATCTTTTCCCTGCTATTTAGAAATGCAGTCCAAATATATGTTCCCAAATATATTTGGGTCTATTTCTGTATGCTATATTGTTTCATTGAAGTGCCTATGTTTTCTCAAGGACCAGATAGTTTTATTTTATTTTATTTTTTAGAAATAGATCTGAATTTTTTTTTTAAAGATTTTATTTATTTATTTTTTCCCCCCAAAGCCCCAGTAGATAGTTGCATGTCATAGGTGCACATCCTTCCAGTTGCCGTACATGGGACGCGGCTTCAGCATGGCCGGAGAAGCGGTGCGTCAGTGCGTGCCCGGGATCTGAACCCGGGCCGCCAGCAGCAGAGGGCACACACTCAACCGCCAAGCCACGGGGCTGGCCCGGACCAAATAGTTTTAATAACTATAGAGAAGACTTAAAGTCTCTAATTGGTATTCTCAGTAGATTTAAGAGGACATGGTACTACAATGGAATTGTCTTAAGAGCAGGTCAGATTGCTTTCAGTTGCAAAACAAAATTACCAAATTATAGGTTATGATAGAGGCAGTGAACAAAAGAGAAAATCCAATCAGTGAGTTAGAAGATTAGCTGGAGAATCCTGAGGAAAATAAGGAAATGGAGATTATGAGTAGAAATCATAAGCAGCTTGGAGGATAGCTGCAGGAGTGGATGGATGGATGGATGGATGGATGGGTGGGTGGGCGGGTGGGTGGATGGATGGATGGGTGGGTGGGTGGGTGGGTGGATGGATGGGTGGGTGGATAGTGCTAGAGAGAAGGGATAGAGACATTGAGGAAGAAGAACCATGAATGGAAGGAAGAGAAGCAGTAATCAAAGAAAGAATAGAATAACATTTCCCGGGCTGGAGAAAGACTCGAATATTTAGGGTGAGAGAGTCTGTTGATGTCCAGGCACCATGAATCTGATTTCTACTCCAACCAGGCTGTGGAATTGGCTCTGGCTGAGGTTCCCCATAACTTCGTGTGGTAATTGGAGGCTGCTCTGGTTTCCCTTCCTTGGGCTTCCACCACCAGTTCCTGGCTCTGCTGACCACAGCCTCCTTCCCAAGGCACCTTGTTTTCTTGGCTTCCAGGGTACCATGTTTCTGGTTTTTCCTGTTCCTCTTCCAGGAACTCCTCTTCCTCTGCCCATCCTTGACCTACTGGGGACATGGGGGCACTGCCCTTGGCCCTGCCCTCTCAGCCCTCTCTGCTCTCTCCCTGGTGACCTCATCTGCTCTCCTGACCTCATTCCCCTCAGCTCACGCCAGGCCTCCCTCACCAGGAGCTCCATTCTGTCACTCTCCTGGGCCACAGACCTGGCTGTGCTTCTTGTCATCTGCACTGGAGGCTTCCACGGGCCCACTTCAAACTTAGCCCGTGTTCTTTACGTCAGCACATGTGAGTGTCGCGTCACCAGCTACATTGCTGTCCTCTCCAGCAGCCCACGCGTCATCCTGGACGCTGCCTTTAACCCCACGTTGAATCTGGCAGCCTGCCCTTTCCAAACCTTTTTATTGATATATCATGACTTTTTCTTCTGCCTCTTTAAACTCTCTAGATTCTGTTACTCTGTCCCCATTCCCCGCTTCCCTGGTCCCCTTGCCTCTGTTCTCTTCCCCAGTCCTTTCTTCACGAAGCAGGGAGTGGGATGGAGTGATCTTTCCAAAATTCAAGTCAGATCACACCCTCCTTGTTTTCCTATTGCCCCTGTAAAAAATGATTACAGACTCGGTGGTTTAAAACAACACTAATTTACTCTTGGGCATTCTGGAGGCCAGAAGTCTGAAATTGCTTTGTCTGGGCCAAAACCAAGGTGTCAGCAGGGCTCTGCTCCCTCCAGAGGCTCTAGGGGGAAATCCATGTGCTTGTCTTTTCCAATTTGTGAAGCTGCGTTCCTTGGCTCATGGCCCCTTTCTCCATCTTCAGAATCTCCCTCTGCCTCTCTCTTAGAAGGACACTTTTGATTACCTTTATGGCCCACCCACATAATCTGGATAATCTCCTCATTGAGATCCTTAATTACCTCACATCTGCAAAGTCCCTGTTACCATATAAGGTCACATTCACAGGTTCCAGGGATTAGGACCTGGATATCTTTGGGGCTATTATTCATTCTTCCACACCCCCCATGGCACCTCATTGTCCTCTAGATAAAGTCCAGACTCCTCGACATGGTCAAGGTCCTGCACACGGACCACTCCATCTTGCACAACTCTGGTGTGTATGTCCCTTCTGTCTGGACCACTCTGTCCCTCACCTTTGCCAGCTCCATTGCATCACTGAGGTCTCAGTTTAGAGGTCACTTTCTCCAGGAGACCTGGGACCCTGGGACCCCACCCAAGTCCAGATTAGGTACCCTTCCCACGTGTTGCCATAGCAGCTGCCTGCCTTGATAGTGGTGTCTCAGACTGGACCACGCACCCCTGAGGGCAGGGCTGTATCTGTTTCCTTTGCTGTTGAATTGCCATCAGTAAGTGCACAACTTGGCACATTTCAGGCATACAATAAATGTTTGTTAAGTGTGTAAATTTACATATGCATAGAAGGGGTACTTTTTAAAAAAATGAGTACTCACTAGTTATGGGTAATTGTCACTTAGAAAAAAAGAAAAACTTTCTCACTAGTTTGATTTCGTTTCTTTTTTTTTTTTATAACATACATCACTTATAAATGCCATCTACAATGTTTAAGTGATTTCAACCCACTCTGTTTCTTCTTCTTTGCTGGGAAAGATTCGTCCTGAGCTAACATCTGTTGCCAATCTTCCTCTCTTTTTTTTTTGCCTCCCCAAAACCCCAGTACCTGGTTGTATATTCTAGTTATAAGTCTTTTTCGTTCTTCTGTGTGAGCCACTGTATGGCTACTGACAGATGAGTGGTGTGGTTCCGTGCCTGGGAAGCGAACCCGGGTTGCCGAAGCAGAGCACGCCAAACTTTAACCACTAGGCTCTGATTTTCTTTCCTTTTTCCTTTTTTTGTAGTACATATGTTCTCTGATTTTTATTATTTCTTTTCTTTTTTGGAAAAATTAAAAATTAGAAAGAACAACTGTGTTTTAGGGTACCACTTTTGGGTACACAGGTGGGGTGTGAATTTTCTGAATGGAACTCAGCCCTCCACTCCCCTCTCCCCACTTACACCCCTTCCTTAGGGGGCTTTGTATTAGTTGCCTGTGGTTGGCTTAGCAAATTGCCAAAATCTAGTGGCTTAAAACAATGCAAGTGTATTACCTTACGGTTCTGTAGGTCAGAGGTCTGACATGCGTCTCACTAGGCTAAAATCAGGATGTCAGCAGGGTCTTGTTCTTCTCTTGATGCTCTAAGGGAGAATCCATTTCCTTGTCCTTTCTAGCCTCCAGAAGCTGCCAGCATTCCTTGGGCTGTGCCCCCTGCCTCCAGCTTCAAAGCCAATAGCAGCGGGTCGAATCCTTCTCACATCGCATTGCTGTAACACTGACTTTTCTGCCTCCCTCTTCCATTTTTTAACAACTGTGGTAAAATACACGTAAAATTTATCATCTTAACCATTTTTAAGTGTATAGGTCAGCGGCATTAAGTACACAGTGTTGTGCAGACATCACCACCATCCATCCACAGAACTCTTTTCATCTTGCAAAACTGAAACTCTGTACCCATTAAATAATAACTCCCCATTTCCCCCACCCCTAGCCCCTGACAACCACCGTTCCACTTTCTGTCTCTATGAATTTTTTTTTTTTATAATTTTAATTTTTTTTCCCCCAAAGCCCCAGTAGACAGTTGTATGTCATAGCTGCATATCCTTCTAGTTGCTATATGTGGGACGTGGCCTCAGCATGGCTGGAGAAGCAGCGCGTGCGTGCCCGGGATCCGAACCCAGGCCGCCAGCAGCGGAGTGTGCGCACTTAACTGCTAAGCCACGGGGCCGGCCCATCTGTCTCTATGAATTTGACTACTCTAAGTACCTCATATAAGTGGAATCATACAGTATTTGTCCTTTTATGACTGGCTTATTTCACTTAGCATAGTGTCCTCATGGTTCCTCCATGTTGTAGCATGTGTCAGAATTTCCTTCCTTTTTAAGGCTGCATAATATTCCATTGTATGTATATACCACATGTTGTTAATCCATTCATCCACTGATGGATACTTGAGTGGCTTATACTTTTTGGCTTATTGTGATTAATGCTGCTATGAACTTGGGTGTACAAATATCTCTTCAAGATCGTGCTTTCAATTCTTTTGGGTATATACCCAGAAGCGGAATTGCTGGATCATCTGGTAATTCTATTTTAATTTTTTGAGCAAACTCCATATTGTTTTCCACAGCAGCTGCACCATTTTACAGTCCCACCAGCAGTGCACAAGAGTTCCAATTTCTCCACGTCCTCACCAAACCTTGTTATTTTCTGTTCGTTTGATAGTAGCCATCCCCAGTGCACAAGAGTTCCAATTTCTCCACGTCCTCACCAAACCTTGTTATTTTCTGTTCGTTTGATAGTAGCCATCCCAATGGGTGTGAGATGGTATCTCATTGTGGTTCTGATTTCCGTTTCCCTCATGATTAGTGATGTTGAGCATCTTTTCACGTGCTTACTGGCTATTTGTATATCTTCTTCGGGGAAATGTTTATTCAAGTCCTATGCCTGTTTTTTAATTGGATTGTTTGTTTTTTGTTGTTGAGTTATGGGGAGTTCTTTATATATTCTGGATATTAACATCTTATCAGATATGTGATTTGCAAATATTTTCTTCTATTCCGTGGGTTGCCTTTTCACTCTATTGATTCACTTTTAAGGACTCTTGTGATTATATTGCGCCAACCAGATAATTCAGGATCATCTCTCCACCTTTCGGGGGCTGTTATTTTGCTTACCACAGGCCTCATCTCCCTGCTCTGGCCTCAGCTAGGGCCTGTTTCTCTGTGTCCTTCATCAGCAGCTGAAAGAGACATACATTATCCCACATTGCTCATGAGTACCTGGCCTTCCCTGCATGGATTTGTACCATCTGCTTTGGTCTTGGTTTCTGCCCAGACTTGGAGAATAGAGAGGTCAGCATCTGGTGGGTGGGCAATGGGCACCTTCATCTGCCTCTGAGTCCCCAGTCCCCTGTGACCACCCAAAGCCCCTGGAGTTGGGTGGGGGCAGGAAAGGGCTTCTGTTTGCTCTGAGCATGGTTCCCTTTCTCCCACAAATGCTCCTCCTCATGCATGCCCCTAGCTCCTCGCTCACTACCCAACTGTCCTACTGTCTAACCCTTGTTGCTCCCATTATTTGTTATATGGTTGTCAGTCAGTAGTCCAGAAAAGTACAGTAAGGTCAAAGGTAAAATTTTTAGAAATTGCTGGTGTTGTAAACAAATGTTGAACTCAATTTAATGATATGGATGCTGAAGTGTAGGGGACAGTGACTGATGTCTGTAATTTACTGTTTTGGTAGAAACTCAGTCACTTACTTTAATTAATTAATTTTTCCAGCTTTATTGAGGTATAATTGACATATAACGCTGTGTAAGTTTAAGGTATACAATGTGATAATTTGATACACATATGTATTATGAAATGATTACCACGATAAGGTTAAACACCTTCATCACCTCACCTGATTACCATTTTTTTATGTGTGTGGTGAGAACATTTAACGTTTACTTTCTTAGCAACTTTCACCTATAATATACAGTATGATTAACTATAGTCACCACGCTGTACATTAGATCCCCAGAACTTATTCATCTTATAACTGGAAGTTTGTACCCTTTGACCAACATCTCCCCGTTTCCTCCACCCCTAGCTCCTGGCAACCACCATTCTAGTCTCTGTTTCTATGAGTTCAGCTTTTTTAGATTCCACATATAAGTGAGATCATACAGTACTTGTCTTCCTCTGTCTCATTCACTTCACTTAGCATTCTGCCTTCAAGGCCCATCCATATTATTGCAAATGGCGGGATTTCCATCTTTTTTGTGATGAATAATATTCCATTGTGTATGTATACACACCCCCCCCCACGTGTATATACACACATGTGCACACCACATTTTCTTTATCCATTCATCCGTCTATGGACACTTTGGTTATTTCCACGTCTTGGCTATTGTGAATAATGCTGTAGTGAACATGGGGTGCAGATATCTCTTTGAGATACTGATTTCATTTCTTTTGGATGTATATCCAGAAGTGGAATTGCTGGATCATATGGTAGTTCTATTTTAAATTTCTTGAGGAACCTCCATACTGTTCTTCATAGTGGCTGCACCAATTTACATTCCCACTGACAGTGTACGAGGGTTCCCTTTTCTCTACATCCTCGCCAGCACTTGTTATCTCATATCTTTTTGATAATAGCCATTTTAACAAGTGTGAGGTGATATTTCATTGTGGTTTTGATTTGCATTTCCCTGATGATTAGTGATATTGAGCATCTTTTTATGTACCCATTGGTCATTTTTATGTCTTCTTTGGAAAAATGTGTATTCAGGTCCACTGCCCATTTTTTTTATTGATGTCATAATAGTTTATAGCATTGTGAAATTTTAGTTGTACATTATCGTTTGTCAGTCACCATATAAATGCGTCCCTTCACCCCTTGTTCCCACCTCCCATCCCCCTGGTAACCACCAAACTGTTCTGTCTGTGTGTTAGTTTATCTTGCACATATGAGTGAAATAATATGGTGTTTGTCTTTCTCTGTCTGGCTTATTTCACTTAACATGATACTCTCCAGGTCCATCCATGTTGTTGCAAATGGGATGATTTTGTCTTTTTTTATGGTTGAGTAGTATTGCATTGTATATATATACCACATCTTCTTTATCTGATCATCAGTCGAGGGACACTTGGGTTGCTTCCACTTCTTGGCTATAGTGAATAATGCTGCAATGAACATAGGGGTGCATAAGCCTCTTTGGATTGTTGATTTCAAGTTCTTTGGATAAATACCCAGTAATGGGATAGCTGGATCATAAGGTATTTCTATTTTTAATTTTTTAAGGAATCTCCATACCGTTTTTCATAGAAGCTGCACTAGTTTGCATTCCCACCAGCAGTGAATTAGGGTTCCCGTTTCTCCACAACCTCTCCAACATTCATTATTTTTTGTCTTAATGATTATAGCCATTCTAGCGGGTGTAAGATGATATCTTAGTGTAGTTTTGATTTGCATTTCCCTGATGATTAGTGATGTTGAACATCTTTTCGTGTGCCTATTGGCCATCTGTATATCTTCCTTGGAAAAACGTCTGTTCATATCCTCTGCCCATTTCTTGATTGGGTTGTTTGTTTTTTTGTTGTTCAGTTGTGTGAGTTCTTTTTATGTTACAGAGATTAAGCCCTTGGATATATGATTTGCAAATATTTTCTCTCAGCTAGTGGGTTGTCTTTTCATTTTGACCCTGGTTTCATTTGCCTTGCAGAAGCTCTTTAGTCTGATGAAATCCCATTTGTTTATTTTTTCTTTTGTTTCCCTTGTATGAGTAGACATGGTATTCAAGAAGATCCCTCTATGACTGATGTCAAAGAGTGTACTGCCTATATTTTCTTCCAGGAGTTTTATAGTTTCAGGTCTTACCTTCAAGTCTTTGATCCATTTTGTGTTACTTTTTGTGTATGGCAAATGAGAATGGTCTACTTTCATTCTTTTGCATGTGGCTGTCCAGTTTTCCCAGCACCATTTATTGAAGAAACTTTCCTTTCTCCATTGTGTATTCTTAGCACCTTTGTGGAGGATTAGCTGTCTGTAGATGTGTGGTTTTATTTCTGGGCTTTCAATTCTGTTCCATTGATCTATGTGTCTGTTTTTGTACCAGTACCATGCTGTTTTGATTACTATCGCTTTGTAGTATATTTTGAAGTCAGGGATTGTGATGCCTCCAGCTTTGTTGTTTTTTCTCAGGATTGCTTTAGCTATTCGGGGTCTTTTGTTGCCCCATATGAATTTTAGTATTTTTTGTTCTATTTCTGTGAAGAATGTTGTTGGGATTCTGATTGGGATTTCATTGAATCTGTAGATTGCTTTAGGTAGTATGGACATTTTAACTATGTTTATTCTCCCAATCCATGTGCGTGGGATATCTTTCCATTTCTTTATGTCGTCATCAATTTCTTTCAATAATGCCCCATAGTTTTCATTGTATAGGTCTTTCACCTCCTGGGTTAAATTTATTCCTAGATATTTTCTTCTTTTTGTTGTGATTGTAGAATGGGATTGTGTTCTTGAGTTCTCTTTCTGTTAGTTCGTTATTAGAGTATAGAAATGCAACTGATTTTTTTTTGTTTTTTTTTAAGTAAAATATATTTTTTTATTGATGTTTTAATAGTTTATAACATTGTGAACTTTTGGGTTGTACTTTTTTTGTGTGTGAGATCAGCTCTGTGCTAACATCTGCCAATCCTCCTCTTTTTTTGCTGAGGAAGACTGGCCCTGGGCTAACATCCGTGCCCATCTTCCTCCACTTTATATGGGATGCCACCACAGCATGGCTTGCCAAGCAGTGCGTCAGTGTGCACCCGGGATCTGAACCGGCGAACCCTGGGCCACTGCAGCGGAGCGCGCGCACTTAACTACTTTCGCCACCGGGCCGGCCCCCTGGGTTGTAAATTTTTGTTTGTCCATCACCATATATATGTCTCCCTTCACCCCTTGTGCCCACCCCTCTACCCCCATTGCCCCTGGTAACCACAATAGTTTTCTCTGTCCATGTGTTGGTTTATATTCCACATATGAGTGAGATCATACAGTGTTTGTCTTTCTCTTTCTGGCTTATTTCACTTAACATAATACCCTCCAGGCCCATCCATGTTGTAAATGCAACTGATTTTTGTAAGTTGATTTTGTACCCTGCAACTTTGCTGTAGTTGTTTATTTCTAATAGTTTTCTGATGGATTCTTTAGGTTTTTCTATATATAAAATCATGTCATCTGTAAACAGTGAGAGTTTCACTTCTTTGTTGCCTATTTGGATTCCTTTTATTCCCCTTTCTTGCCTAATTGCTCTGGCCAAAACCTCCAGTACTATATTGAATAAGAGTGGTGAGAGTGGGCACCCTTGTCTTGTTCCTGTTCTCAAAGTAATGGCTTTCAGTTTTCCCTGTTGACTATGATGTTGGCTGTGGGTTTGTCATATATGACCTTTATTATGTTGAGATACTTTCCTTCTATACCCATTTTGTTGAGAGTTTTTATCATAAATTGTTGTTGGATCTTATCAAATGCTTTCTCTGCATCTATTGAGATAATCATGTGGTTTTTATTCCTTGTTTTGTTAATGTAGTGTATCACATTGGTTGATTTGCGGATGTTGAACCATACCTGTGTCCCTGGTATAAATCCCACTTGATCATGGTGTATGATCTTTTTAATGTATTCCTGTATTCAATTTGCCAATATTTATTTTGTTGAGGATTTTTGCACCCGTGTTCATCAGCGGTATTGGCCTGTAGTTTTCCTTCTTTGTACTGTCGTTGTCTGGCTTTGGTATCAGGGTGATATTGGCTTCATAGAATGTGTTAGAAAGTGTTCCATCTTCCTCTAGTTTTTGAAATAGTTTGAGAAGGATAGGTATTAAATCTTCTTTGAATGTTTGGTAAAATTCTCCAGAGAAGCTGTCTGGTCCTGGACTTTTATTTTTTGGGAGATTTTTGATTACTGTTTCAATTTCTTTACTTGTGATTGGTCTATTCAGATTCTCTATTTCTTCTTGGTTCAGTATTGGAAGGTTGTATGAGTCTAAGAATTTATCCATTTCTTCTAGATTGTCCAGTTTGTTGGCATATAGTTTTTCATAGTATTCTCTTGTAATCCTTTGTGTTGCTGTAGTATCCATTGTAATTTCTCCTCTTTCATTTATAATTTTGTTTATTTGAACCTTCTCTCTTTTTTTCTTAGTGAGTGTGGCTAAGGGTTTGTCAGGTTTTTTTTTGTTTTTTTACAATCTTTGTGAATATATTTAGGGAAAGTCACTAAATGAATAGACCACTACCAGCTTCAACGACTTTTTTTTTTTTTTTATTTTAATAGTATATATATACATATATATTTTTTATTGATGTTTTAATGGTTTCTAACATTGTGAAATTTTGGGTTGTACATTTTTGTTTGTCCATCACCATATATACGACTCCCTTCACCCCTTGTGCCCACCCCCCACCCCCCACCCCCACTGCCCCTGGTAACCACAGTCCAGTTTTCTCTGTCCATGTGTTGGTTTATATTCCACATATGAGTGAGATCAGACAGTATTTGTCTTTCTCTTTCTGGCTTATTTCACTTAACATAATACACTCCAGGCCCATCCATGTTGTTGCAAATGGGACGATTTTGTCTTTTTTTATGGCTGAGTAGTATTCCATTGTATATATATACCACATTTTCTTAATCCAGTCGTCAGTCGAGGGACACTTAGGTTGCTTCCACTTCTTGGCTATGGTGAATAATGCTGCAATGAACAGCATTAGAGGGGTGCATAAGCCTCTTTGGATTGTTGATTTCAGGTTCGTTGGATAGATTCCCAGTAGTGGGATGGCTGGATCATAGGGCATCTCTATTTTTAATTCTTTGAGGAATCTCCATACCGTTTTCCATAGAGGCTGCACCAATTTGCATTCCCACCAGCTGTGTATGAGGGTTCCTGTTTCTCCACATCCTCTCCAACATTTGTTGTTTTTTGTCTTGGTGATTATAGCCATTCTAACAGGCGTGAGGTGGTATCTTAGTGTTGTTTTGATTTGCATTTCCCTGATGATTAGTGATGTTGAGCATGTTTTCATGTGCCTATTGGCCATCTGTATATCTTCCTTGGAGAAGTGTCTGTTCATTTCCTCTGCCCATTTTTTGATCGGGTTGTTTGTTTTTTTGTTGTTTAGTTGTGTGAGTTCTTTATATATTATGGAGATCAACCCCTTGTCAGATGTATGTTTTGCAAATATTCTCTCCCAGCTGGTTGGTTGTCTGTTCATCTTGATTCTGGTTTCATTTGTCTTATAAAAGCTCTTTAATCTGATAAAGTCCCACTTGTTTATTTTTTCTTTAGTTTCCCTAGTCTGGGTAGGCGTGTCATCCGAAAAGATTCCTTTAAAACCAATGTCAAATAGTGTGTTGCCTATATTTTCTTCTATGAGTTTTATAGTTTCAGGTCTCACCTTCAGGTCTTTGATTCATTTTCAGTTAATTTTTGTGAATGGCGATAGCACATGTGAATGAAAGCACTTTCATTCTTTGGCATGTGGCTGTCCAGTTTTCCCAATACCATTTATTGAAGAGACTTTCCTTTCTCCATTGCATGTTCTTAGCACCTTTGTCGAAAATTAGCTGTCCGTATATGTGTGGTTTTATTTCTGGGCTTTCAATTCTGTTCCATTGATCTGTGTGTCTGTTTTTGTACCAGTACCATGCTGTTTTGATTACTATTGCTTTGTAGTATGTTTTGAAGTCAGGGATTGTGATGCTTCCTGCTTTGTTCTTTTTTCTTAGGATTTCTTTAGCTATTCGGGGTCTTTTGTTGCCCCATATAAATTTTAGTATTCTTTTTTCTATTTCTGTGAAGAATGTCATTGGGATTCTGATTGGGATTGCATTGAATCTGTAGATTGCTTTAGGTAATATAGACATTTTAACTATGTTTATTCTTCCAATCCACGTGCATGGGATATCTTTCCATTTCTTTATGTCATCATGGATTTCTTTCAATAATGTCTTATAGTTCTCATTGTATAGGTCCTTCACCTCCTTGGTAAGATTTATTCCTAGGTATTTTATTCTTTTTGATGCAATTGTAAATGGTATTATCTTTTTGAGCTCTCTTTCTGTTAGTTCATTATTAGCATACAGAAATGCAACTGATTTTTGTAGATTGATTTTGTACCCTGCAACTTTGCTGTAGTTGTTGATTGTTTCTAATAGTTTTCCAACAGATTCTTTAGGGTTTTCTGTATATACAATCAGGTCATCTGCAAATAGTGAGAGTTTCACTTCTTCATTACCTATTTGGATTCCTTTTATTCCTTTTTCTTGCCTAATTGCTCTGGCCAAAACCTCCAGTACTATGTTGAACAGGAGTGGTGAGAGTGGGCAGCCCTGCCTCGTTCCTGTTCTCAGAGGAATGGCTTTCAGTCTTTCCCCGTTGAGTATGATGTTGGCTGTGGGTTTGTCATATATGGCCTTTATTATGTTGAGGTACTTTCCTTCTATTCCCATTTTATTGAGAGTTTTTATCATAAATGGATGTTGTATCTTGTCAAATGCCTTCTCTGCGTCTATTGAGATGATCATGTGGTTTTTATTCTTTGTTTTGTTGATGTGATGTATCACGTTGATTGATTTGCGAATGTTGAACCATCCCTGCGTCCCTGGTATAAATCCCACTTGATCATGATCATGGTGTATGATCTTTTTAATGTATTGTTGTATTCGGTTTGCCAATATTTTGTTGAGGATTTTTGCATCAATGTTCATCAGCGATATTGGCCTGTAATTTTCTTTCTTTGTATTGTCTTTGTCTGGTTTTGGTATCAGGGTGATGTTGGCCTCGTAGAATGATTTAGGAAGTGTTCCATCTTCCTCTATTTTTTGGAATAGTTTGAGAAGGATGGGTATTAAATCTTCTTTGAATGTTTGGTAAAATTCACTGGAGAAGCCATCTGGTCCTGGACTTTTATTTTTTGGGAGGTTTTTGATTACTATTTCAATCTCTTTACTTGTTATTGGTCTATTCAGATTCTCCATTTCTTCTTGGTTCAATTTTGGGAGGTTGTATAAGTCTAAGAATTTATCCATTTCTTCTAGATTGTCCAATTTGTTGGCATATAATTTCTCATAGTATTCTCTTATAATCCTCTGTATTTCCGTGGTATCCGTTGTAATTTCTCCTCTTTCATTTCTAATTTTATTTACTTGAGCCTTTTCTCTTTTTTTCTTAGTAAGCCTGGCTAAGGGTTTGTCGATTTTGTTTATCTTCTCGAAGAACCAACTCTTTGTTTCATTAATCCTTTCTACTGTTTTTTTGGTCTCAATTTCATTTATTTCTGCTCTGATTTTTATTATTTCTCTCCTTCTGCTGGCTTTGGGCTTTGTTTGTTCTTCTTTTTCTAATTCTGTTAGGTCTAGTTTAAGGTTGCTTATTTGGGATTTTTCTTGTTTGTTAAGGTGGGCCTGTATGGCTATGAGTTTCCTTCTCAGGATCACTTTTGCTTCATCCCATATAAATTGGTATGGTGTATTTTCATTTTCATTTGTCTCCATATATTTTTTGATTTCTCCTTTAATACCTTCAATGATCCATTGGTTGTTCAGTAGCATGTTGTTTAGTCTCCACATCTTCGTCACTTTCCTACTTTTTTTTGGTTGGTTGATTTCCAGTTTCATAGCATTATGGTCGGAAAAGATGCTTGTTATTATTTCAATCTTCTTAAATTTATAGAGGCGTGCCTTGTTTCCCAACATATGGTCTATCCTTGAGAATGTTCCCTGCATGCTTGAGAAGAATGTGTAATCTGCTGTGTTTGGATGGAGTGCTCTATATCTGTCTATTAAGTCCATCTCGTCTAGTTTTTCGTTTAAGTCCGCTATTTCCTTATTGACTTTCTATCTGGATGATCTATCCATTGATGTAAGTGGGGTAGTAAGATCCCCTACTATTATTGTGTTGTTGTTAATATCTCCTTTTAGGTTTGTTAATAGTTGCTTTATGTACTTTGGTGCTTCTGTGTTGGGTACATATGTATTTATAAGTGGTATGTTTTCTTGGTGGAGTGTGCCTTTTATCCTTATATATTGCCCCTCTTTGTCTCTCATTACCTGTTTTATCCTGAAGTCTACTTTGTCTGATATAAGTATGGCAACACCTGCTTTCTTTTGTTTGCCATTAGCTTGGAGTATTCTCTTCCATCCTTTCACTCTGAGCCTGTGTTTGTCTTTAGAGCTGAGATGTATTTCCTGGAGGCAGCCTATTATTGGATCTTGTTTTTTAATCCGTCCCGCCACTCTGTGTCTTTTGATCAGAGAATTCAATCCATTTACATTTAGAGTGATTATTGATATATGAGGGCTTAACATGGCTATTTTATTGCTCATTTTCTGGTTCTTTTGCATTTCCTTTGTTTCTCATCTCATGTGTTTTGGATACCAATTCAGTTCGGTAGTTCTGTATGATGGTTTTCTTAGTTTTCTCTTTATTTACCATATATGTCTCTGTTCTGATTATTTGTTTAGTGGTTACCATGAGGTTTCTATAAAAAACCTGATAGTGAGATAGTCCATTATCTGATGGCCTCTTGTTTCCTTAGACTAAGTCGATTCCATCTCTTTCCCCTTCCCCTTCTAAGTTATTGTTGTCACAACTTATTCTATCTTGTGTTGTGAGTTTGTGTTTAAAGTGATGAAGTTATATTTATTTTTGGTGTTTTCCTCCCCTTAATCTTTGATGTTATAATTAAGTGTTTGCTAACCTATTCCGATAGAGAGCTGCAATTTTTCTGATTTTGTCTACCTATTTTTCTCCTTGCTCAAAGCTTTGTATCCCCCTTTCTCTTTTTTTTTTTTTCCAGGCACGAGGGCCTTCTTGAGCATTTCTTGTAGTGGGGGTCTTGTGGCAATGAACTCTCTTAGCTTCTGATTGTCTGGGATAGTTATTATTTCTCCATC
This sequence comes from Diceros bicornis minor, assembly GCF_020826845.1. Classification (NCBI taxonomy): domain Eukaryota; kingdom Metazoa; phylum Chordata; class Mammalia; order Perissodactyla; family Rhinocerotidae; genus Diceros; species Diceros bicornis. Next base: position 33,005,991 of record NC_080758.1, on the reverse strand, counting down.
ATGTCTGAAGGATATCTTCGCTGGATAGAGTACTCTTTGCTGACAGTTTTTGTCTTTCAGAATTTTGAATATATCACTCCACCCTCTCCTAGCCTGTAAAGTTTCTGCCAAGAAATTGGCTGAGAACCTGATAGGAATTCCTTTGTGCATAATTTTTTTTTGTCTTGCTGCCCTTAATATTTTTTCTTTGTCATTGACTTTTGCGAGCTTTACTACTATATACCTTGGAGAGGGTCTTTTCATGTTGATATATTTAGGAGATCTATTCACTACATTCACTTGTATTTCCAGCTCCTTGCGCAGGTTTGGGAAGTTCTCAGCTATTATTTCTTTGAACAAGTTCTCTATACCTTTTTCCCTCTCTTCTTCCTCTAGAATACCTATAAGCCTTATGTTGCATTTCCTAATTGAGTTGGATATTTCTCAGAGAATTTCTTCATTTCTTTTTAGTTTTAGTTCTCTCTCCTCCTCCATCTGGAGCATTTCTGTATTCCTATCCTCAATATTTCTAATTATTTCCTCCATATTGTCAGCTCTGTTCTTTGAAGATTCCAGATTTTTCTTTATCTCCTGCATTCTATTTTTCATTGTCAACATTTCTTTTTTTTTTTTAATATTTTTATTTATTTATTTTTCCCCAAAGCCCCAGTAGATAGTTGTATGTCATAGTTGCACAGCCTTCTAGTTGCTGTATGTGCGACGCAGCCTCAGCATGGCCAGAGAAGTGGTGCGTCAGTGCGCGCCCGGGATCCGAACCCGGGCCGCCAGCAGCGGAGCACGCACACTTAACCGCTAAGCCATGGGGCCGGCCCCTTTTTGTCAACATTTCTGATTGGTTTTTCTTTAAAAAGAGTTTCAGTCTCTTTTGTGAAGAAGTTCCTGATTTCATTGAATTGTCTATCTGTATTTTCTTGTAATTCATTGAGCTTTTTTATGATAGCTGTTTTGAATTCTCTGTCATTTAGGTTATAAATTTCTGTGCCTTCAGGATTGATTTCTGGGTGCTTGTCATTTTCCTTCTGGTCTGGAGATTTAATATATTTTTGCATACTGCTTGAGGGCATGGGCTTATTTTTCCCCATGCTGAAAATATCTGGCTGCAGGTTCCAGTTTCCACCACTGGGTGGGAGTCAAGAGTTGTGTATTCTGAGCCTGCCGCAGTCCGCAGGCGCTCTGGCCTACCCCCTGTGCTGGTGTGCTGGGCGGGGGGAGGGGCTCTTTCTTTTGCCTGTCTGATCCTGGGGGCTTCTCACTCTTCCCTCGCTATCTCCTCTCGTAGGTTGCTAGCTTGATGAAGACACCCCCTCAACAGTTCAGTCCCCTCCATATGGGAATTTCCCACTGACTGTTAGAGAACTTGGAAAGCGGCAATTTTCCTGTGGAGGGCCAGCCCTCCTGCCTCTCTCTGAGAACCGTGCAGTCCCAGTCACAGGGTCGCTATCATTGGAGAAGTAGAGGAGTTCTCCTTACCTCCTTCCACTTTCTCTGGGGGTTCCAGCACCTCCACCTTCAAATGTAAAGCTGTGTGGGTCTCTCAGACATCTTTTGTGTTGTGTGAATGTCTTCTGTTGGTGTATGAATGTCCTTTCTGTTGTATCCTGGGGGGGAGAGTCTAAGGAGGAAAGCTTACTCTGCCATGATGCTGGCGTCACTCCCAGGTTAATTTTCCCCTGCCCATTTTTTAATAGGATTATTTGTTTTTTTTGTTATTGAGTCGTATAAGTTCCTTATATGTTTTGGATATTAACCCCTTACCAGATATATGGTTTGTAGATCTTTTCTCCCATTCTGTAGGTTGCCTTTTCATTTTACTGATTGTTTCCTTTGCTGTGCAGAAGCTTTGTAGTTTGATGTAATCCCACTTATTTATTTCTGCTTTTGTTGCTTGTGGTTTTCATGTCATTTCCAAAAAATCATTGCCAAGACCAGTGTCAAAGAGCTTTTCCTCTATGTTTTGTTCTAGAATTCTTATAGTTCAGGTCTTACAGTTAAGTCTAATCCATTTCAAGTTAATTTTTGTGGGTGGTGTAAGATAGGGGTCCAATTTCATTCTTTTGCATGTGAGTGTCCAGTTTTCCCAACATTTATTGAAGAGACTATCCTTTCCTCATTGAGTATTCTTGACTCTTTCATCAAATATTAGTTGACCATATCTGCATGGGTTTATTTCTGAACTCTTGGTTCTATTTCATTGGTCTATGTGCCAGTAGCATACTGTTTTGATGACTGTAGCTTTGTAGTATAGTTTGAAACCAGAAAGTGTGATGCCTCCAGCTTTGTTCTTTCTCAGGATTGCTTTGGCTATTTGAGGTTCCATATGAATATTAGGGTTTTTTTTTCTATTTCTGTGAAAAATGTCATTAGAAATTTGATAGGAATTGTAGTGAATCTAGAGATGGCTTTGGGTAGTATGTCCATTTTAATATTATTCTTCTAATCCATGAACATGGGATATTTTTCCATTTATTTGTGTCTTCTTCAGTTTCTTCCATCAATGTCTTTTAATTTTCAGTGTACAGATCTTTCACCTCCTTGATTAAATTTGTTCCTAAGTATTTTATTGTTTTTGCTGCTATTGTAAGTAGGATTGTTTCTTTATTTCTTTTTTAGATAGTTTGTTGTTAGTGTATAGAAACACAACTGATTTTTATATGTTGATTTTGTATGCTGCAACATTACTGAGTTCATTGATTAATTCTAACAGTTTTTTGGTGGAGTTTTAGGATTTTCTATACATAAGATCATATCATCTGCAAACAGAGACAATTTTGCTTCTTCCTTTCTGATTTGGATGCATTTTATTTATTTTTCTTGCCTGATTGCTCTGGCTAGGACTTCCAGTACAATTTTGCATAGGAATGGTGAGAGTGGGCACACTTGTCTTGTTCCTGACCTCAGAGGAAACACTTTCAGTTTTTCACCATTGAGTAGGGTGTTAGCTATGGGCTTGCCATGTCTGGCCTTTATTATATGAAGTATGTTTCTATACACAATTTGTTGGAGTTTTTATCATGAAGGAATGTTGAATTTTCTCATATGCTTTTTCTGCTTCTTTTGAGATGTGATTTTTATCATTTCATCCTACTGATGTGATGTATCATATCACATTAATTATTGATTTGCATATGTTGAACCATCCTGGCATCCCAGGGATAAATCCCACTTGATCATGTTGTATGATCCTTTTACTATGCTGTTGAATTTGGTTTGCTAGTATTTTGTTGAGAATTTTTGCATTTACATTCATCAGGTATATTGGCCTGTAGTTTTCTTTTCTTGTCCTGCTTTAGTATCAGTGTAATGCTGGTTTTGTAAAATGAGTTTGGGAGTATTCCCTCTTCTTCAGTTTTTTGGAAGAGTTTGAGAAGGATTGATATTAATTCTTCTTTAAATGTTTGGTAGAATTCACCAGTGAAATCATCTGGTCCTGGGCTTTTCTTTGTTGGGAGGTTTTTGATCACTGATTCAATCTCCTTGCTCATTATTGGTGTGTTCAGATTTTCTATTTCTTCATGATTCAGTCTTGGTAGGTTGCATGTTTCTGGGAATTTATCCATTTCTTCTAGGTTATCCAATTTGTTGGCATATAATTGTGCGTAGTACTCTCTTATGATCCTTTGTATTTCTGTGGTATCCCTTGTAATGTTTCCTCTTTCCTTTCTGATTTTATTTATTTGAGTCTTCTCTCTTTTTTCTTAGCCTAGCTAAAGGTTTGCCAATTTTTTTTTCTTTTCAAAAAAGCAGCTCTTAGTTTCTTTGATCTTTTCTATTGTTTTCCTGGTCTCTATTTCATTTATTTCTGCTTTAATCTTTATTATTTCCTTCCTTTTGCTAATTTTGGGCTTAGTTGTTCTTCTTTTACTAGTTCCTTGGTTTTAGGAAATTTTAGCAAATTAGGTTGATTTTTAACAAATTAGGCTGTGATCTTTCTTTTTTCTTAATGTAGGTGTTTATTGATGTAAACTTCCCTCTTAGAACTGCTTTTGTTGCATCTCATAAGTTTTGATATGGGTGCTTCCATTTTTGTTAGGCTGTGATCTTTCTTTTTTCTTAATGTAGGTGTTTATTGCTGTAAACTTCCCTCTTAGAACTGCTTTTGTTGCATCTCATAAGTTTTGATATGGATGCTTCCATTTTTGTTTGTTTCAAGATATTTTTTGATTTCCTTTTTGACTTCCTCTTTGACCCATTGGTTATTCAGGAATGTGTTATTTAATTTCCACCTGCTATTGTGAATTTTCCAGTTTTCCTCCTGCTATTGATTTCTAGTTTCATACCATTGTGGTCAGAAAAGATACTTGGTATGATTTCAGTCTTCTTAAATTTGCTAAGACTTGTTTTATGTGTAATTTACTTTGAAATGCATCAAAAATAGGCTGGATTGTTGGACGGATAAAGGGATGTATAGATAGACAGATGTGTGATGAAATAAGGATAGTAAATGTTAATGGTAGAATAGCCATGAATACATGGCTATTCATTGTCATAGTTCTTCAAGTTTATGTTTGAAAATTCTCATGATAAAATGTTTGAAAAAAATTGCTGCTAATGTCATTACCCAGGGAGAGCTGACCTTTCATTCATTTACATATATATTTACATATATATATATATATATATATATATATATATATATATGCACCAAGTGTTCTCAACCACTGGTAATGTCTGCAGACATTTTTGATTATTATGACTGGGGCAGTGCTGCTAGCATCTAGTGGGTAGAGGCCAGGGATGCTGCTAAACATCCTCCAATGCATAGGACAGCCCCCACCACAAAGAATGGTCCAGACCCAAATGTCAATGGTGCTGAGCTTGAGAAACCCTGAAACTATATGTATATTCATTCATATAAATGTATATATATGCATATTTTATGCTTACATATATTAAATGTTTTTTACATTATCATATTTTAATGGTGATCATAGACAAATATGCTGTGATTTATTGTGCCCAGCTGTATTTGGACATTTTTGGGGAGTTTACCAATCCTTTGTATACCTCAGTAGAATCTGAGCCTTCCCTGTCAGAAGAACCTCTGTTCTGTGTTGTGGAGGTCCCTTCAGGGAAGACTAATTGGTCATCCTCCCAACCAACTTGGGTGTCAACATTCTTTGTGGCTGGGGCATTTGTTCTGGGGCTGTTCAGGGGTTGTCATCTTTCCTTTGAGTACTTTTTCCTCAGTGGCTGTGGTAAGCAGAGGCAGTATCCAGCAGTGTGGCATCTCACTAGCCTTGGGTCAGTGTTGAGCTGCCCAAGCTTGGATTTGGGATGGGGACAGAGATCCATGTGCCCCCCATCCTCTGGCCCGAGTTCTGCTGAGTTCCTAAGGACACAACCTGACCTTAACCTCTGTCTTCTCCTTTCAATATAGGCCTCTCCTTCTGATGAAAAGAGAAAGCAAGAATGGACTACAGTCACCAAACTTCCCTAGTCCCATGTGGACAAGATAAATACATTTCCAAGTAAGATTTTTTGCTATAGTGTTGTGTCCCCAGTCCCATGTGGACGGAAGCTGCTGGCAGACGTGCCTCTTCTGTATGTGAGAGAGCTGGGCTCTCATGTGTGAGAAGGGGCTGAGCAGCTGAGTGGGGCCTAGTGAGAGCATCAGCAAGGTTGCTGCTGTAGATAAATACATACCCCAGAGTCTGACCATAGAGAGTGAAGTAAAGGGGGGCCTGAAGACACGGCACTTTTGGGGGCTCGAAAGAGATGGTGTCCTGGAGGGCTTCCAGGAGGAAGAGTTAGTGATGGCTGCTCACTGTCCTGTCTGTGGTGTCCCCTGGGGTGAGTTCTGGCTGGGTTGTGTCCCTGTGCTGCTGGGGTTCTGGCTAAAATGGCACAAGTGCCTCCTGAACAGAACAAGGTAGTTTCATTACTTTATATGCACTAAAATCTGTTGAATGTGACAGGGGCTGAGCCAAAATGGACTTTTTTGAACTATAAGTGTGAGGATATATTTTTATATCCAGCATAGAGATTTGTACATTCTGGATGCTCTCTATCTTAACTAAGTGTTTAGTTTTATCTGAGACCAAATTGTTTTAAGTCCTTTAGACACACTTGGCCACATAGAGACACACAGTTGTGTGAGATACACACATTCTTATCTCCATTGAAGGGTTTCCCCAGGGACTTCTCCTGACCAGTAACTTAAATCCTAGTTTCAGATCTGTGCGTTCAAAAGTACCAAACAGCTTTTGTTTTAGGTTATTTGGAGTCACATTTTTCACAAATTCATTTCGGCTTACGTAGAATTACTCCGGTTTATCTAGGTTTAACTTGTCAGGAGCTTCTGGGTGTTTCCAGGCGGTTTTGACCTCTGGCATGTCCCCAGATCTCTCCATTGAGGGGCTGGATTTAGAGGGACCGAACCCTGTTGCCTCTTGCCTGAGAACAGGCAAAAGCACACAGCAGTCTCCTTGAGCCTCTCTCCTCTCCCAGCCCTCATGTGCTTTTAGGTAAAAGTTGATTAGACTGTTCTCACCCTGATTCAACCTGAGGGTGTGGAGCCCTCTCTCTCCCATGTTCAGTAGAGCTATGCTCCCAGGTGGGCCACCTGGAAACCAGTATTTAGCAGCTAAGGAGGCCTGATACCAGCCTTCAGAGAGGGGTTTTTATGTTAAAATTTTTTTTAGTAAACTAAAAGCACCTAGAATAGAATAAAAAGATAAAAACACCTAGAATGGAATACTCCCAGAACACACAAGCCCCTCATGCCCACTTCCAGTCACTGCTCCCCAAGGTGATCCACTATCCTGAATTCAACACCCATTTCCAACTTTATATAATTGGATCATATGATGTGTGCTCTTTTGTGTCTGGCTGCTTTTACTCAACATGATATTTGTAAGATTCATCCATGTTGTGTGTAGTTCATTCGTGTTCTCATCACTGTATAATATTCCCTTGTGTGACTGTAGCTCTCTTTATTCATCCATTCCACTGTCGTGGGAGTTTGTAAGTTTTTAAACTTTAGACATGTTAAGGTCATGTCTATGAAGCATAAGTCAGTGGGAGCCAGATCTATTCCTTTGAATTTTCTGGAAAGCCTAGAAGTTTCTGAGTCTTGCGAAGGTCTGTAGTTAATTGTCCTTTCCTAACTCACAGCATGTGTGAGGGAGGAAAGGCTATGGAGAGCCAGGGAAACCCTGTGGGTGGGCTTTGAAGTGCTTTTGCCTCTCTGAATCTGTGGCTTGTGAAGGCCTGCTTACTTAGCTTGGGTTTGGGGAGTGTTGGCAGAGCTGCCAGCCTGCACCAGCAGACCAGGCCTGCCTTGGTTTCTGGAGTTGCTCCTCACATTCAGTCTGTTCTAGGTAGTGTTTATTCTTGACCTTGATCCTGGGGGAAGATGGTGATGAGGGTGGTGGCAGAACTCTGTGTGTGTGTGTGTGTGTGCGCGCGCGCGTGTGTACACACGTGTGGATGAACACCCAGACTGGGGAGACTGAGGCCAGGTTAGAGGTGAGAAAAAGAGGGTGCGACTGCATTCTAAGTGGCTCCAGCTGAGAATGTCACACGTCTTGTATTTTTCCCTTAAGGAAGGAACTTCTCCTGCATCTGAAGACCTACAACTTGTACTATGAAGGCCAGAATTTGCAGCTCCGACACCGTGAGGTACGGAGTCCCCGGGGAAGGTCTGTTAGCTCCTTCCCTGCTGAGCCAGCCCAGTCTTTGTCTCCACGTGTCCTGGGCTGAGGATCCCTGCCCCTCCTGCCACACTGAGTGGCCTCTCATTTAGGATGTTAGTGGGAGTCCCTGGAGATCTTTGGAAGGAGACCCCAGGTCCAGTTTTGTTCTAAAAGGGATGAGCTTTTCTGTTCCAGAGACATTCCTGTGGGTGTGTGGCTGGGCTAGCACCAGCCTCAGAGTGGGGGTCCTCCAAAGGGAAGCTTTCTTGAAATAACCCTTTCAGATGGCTCTCAAGCTGGCTTGCTCTTCTTGGCTAATTCAGGAACCTTATCCAGTCCTCTGTGTTTACACATCTGGGCCCCAGTCCTATTGCCATAGTAATCTAGGCAAGCCACATAAGCTCTGGGAGGTAACTCTTGGTCCTTCCCCACAACTGCAGCAGTCTTCCTAGGGTGCCTTCTTGGAATGCCCTTTGTTATCCATCTGTCTTTCCCCAGCCCCTGTCCTGAATCTAAGCTTACTCATCCTGTATCCATTTCTGTAAAGCCTCCTATCAGATAGATGGTGAGTTATATAGAAGCCTGGTAGAGTAACTTATACTCAAGTGTTCTTGACTGATAAGAAGGTGTGTGTAATACCCTTCTAAACACATTTTTCAGGTTATCAAGCCATGGCGATGTAATCCATAGAAACATACCAGATGGTAGAATTTCACCTACTAAGACAGGCTGGTTGGGGATAGTATGTGGGATGCAGCGGCCTTTTTTGTGTCCCTCAAACCAGTCCACTTAGGCAAAGTCCCAGTTTGGGTTAAATTCGGTACTACAATAATGTGATGAAAGTAATGGTGCCAGCCTTGACTAGCTAGAAGGCCATATATGTAGCCTATGCTTAAATAAAGCCTTTCTCTCCAAGATCCCCAAATGCACTAAAGTTGTTCCACTCTTCTCCTGCCTTCTTTTATTCCCCTGTCCCTCTCTAACCTGGGGCCCAGGATCAGCCTAGAATCCTGGGATGATCCTGGGGCCCGGGTTAGCTGTTTATTGGACAGCTTGTCCTGAAGACGTGGCCATGGCCCAGGTCTGATGTCTGTGGCCTCTGCCCATAAAACATGGGTTCAGAAAGGTTTTTCTGAGACTTGGGAAAGAAGGCCTGACCATTTCAGGCATCGTCCTCAAGGCTTCTACTAATTAGTGGCTGGGCCATTGGCAAGATTTTGGTCCTTAAACAGCTTCTGGGGTGTGTCCTATGGAATAAATTCTCAAGATGCTCGATGATTAAAGGGTTTTATGGTCATAAATGAGATCCATTTCTTTGGGATAAAACATGCAAATACCCTTAGATGGGTTTCGCATGTAACTTCTTATCAGTCAACAACTCTTGAGTATAAATATGGAGTTCTTGCAAGATTTATTCACCTCTTGGAGAGTCATAATGTAACACATTAGCTAATTATAGGCTCTGGAAAGTTCTACTGTCAAGAAATCTGATTAACACATCATCTCCCAACTCATGATCACTTGACAGCCTTTTTTAAGATAACAGTTGATCTGCTAGAGGAGCTAGTATTTTTTAAAATAAACCTGGGGAAAGGTTATTTTAAATCTCCTTCAACCAGCAGGTCAGATTGCTAAACATATGTTATAGCTAAAGACACATCACTTTCCACAGTAGGTGAAGGGAAAGGCGCTAATTCAAGAATTTAGCTCTTGCTCTTCTGTTAGCAAAGCTAGTGTCACTTACTTTAAGAGATGTATTCTTTTTTCTTTAAAGTCATTAATATAAAAACAAAAAAAACCCACTTTTATAATTTGCACATGTATATTTGAATTTCGAGGCAACTTTTATGATGGCCTATGTGGTCAGCTTCAGGCGCTCAGGGGTAGGTTACAGTGGGGTGTGTCTCAGGGTTGGGGTGTGAATATAACTTGGGTGCGCCCAGCTAGGACACATCGAGGATGCTGTCAGTTGTCCCGCCACGTAGTGCTGGTTTCTGTGGGGCTTTTCTGGGCTCACTGTGCTGATTGCTCTGTGGGCAGGAAGAAGACGAATTCATTGTGGAGGGACTGCTGAACATCTCCTGGGGGCTGCGCCGGCCCATTCGTCTGCAGATGCAGGATGACAATGAGCGCATTCGCCCTCCTCCGTCCTCTTCCTCCTGGCACTCTGGCTGTAACTTGGGGGCTCAGGGGTGAGTGAGGAGAGATGGGACTGGGTGGTGACTGGGGGTATCTGGGGCTTCTGTGTGTTCTCAAGCACCTTCTTCCAGCAAGCCTTGACCTCAGCTCCCATTCCCACCACCTCCACTGCCCCCTGCTCTGAGCTTGGGATGAGGAGAAAGGGGCAGACATTGGTGTGAATGGACCTCCATGCCTGTCACCACAATCACTCAGTGGGAGTCAGAGTGAGGAGGGGAGATGCCGAGTCAGAGAGGGAAAGCACCAAGGCATCAGTGAGCAGCAAGTCCTTTCTCATGGAGAATTTCCAAGTCTCTGAGGGGTAGTGCTAGTGGCCAGGCCCAGCCTGCAGATTTCTGACAGGATGCCTGATGCCCCAGCATCTTCCCCTCTAGGACCACTCCTCAAAGAATGACCCTACTCCAGACACGTTTAGGGCTCAAACCTTCTGACCAAAGCTCATGTCTTGGGGGAACCTAGAAGAAGAAAAGGAATGTCAGGCCCTGTTGGAGTCAGCCAAGCGAGGTCAGCCAGGGGTCTGCTCCCTTTAGGCCATACTTGGAGCTGGGTGGCGGCCTGATGGTCCGTAGTCTGGGCGGTCCCCTCCTCCGAGTCTGCATCAGAAGATGGGGACTATCGGTCTATGAAGACCGAGCCTCTTCCTCCCTCCACTGCCAAACGAGTAGCCGAATGCATCTAGGAAGGCACACCCTCTACTGTCTTTCTGGGACTTCGGTTTTTAGGCTCAAGTGACTAGCCTTGTTCCATCCTGAAACTTGCTGATGCTGACAGCCTTCGGGCCAGAGTGTGGGTGGAGGGTGCCAAGCTCTCAGCCAAAACCGCAGTGATGTTTTTTTCTGTTTTAAACAAGAACCAAGCCCTCTCTGTTGGCCACATTGAACGTTTTGTTAAACTCCACAGCCAAATCTATCTTTCTGTAAAGTTGAGAGAATCCTACAATGTAGCCAAACCCTGATCTGGTTTCTTTCCAAGGGAAATTAAGAAGGAAGGTCTTTGCCCATCCCATCGGACGCCGGGATGTCCGGTCAAGGTTCTTCAGTTTCGTCTAACTTCGCTGGTTTCACACTCTGCTCTGCTTTCAGCACCTCTGCTGTATTTGATTTCCGGTGGGCCAAGCCCTTTCCGCACCCCACGCTGACCCCAGACTATGTTACATTCTGTTCCTTAAGTAAGACGATTTTTAAAATTCCATTTGACTGTGTGGCCTTTGGCTGGGTTTGCTAAGGGGTCCTTCACTCTGCACGCCTGTTTCTTTTCCCTTCCCTGCGGCGTCAGGCGGTCTTGATTCGTTCTTGAAACCTGCAAATACTTTGAGAGAGTTTTCAGGAATGGTAAATAATGTTATCCAGGTGCCTGCTATAATGAAGTGAATGCCTGCACCACTGTGTTAAGAAGGATGCTGAGACCAGTTTCTGCTTTGGCAAGAGAGAGAGCTTTGGACGAGGGAGTGGGCAGCGGCCACTGTGGGTGCCAAGTGTTTGCCGTTCCTGAGGGGCTCATTCCCCAGTTCCATTCCGGGGGCTCAGAAATCCACAAGTTATTCTACAATTGGAACTTCTTTCAGATTTTCAATTTTAATTGTCTTTCCTTAAAACTATCATTCCTGGGCCATGAATCCCATCTCTACTGGGTCCCAGGAAGCCCACGCTCTTCTCACTGTGGGATGGTCCTAATTGGTTAAATATGCTTTTCCTTTCTGGCCAAATCCTCTGTTAACTTTGGGTGTGTTCCCCTGAGCTGCTCCCCCTGTGCTTTTTGGCTTTGAGAAGCTATTTGCCAGTGATCACGGTGACACCAGGTCTCAGCTCAGACTGCTTGCTTGTAGCCCTTTCTTCAGCTTGGCTGAGCACTCTGTCCCTGCAACCCTGACGACACTGTCGTCACTGCCCCTTCCAAAGCTACCCTGACCCTCATCGCAGCCAACTTATTACTTTCCCTTCCTTTTAGATGCTGGAAGCGATTTCTGAGTTATTCCTCCAACAGAAGTGGATCTGAGCTGGAATCTTGTCCTGAGAAATAAATGGCCATTATTAGGGTTTTCCAAATAAGCTATAGAACCCGTCTGTGCTTAGAAACTCAGTGCAGGCAATACACGGTTTTTGTTCTTTGGTGTTCTCCATCCTGGGCTTGATGAATCAGGTGCTTGTGTTGCTGTAGATGCTGGGAAGGAGCATCTTTTCCCTCCAGAACTGCCCCTCCCCACCTAGTGCTCAGCCCGGGGCTGGGCCAGCCTCATGGGACACTCGGTGCAGCCCACCTGAATCCTTCATCGCCTGATGGGTGCTGGTGCCCAGCCTGGCACAGGCCGAGTGCTCCCCTGGCAGGAGTAGAGTGGGGTGGGAGGGGGAGCTTCTTCCCACAGGGGCTGAGCCAATCTCTCTTTTGTTTATTTTCTGCCCCCCAGCACCATCCTGAAGCCCCTCACCATGTCCAACATTCAGATCTCAGAGGTGGACGCCCCGCCCGAGAGGGACCAGGCCACGAGCCCCACAGGTACCTGTGTGGTGGGAGGGACCTCTGGTTGGGGCCGACTGTGTGAAGACTGATGTGGTAGATGCTGTACACTGTTACTCATTTTTTTGAATAAATAAAATTCACATGGTTCAAGATTCAAAAAGTATTAAAAAGAATTAAAAGTCTCCTATCTCTTCCACCCACCATCGAGTTTCCCTCCCTGGAAGCAACCTGAAGGCGTCCTTCCTAAGATATTCTCTGCAAATACACACCAACAAACCTTTATGGTTGAGTGTCATCTCTTTTTTTCCCCTTTGTATATAAGTGGTAGCATTTTGCACATCCCTGTTTCTATTAGTTTGTCTTGAGGATTGTTCCATACAAATCCGTAAAGAACTTCTGCATTCTTTACCACTCTGCAGTGTCCATTGTATGGGAAAATGGTAATTTAATCGCTCCTTATTGATAGACATTTAAGTCATTTCCAGTCTTTCGCTGTGACAAACAAGGTTGCCGTCAGTGCCCTTGTACACGTGTCATCTCACACATTTGTCAATGTCTGTAGGGTTCTCTCAAGTGGAATTTCTGGGTCTGAGGCTGTGTGTTTGTAATTTTGATAGATATTGTCAGTTTGTAGTATCCTGCAAGTCCTTATATTGTGCTTATCCTGTGCCAGGTACTGTTCTAAGCACTTTATGTAAATTAACTCATTTAAACCCTCACAACAATCCTGTGATGTGGGTGCTATTATTATGCCCATTTTATAGAAGAGGAAACTGAGGCACAGAGAGATGAGTGATGTATGGCAGTGGCAGAGCTGGGATTTGAACCTGGGAGTCTGGCTCTGAAATCTGTGCTCTGAACTGCATTATTTCTCAGTAAATTATACATTATTTTCCCCCCAAAAGGAAACACAGTTTTTATGAAATATCTTTTGGGGGAGGTGGTGTTGGCCATGCCATATGCAGACTGCCACATCCTGGGTCCAGACACACAGAGCTCATCGCCTTCCCTCTCAGACTCCAGGGGCCTGAAGCCTGTGCAGGAAGACACCCCACAGCTGATGCGCACCCGCAGTGATGTTGGGGTGCGTCGCCGCGGCAATGTGAGGACACCTAGTGATCAGCGGCGAATCAGACGCCACCGCTTCTCCATCAATGGCCATTTCTACAACCACAAGGTAGAGGGGACAGGGTGGCAGGAGGCGGGGGCAGCCCCAAGGTGGACAAGTCCCCTTCCTGGGCAGCTGCCACCTTAGAGGTGTCTGTCACCTCTGTTTGTCATTCAGTCTTTGGGTTGTGGGTGGGCTGCAGGCTCTGCTGGCTCTGTGAGGGATGAGGGACCCCCAGATCAGGAGCCCCCGTAGGTAGGGGGTGAGATGACCCCACAAACCGCCCCCGTCAGCACACCCCCCTGCCCCTGGCAAGTCCACGCGTTACCCTCTTCCTCACCGTGTCCCTCCTGGCTGCTGTGCCGTCTGACTTTTCTGTGAGCTAAGGGCTGCCCCTAAAGCAGAGCTGCAGGATGCAGATCTGGGGGTGTCTGTACACTGCTCCCCACCCCAAGCCAGCTGACATTCCTTCTCTCCTGCTGCTTGGTTTGAATCTGGCCCCTGAAGCAAGTGCATCTTGGGAGAGTGGTCAGAGACCTCCGCATGCTGAGGTCGCTGTGGAAGGGTCTTTTGCGTGCTGTACTGGGAGAGAAGGCCTCCCTTCTCTGTCCTATCCCCCCTCCCCAACCCTGCCACACACCAGGCTCGGACCCCTCAAGCTCCTGAGTTAGGCGAAGCTGAGGGCTCTTTGATGACATCAAAGCCCGATGAGTGCCAGGTTGTCAGGGGACTGTCAGGGAGCACAGGTCGAGCACCATTGTCCCCGAGCCCTTTACCCCAGGTCACCTGGGTTTTAGTGCCCCGTCCTTGTCTCCACTCTCACCCTGAGCCGGACCCCTCTATCGACAGACGTCGGTGTTCACGCCGGCCTATGGCTCCGTCACCAACGTCCGCATCAACAGCACCATGACCACTCCGCAGGTCCTGAAGCTGCTGCTCAACAAATTTAAGGCAAGTTTCCGCCCCTGGCTGGCCTCAGAGGGGCGGCATGTGCGCCGTGGGGGTCCCCAGAGGTGTGGAGGTGAGGGCCCCGGAGAGTGTGTGGGACGGGGACCCTGGGCAGAGCTTTAAACCCCACAGCATCAGCATCCCCTGGGAGCTTGTTAGAAAAGCAGGTTCTCAGGCCCCAGCCCCGAATCACACCACTGAATCAGAAGCGTGGAGGGGACGTCAGGGAACCTGCGCAACAAGGCTCGCAGGGGATTCTGGTGCCGCTGAATTCTGAGAGCCACAGCCCTCGGGTGCTTTACGGCGTGCTAGAAGGATCCTGGCCTGATGACTGGTTCGGGGCTCTGTGCACAGACTGACTTCTGGAACACAGTCGGGGAACCTACTTTGAAAAAAGAACATTCAATAGATGTGCAAATCATACTGCATGAGTGTTTTTAAAGTCTTGTTGCTCTGTGTGTTTTCCATAATCCCCTTCTAAGTCTTTTGGAGACCAGGTAGTCTTATTTATTTATTTATTTTTGGGAGGAAGATCGGCACTGAGCTAACATCTGCCAATCCGCCTCTTTTTGCTGAGGAAGACTGGCCCTGGGCTAACATCCATACCCATCTTCCTCCACTTTATATGGGACGCCTCCACAGCATGGCTTGACAAGTGGTGCGTCGGTGCACGCCTGGGAGCCGAACCGGCGAACCCTGGGCCGCCACAGCAGAGTGCGTGCACTTAACCGCTTGCGCCACCAGGCAGTCTTATTTTTAATGGAAGCCAGTATCACCTAGTGACCCATGGGCACAGGCTCTGGGTTCAAATCCCCACCCATGACCTGCTGGTTGGATGCATTGGGCAAGTTACTGAAGCTCCCTGTCCTTCTGCCTCCTCATCTGTAACATGAGATAATGGGACCCTGTTATGGGTTGTTGTGAGTATTAGATGAGTTAAAACATGGAAAGTGTGAAGAACTGTGCCTGGCACGTTACAGCAACTGTTAGCTCTTATTGTCTAGTATTATTGATAAAGTTACCTGCTGCCCCATCTCCTCATCACTTCTGAGAGATGTAGCTAAATGGCCAGCCCTCCCCTCAAAAGAGCTTCAAATCTACTTAGCTTTGCAGTGTTTGAGAAGAGGGGATGGCTCAGAGTTAGGATGTGTAAATGCATGCTTTCAGCAACTATCTTTTGCTCCTGATCCAGATCGAGAATTCGGCGGAGGAGTTTGCTTTGTACGTGGTCCACACCAGTGGTGGTAAGTCTGAAGAACACAATGTACTTTAAAACTTCTAATTAACTCAAAATAGCAAGTTAAAAAAAATACCTCTGCCTCATTCACTTGTTGTTTGGGTTTTGGAAATTTCCAAATGTTGTTTGCCTCCAAAGCTGGTGGGCTTGCTGGAAGGGGTCACTGGGGAATGCCATATACGGTCAGTAAACAAACAGTAAAGCCTAACTGCCCATTAAAAAAGGAGCTAGATTTTCTTGAGAGACAAATAAAATCAATTCATCCAATGCGGCATCTTCCAAAGGGTTTGAGGCATGGTATTGCTGGGGAGAGGAGGGAGGGAAGAGGGAACACCTTTGAACAACACCTGTTGAATTGTTCATTCACAAATCAGTCTCCTGACTTGTATGGCCGCATCTCCTAAAGTGCCTGGTCCATTTGAGCCCTTGAGTTGACCACTACTTATGGTGAGAAAGGCCTCAGGCCGAACTCAGGGCTGCTCCTGGCTGTGTGTGGTTCCAGAGAAACAGAAGCTGAAGAACACCGATTACCCGCTGATTGCCCGAATCCTCCAGGGCCCATGTGAGCAGGTCTCCAAAGTGTTCCTTATGGAGAAGGACCAGGTGGAGGAAGTCACCTATGACGTGAGTCCCCTTTCAAATCAGATGGTCTCTCCTCAGGAGAGTGGGGATTTGGTTGGGTTGCCTGCAACTGGGGTATAGCTTGACGTTTTGGCCAAGGATCGTGCTCCATTTTGCTGCCATTCCTCAATACAAGGTTTTCTTGAGACAGTAATGGCCACAGGGCCAAGAGAATAAATGCAGACAGTAGGTTGAGGGTGTGCTCTGTGGGAGTTGTTTGAGGAATGTTCAGGCACAAACTGATTTCCGTAGAAGAAGTAAATGTCTTGAGCCTTTCTGGGGTATTGTAAGAGGGCCAAGAAGTTTCTGCAAACCCTCTCTTAACAACTTCAAAAAGTTAGCAGTGATTTTACCTTATCTTATGTATTAGTTAGCTTTTGCTACAATAACAAACATCCCCAAATCTACGTGGCTTGCAAGAGCAAACATTGACTTTTTTGCTCAGGATTCTGCAGGCTGATAGCAGATAGCTCTGCTCTAGGCTGTGGGTTGAGTTCAGGTCTACATTGCATGTCTCATTTAGAGACCCAGTCTCAAGGGACAGTGGCTACCCAGGATATGCTTCTCATGGCGGATGGATGGAGTGCAAGAAACCAGTCCAAACCATGTAAGCTCATTTGAAGCCTCCGTTCAGATTTGGTGTATGGCGTGTCCACACACATTCTGTTGGCCAAAGCAAGTCACATAGCCAAGCCCAACATGACTAGGGTGGAGAAATATACTTCTCCCGTGGAGAAGAGTTGATAGAGTCAGCTGGGGATTCTAATGGGGGACGAGGAGCGGTTGTTTAACTTCAGCTCACCTGGGAGCCCTCCTTCCCCCACAGCCTCTCAGGAGCAAGTTCACACTGGATGCCTGTTTGAGACTTGAGACACAAATCATCATTCTGAGCCATGGTTCCTTACATTCTCTTAGGGGAGAACAGAGAGGTTTATTAAATATCGTGGGGTCAGGTATTTCTCTGCATCATGGAATCAAGAGAAAGTGCTTTTCCACGTTTGACATTACTTTGTCATGGATTGGATCCATGAGATGCAAAATGAGAAGTTATGAGATATGTGTCATGTAAATGAAGTGATCTTCGTCGCAGACTCTATAGCAGCCTTGAGAAGAATGAGGCTTGGCTCCTGCCTTTAAGGAATTCCCGGATTAATGTAGAAATATATTTCCCAAGGCTTTGTGTCTGACAGGAGAGAGATGCCAAAAGGAATTGGAATAATGCTTGGAGGGGCCAGGCACCCCAGACTTACTTCTTCCTCCCCAGGTGGCCCAGTATATAAAGTTCGAGATGCCTGTCCTTAAAAGCTTCATTCAGAAGCTCCAAGAGGAAGAAGATCGGGAAGTAAAGAAGCTGATACGCAAGTAAATGTGGCCCCCGGGTGGCTGGTTGGGTTTCTCCCGGGGCCTCAGGGAGAGGGTCTCTGTTCAGGTGCCTTGCAGGAACTGTGCTGAGCTGCCACATGGGCCTGGGTCTTAGGGACCTTCTTCAGGGTGCTTCTCGCTGACAAATCTGGATCTCAGATGGGGACACAGAACTTCAGTGTGTTTGTCTCTCTGCTTCTGGTGTCAGCTTCTCATTTTGATGTGGGACATAAAAACGTCCCCGGGATTTCAGGAAGGTTGTCAGTGGAGAGTAGTCTGAGCAGCCTACCTCTGAAATCCTTGCCTTGTACCCTTCTTCCCTTTTTAACATTTCTCTCCTGCAAATTGCATTTGGTTTGAAAAGTCCAGTAAAGATTCTCTCTGGGGAAGATTTTATGATTTCTTTGCTACATGTAGTCATAAAGCTGTCTGCATTCCATGCATATGGCAGAACAATTGATTGATTTTTGCCACTAGAGAATAAAGCCAATACTATCTTTGCTGTGTCGATGATAATAACTAGTATGATAGCAGTTAACATTTATTGATCATTTATTGAACTTACTGTGCACCAAACTTTAAAAATAGCTTTTGCTGTGCAGTGCAATGCGCTGAACATAGGCAATGTCCACTTTAGTGGTGCCCACTGCAACGTCTGCATTGCCATAGTCAGGGAAGGATGGGAAAACTGCACTCACCCACAAGCCGTGGACCTCCACGCCTGGTGGTTGCTATGGCCTCTTCTGCAAAATGCAGCTACTGATATTAGGTTGAGCCATCTGAAGTCACCATTTTTGTAGGCCCCCTAAAATGATCAAATAATTCCAATTTCTTATGGTCCAGCCTAGGTGAGGATTACATGCTACTGTGCCTATACAGTACTGTGCATCTTGGGCATAGTAAGCACTCAGTTAATGGAACCCTTATTATTGTTATTTCACCTTCTTATCCTTCTTTTCCCAGACTCTCTAACCCTAGTACAGTCATGTACTGCATAACGATGTTTTCGTCAACGACAGACTGTATATATGACGGTGGTCCCATAAGATTAGTACCATAGAGCCTAAGTGTGTGGTAGCCTATACCATCTAGGTTTGTGTAAGTACACTCTATGACGAAATCGCCTAATGATGCATTTCTTAGAACATATTCCCGTTAAGCGATGCATGAGTGTAAAAGAATCTAGTTTGGAGCTAGCATCTTCAGTCCCTCTCATCCTGCTGTGGAAATGAACACAAGCAATAAAGTAGCTAAAGAGTGGGCCAATGATAGAAGCAAAGGGACAGGACGGTCGGCCCACACAGCTCCCCAGTGGCAGGGAGGGATCGAGAGGAGGTGTGTGTTGCTTTCTGCTCTCCACCACAGCTGTTTCCATCCCCAGGTACACCGTGCTCCGGCTAATGATTCGGCAGAGGCTGGAGGAGATAGCTGAGACCCCAGCAACAATCTGAGCCACAAGAAGGAGGGGATCCAGACACCACAGGGGCCGCTGTTGACATGAGAAGACCCGCAGGAAGCTGGGCGCCTTCCTTCCGGGGAACCGTTTCAATGTAAACCTCTCCAGCTCCCGAAAAGCCACCATTTGCTGCCTAGAGCAGGATAGAGAAGCCAGCAGACAACTCCCCATCCTTGGATCCCTGCGCTTCTTTCTTTCAGTCACAAGGACTTTTGATTTTTGTTATAGGGAGGACCCAAAGTGTGTGTGTGTGCGCATGCGCCTGTGCATGTGTGCACACACATGGTACATATTCGCGTGCCTACCTGGTATTTTCACATGCAGTTAAATTCCAAGCAACCAGCACAAGTCCCGTGACTGGCAGATGTGCTGCTCATGGGCAGGAAAATCAGGGGAGATCTGAAGGGTTTTAGGCTGAAGAAAAGATCTCTCCCCGCGAGTGCCAGGGAGCAGCCATTCACATCTGCCCACGTTTAGAAGGGGAAGGGGGCTCAGCAAGCTCGCCATGTGGGGTATTTACGTGTTGGTAGAGATTCTCCCTGTATGCCTACAGGGATGGGTAATGGATCAGTAATGTGAGAGCTTTGGAAATTAACAAAACAACAGCCCCATGCCCTTGGGGTAGGTCCAACAGAAAGAGAAAAATAAACCAGCAGTGGGGTAGATGCAATAAACCCACAGGTTTTTACACTGGAAACTTCGATTGTTTTAAATAACAAAGACGTATATGATAATGTGTGTGGATGCCTGTAGAGAATGGATTCTGCCTCCATCCTCCCCTCTGTGGCCACCTCTAGGAGACAGGAGGGGAGCCTGATGTTTCTTTCAGCATGCCAAGCTGCAGATCCCAACTCTCCGAGACGTCCTTGAGTTGAAGGAAGGGTCTCCTGAAACAGTTCTCACTGGTTTGCACATGGCGGAGCCTGGCTAGCACAGCCAGGGCCTGGCCTTGTTCTGGGGGCTGGAGGTGGCCAGGAAGTTTCCCTCCTTAGGAGGTGTAGAAGCTCCTGCAGAAATGACAGGTGCCTGTGACCCCAGCCGGTTTTCATATCAACAAGGGGTTTTCCTGCACTTCGAGTTGAGGCCATGTGTTTGAAGTCAAGGCTTTATTCTTTCCAACCTCTGGATTCTTGCAAATTGCTCTCACCTTGTGCATCAAGGTGGACTCCAAAAATGAGGACTCGGCCTGCTGCTGACCGAGTGTGGGGTTCAAGGAGGCTCTTTGGACTGCCCTGTGAAGGTGCATAGGGAGGATGGAGCTTCTCTGGGCAGCCACCTGGGTGATCTTTAGAGTAGACCCCAATAGGGGGAAAGGGCAGGGACATTCTGTCCCCTGTCACCCCCGTCAGGAAGATTGCCAGGTAGCTCAGTGCCAGTGTGGCTGATACAGTTTGAAGAGAGACAGAGATGCTTGGAGCAGGGTGCCTGGCTGTAGAGATCAACCAAGCAAGGCCAGAGGCTCCTAAGAGCAGGTGTCTCTGAGCCTTGTTGGGGTAGGGGCTCCCCATCTCTTCTCCACATCCTCTCCAAGGAAGGTTTGGAGAGCTGGGCAGTTGAGGAAATGAGAGCCACTAATCAGTGCCTGCAAAGAAGGTGGACCTTTGCAGCAGAGCCATTCCTGCCCCAGGCACCCCCCGGCCCCTACCGGCCCCTGTGGCCTCCATGGCCTCCTTAGATGGCTCCCAGCTGTGGTCTCATTGTTGCCTTTCAAAAAGATGGCGTGCTGCCACCTGGCATTTTGCCGGGGCTATCTTGGGAAGCCTCCCTCCTCTGTGGGGACAGCACCGCCAGCCCCGTGGGACATGGGCTGGAGATCCGGAGGGCCTTAGTCTTGATCAGACACCTCCGTGGGCTTCTGCAAAACGCACAGGAAAAATCCGGGGCGGGCTGAGAGGCGTCCTTTGTCGCAGATGGAAAGAGCCGTTTTGTGAATGTGAGCACACTTCCTGAGTTTTGCATCTGAGAAAATGACTTGGAAAACTTCTCTTCCAGTTATTTTTATTTTGAATGTTCAAAGCCTTCGTTGGCCCCAGTAATTCTCCTCGAGGAGTTAGGGAGAAAAATTTTCACAAAGCAAATTACTAACCACTAACTTTTATTGGACAGCTATTTTTGGTTTATGAAAGTTCTGTTTAATTTGCACTAGCTCTACGATAGTGTTAAATGTGGAAATGTTGCAGAATGTCAGGTCTGCCCAATCACTTTCTGAGAAAGTGATTCTAAGGTAGACTTGGCGTTTTAAAGATGGGGGATGGGGATGGAAGTGAGGGGAAATCGTATCTTACACGACACATGCCATTTAATGCAAGCCACACTTTTCCATTTAGGCCCACCCCGTTTAGAGATCATTTCGCACGTCCTAATACCCTGATCAGGAATTTTTTGGAAAGGTTCTTTGAAATAGCAGCGGCTGAAACACAGACACTTCGCCGCCCTGTGGAGCCGGATTTTCTCACTGGTATCACATGGCCTGGCAGCTTTGAACGCCTCGACTCGTTTGTGTGGGTTTATGTAATTGCGTGCAATGAACCTGAAATCGTGTGAAGAACAAAAGGCCAATTTATAGGGTATTTTTCCTAACTTGTGAAAAGCAGTACAGCTGCATCTGGCTTTCTTTTTCCTGGGCTTCTGTTACAAGGTGATCAAATGAAGGAAAAACCTGAGGCCATCTGGCTGGGAAGGGGTTCCCTTCCCCCAGGTGATGGTGGAAGTAAGCACAAGGTCACATTTTCAGTGATCACATTAGTGGGAAGGTGATGAGTTAAATGGAGGGGGCTGGGGGGTAGGGGGGTGGTCCCTTGGGGAGGGACTGAGAAGCACAAACGCTAGGCTTGCCTGTGCAGGCTGGCGAGGAGTGTGCACAGTGGTCTCCAGGCTGGACTGACTTTACCTCGGAGTTGAAATGGAAGCAAGAGGGTGTCAGATTAGCCACCCATCCCCGGGAAGAATGCTGAGACCTGAGGTTGAGGTTTTGATCTGAGACTTCAAGGAGAAATATTTTCACCCTTCCCTCCTCCTGACCAGAAAGAAAACAATACTCTCTCCTAGAGATCTCCAGATAAAGACATCTTATCATCAGTGTAGATGAGACTGACATATAATGACCAAAAAAAAAAAAAAAATTCTCCGATGCAAAAACGTCTTGGCAAGAATTCTTTTCTGCAGAGTTGTGTGGTTATTCCAGAGTGTCAGGAGAGTGGAATGGGCCACAGAAGGGCAAGAAGCTCTCTTAAGAAAAGACAAGCTCCTTTAAAAAAAAAAAAAATTCAAAGCTCTGTAACACAGAGAGCATAGTGTCATAGATATATCTCCGAGAGAGATTTCTATATGAACAAGGGAATTTCAGTGTCTCATGGCGACCAAACCATGATGTGGGTGCTGAGATAGGAGACAGAGATCTCCCTGAGCATCCCTGATGCAGCAGTGCATTTTCAAGTCTCTACTTAAATTGTTTTATACAATCTTGCTTGAGGCAGATAAGATGAG
The DNA here is from genome assembly GCF_020826845.1 of Diceros bicornis minor. NCBI lineage: Eukaryota > Metazoa > Chordata > Mammalia > Perissodactyla > Rhinocerotidae > Diceros > Diceros bicornis. The sequence continues at coordinate 32,983,483 of NC_080758.1, read as the reverse complement.
ACATGACCTCCTAGAGAGGTAGAAATAAAAACAAATATTGCACCCTTTGTTTCAGACATAATTGAAAGCCTTTACCCTTCACAGGAGGTTACAGCGCCCCCCTGTGTTTTAACTGAGCACAAGACATGGACAAGCTGTGAAGGGAAAGCCTCAGTTTACCCGTGGAGTCTTCCCGGCAGTTGGCTGACCTGTTTCCCAGGCTGATGGTTTCTGGTGTGTAATTGCTAGTGTTTCCTAGGGGTTGTGTTAGCTTGTTTTAGCTTTGTGAAGTATTCTTTTCTTAATTACAACTTGCCTTTCGGCAATGGTACATGACCTGGTTCAATGTTTGGTTCTGAACTTATAAACGGATGCGTTTAGGTATCTTAACATAATTTGACAAGGCCTCAGTAGGGAGCTGTTAATTTCTGTAACATTTTGATATGTTTTAATGCACCTGACTTAGAGCTTGTCGAAATAAAGCACTTTTCAAAGAGAAGTTCCCCGTTGGTGGGTCTGTGTGTGTTCACTGGGTGGGGAACTCTGCATCATGGGAGGGTTGGGGATAGGAATGTGAAGGTGCATGCAGGAGATAAGTTGGCTTTCTTCCCCCGGAGTTTGTGGTTTAAACGGGCTCAGACTTGGCTGTAATGTTCCAAATAGGAAGTGGAATGAGAATGTACCTGTTTGAATCTCAAGTTCAGGCCCTGGTAGAGACAGCAGTTATGGTGGAAAGAGCTGGGAACTACCATTTGGTGAGGTTGGACTTTTTCCTTGACTCCACCCCTGGCTTATTATGACCCTGGGACTGACTTGCTGAAACTTTTTCTTGGACTTGGTTTCCTCATCTGTAAAGTGGCCAAGCTGCCCTGTGGCAGCTGTGGGGACATGGGTTTGCCTCTATTGGAGGCAGCCCCCCAGGGGTCACTAAGCCTAAGTGCTTTGAATGAGGGCCCAAGTTCCACCGTATGATGTGGGGAAGGTGTGATGTTAATTTTATGTTTCAGCTTGGCTAGGCCACAGTACCCAGATATATGATCAAACACTAGTCTAGATGTTGCTGTAAAAGTATTGCTTAGATGAGATTAACATTTAAATCAGTAGACTTTGAGTAAAGCAGATTACCCTCCATAATGTGGGTGGACCTCATCCAATCAGTTGAAGGCGTTAACGGAAAAAGACTGACTTCCCTAAGGGAGAGGGAATTCTGCCTCCAGGCTGCCGTTGAACTTGAGCTGCAACATGGACTCTTCCACAGGTCTCCAGATTGGCAGCCTACCCTGCAGATTTTGGACTTGCTAGCCCCTACAATTGCATGAGCCAATTCCTTAAAATAAATCTCTCTCATGTAAACACATCGTACTGGTTCTGTTTCTCTGTGACTAACACAGAGGGCTTATGTGATTGGTTCATAACGTTTGGATATGTGATTGACAATTGCCTTCCTGGGAAACCTGGCCCTGGAGCGTAAATAGTGACCAACATAATTTGGCCTCTAGAAAAAGGTAACAACCAAGACAAGATTTTTAACGATGTCCCCAAACCATGCTTACATATATTTAAAAAGAGAGAGAGAAAAGTTTAGAAAAATCACTGTTCCCTTTAAGTGTTATTTTGATTCCTTATGTTTAGAGTTTTTACTCCAAGCAGTAGCTTTTAATTTGCTGCATTAATTGGGTGAAATTAAGCTGGGTGAAATAGATGAGCAGTTAACCCTTTCAAGGTGGTAAGGTTTTTGTACTGTATATCACATGGATGGAGACAAGATAGACATAACATAAATCGTCTGGTTGGGACCCCACCAAGACCCCAAATCAGTCAGTAAGCCTTCTAGAAGTCAGAGTGCCTATAATTACCCAAAAAATACCAATAGGCTTCTGCCAAAGGAGCTGGCAGTTTTTGGCTTGCTTTATGGAAACAGATTTTATGAAATAATTTGGTGTTGTCTGTTTTAGGTAATGAAGTTATCACTGAATGGAGTTTGCTATGAGCACAAGACTTCACCGTGAAGTTTTGAATATATGAATAGGTTTTGCTGGAACGCGTAGGTGCAAGCAAACTTACTGAAAACTGAACTTGGGTAAAATTGACCTTGCTATTTTCACTTAAAACCACGCAAAATAAAAATTATTACTTATGATTTATGTTAAGTATATGTTATATAAGTATGTAAGTTAAATTTATATAAGTAAAAGTTATAAGTATATACTTTATAAGTACATACATTAACTCTAGAAGATTTAAAATTATGGGCCCTTTTGTAGGGACTGTAGTCCTGGTTTGCTCAGGTTCAGTTCATGTCTGTTGTTCTGGTGTCATTATCAATAGCTCCCCCTATTTCTCTCACAATGGCCCTGTGTGGATGATAAATATCGTCCCTTTACGCATTAGCCAAAAAGCAGCTTATCATAATTGTAATATGTGAGGGTTTTAAGATGAAGCCATAAGTTGGAATTTAAATGTTGTTTAAATTGTAGAATAGAAGTGAAATCGAAACACGTTTTGGTGGAAGGTAAAATATAATATGGCTATTTTATATATCGATGTTTTGATAAAACGCTGATCTAAACATTCTTGCACTAGAGCGAGATCCATTTTTCTTGGTGGGATTTTTAAATTGGACACATTAGCATTAACTCGTGACTTTGAATGTCACCCTGCCCACACCTGCAGAACCATCTCAAGGTCAACAGCACCCACATTTGTGTCTTTTGCAATATCCGCCACTGAGAAAACGCTGGGCTCCCAGGAGGGTAGCTGGTGCCAAAGATTGGGGCAGAAGGAACAGGACAGCGTGGGTGTGTCTTGCTAATGGAGAGTAACTATGTCTCAGAGATGTCCGGGGTATAATTTCGGGAACAAACTGCTGATGAGAACTCCCACACATAGCAAATATTGAATGTCTGGGGCTATAAAAAGCCTTGAATCCAAAATGATCCCAAGGAAACATTCTAAAGATAAGGACACATTTACAGAAATGTAATGTATTGTTCAACTTAAATTGTTAATGTTCCTTAACCAAATTTTGGCTATAACATAAGCTGTCACAAAAATCAATTTAAGTAGTTTGGCCAAAAAGTTAACTAAGCAAAAAGAGTGAACTACAACATCTATGACCCATTAAAAGAAACCAAGCAAAAGTTGGCTTTAAAATGGTCATAACCATCTACAGAGAAATTAATAGAAATACTAAATGAATTTTGCACGATTGCTAAAACAATGTGAATATATATAAATTTATTTTATTTCTATATATCAGCAATAAAAGATTAGAAAATAGGGGCTGGCCTGGTGGCATAGTGGTTAAGATTTTCAACATTGTTCCTCCCCCTCCACACTACCCCCTCCCATTCCTGTGTGCACTGAATTTGAGAACCACTTCACCAAACAATCCTAAAAGAGTCTAAGTGAATCCAAACAATCCTAAACAATTAAACATGACCCTGTCTAAAACATTTAAACATGGTAAACAATTAAAATAACAATTAAAATGATCCTAAATAACTCTGTTTCCTAAATGCTATTAATTAACCCTAGATGATCCTAAATGAATTTCAAAAATCCTATACAACAGTAAAAGATCCTAAGTGGCCACAGAAGATCCTAAATACTCCTTAATGGCTCCTAAAATCCCCATAGGGCCCTAAACCTTGAATGAACCTACTTTACACCTAAAGAACTCACATGATGTTTAGTGACCCTAAATGACCTTGAACCTTTAAAAGAGTGCTCAGTCCTTATCCAGCCTACCTAGACCTTGGTGGTCTCACCCCATCCGCTCCTGGGACCCCCTTGCCTCCACCAGTCACTGTGCTTCGCACTCTGGGCTGCTGTCCTTCAAACATGCCAGACTTCTGCTTCCGGGCCTTTGCAGTCGACGCTCTTTCTGGAACGCTCTTCCCCCAGCTCATCACATGCTTGGCTCCTCTTTGATTCAGTCTCAGCACAACTCTTGCTTGCTAGTGAGGCCTTCCCTGAGCGTCCTGCCTCCAGCAGCTGCCCTCCTGCAGTTACCCTCTGCTTCCATCTTCTTCAAATCCCTGTTCACTGTCTGCATATATTTGTTGACTTATTTGTCTCCTCCTCCAGAACCCAAACTCCAAGGGGGCAACCCTAACACCTAGAGTAGGACCTGACCCTTGATAGGCACCTTGATAATCTTTGTGGAATGAGTGAGTGAATATCCAGATGTACCTTAAAAACAAAGACCGCAAAATGTCAAGAATGCCAACGCTAATAAGAACCTCAAGGTCTTGACCCAAATTCCTTAACAATTGTAATCCCCATAATCCTAACTAAAATGAATTTAGACGTCCCAAATTATCTAATGGGCCACAAATCTCTCCAAATGCTCCTAAGCCCTCTGAGATCCCAAACTACCTGAAATGGCCTAAGACTTCAAACAATCTTAAAGATACTGAAGAGGTATGAATTACTCAAAATGACTTTAAGCCCTAAATGATCTTCAGTGACTTTAAATGATGCCAAATGATATAAATCATCCTTAAAAAGCTCTAAGCAACCGAAAAAGAACTTAAACCTTAGAAATCTCTAAAAGACCTTCAATATTTTTTTTATTGATGTTTTAATAGTTTTTAACATTGTGAAATTTTGAGTTGTACATTTTTGTTTGTCCATCACCATATATATGTCTCCCTTCACCCCTTGTGCCCACCCGCCACCCCCATTGCCCCTGGTAACCACAATACAGTTTTCTCTGTCCATGTGTTGGTTTTTATTGCACATATGAGTGAGATCAGACAGTGCTGGTCTTTCTCCTTCTGGCTTACTTCATTTAACATAATACCCTCCGGGCCCATCCATGTTGTTGCAAATGGGACGATTTTGTCTTTTTTTATGGCTGAGTAGTATGCCATTGTATATATATACCACATTTTCTTGATCCAATCGTCAGTCAAGGAACACTTAGGTTGCTTCCACTTCTTGGCTATGGTGAATAATGGTGCAATGAACATAGGGGTGCATAAGCCTCTTTGGATTGTTGATTTCAGGTTCATTGGATAGATTCCCGGTAGTGGATGGCTGGATCATAGGGCATCTCTATTTTTAATTCTTTGAGGAATCTCCATACCGTTTTCCATAGAGGCTGCACCAGTTTGCCTTCTCACCAGCTGTGTATGAGGGTTCCTGTTTCTCCACATCCTCTCCAACATTTGTTGTTTTTTGTCTTGGTGATTATAGCCATTCTAATGGGCGTGAGGTGATATCTTAGCGTTGTTTTGATTTGCATTTCCCTGATGATTAATGATGTTGAACATCTTTTCATGTGCCTATTGGCCATCTGTATATCTTCTTTGGAGAAGTGTCTGTTCATTTCCTCTGCCCATTTTTTGATCGGGTTGTTTGTTTTTTTGTTGTTTAGTTGTGTGAGTTCTTTATATATTATGGAGATCAACCCCTTGTCAGATGTATGTTTTGCAAATATTCTCTCCCAGCTGGTTGGTTGTCTGTTCATCTTGATTCTGGTTTCGTTTAAGACCTTGAATATTTTTGAACCCAAAATGATTCTAACTCTATAATTTTTTTTATTTATTTATTTTTTTCCCCCCAAAGCCCCAGTAGATAGCCGTATGTCATAGCTGCACATCCTTCCAGTTGCTGCATGTGGGACACGGCCTCAGCATGGCTGGAGAAGCGGTGTGTCAGTGCGCGCCCGAGATCTGAACCCGGGCCACCAGCAGTGGAGCGTGCACACTCAATCGCCAAGCCACGGGGCCGGCCCTGCTTCTAACTCTAAATGCATAAAATATCCTGAATGAAAAAAAAAATCACCCTAGTTCTAAGAGCCGAATCACTCTAAAGAACCCAATCATTTCAATGACCCAATGGCTAATATGTCTAACAACCCTAATGTCCTAATGACTGGAAATGGTCCCAAATGACCCTAAACCATCTTCGAACAGAGGGGTTCTTGGGGTGGGGAGTGGGGAATCTTATTAAAATGTTGCTGTAGATTCAGCAGATGTGGGGTGGGGCTTGAGACCCTGCCCGACTATCAAACTCCCAGGGGACGCTGATGCTGCTGGTCCACAGACCACACTTTGAGCAGCAAGGCTAGAAGCTACATACACTTGAATGACCCGAAAGGATCCTAAAAGAACTAAAACTATTCTACATTCTAAAATGTCCTCAGAGATCCTAAACAAAATTAAACCCTAAACACCCTACAGTTTCTTAAATGATGCTTAAAACCCTAAGCCCAAAATGATCCCACATGACCCTAAACTAACTCAAACAACTGTATGTGACCCTAGGGATCACAATAGACTCTAAAAGATCTTAAACCTTACATCTCCCTAAAGTGCCTTAAAAATTCAAATTTACTTTAAATGACTCTAAACCCCAAAAGTCCAAAAGGACCTAAAAGACCCAAGAGATCCTAAATATACCTAAAATCCCAGACTCCTTAAACAATTCTTATTGATCCAAAATTATCCTAAGCCCAAATTGACCTTAAATGATTTCAATGGAGCCTAGATCTAACGAGCCTGACTTTCTCAGGTTCAGTGATATTAATGCTAACAGCTCCAATGAACTTGACATTAATGACTCAGCAATGGAGCAGACACCTTGCTGATGGCCTGTCCTGACTCTGATCACCCCACACCCTAAGGACTCAACATCTATGCTCCCAAGAGCAGGGCTCTGCTTATACACCTTGACTTTAATCCTGACCCAGGAATGCTATTCACGCTGAACCAGAAGACCCTGACAATAGATTGATGGCTTCACCCTAATAATCCTAATGACACCAGGACAGTGACAGAGATTATCCTGAGGCTTACCTGGACCTAAATATAACTTTGGTTCTGATCCGCAGAGCCCTGAACCCTAATAATCCTGACCTTAAACCCTAAACACTGAACAATGGTAAGGCGGTATTAAGCTAGCCCAAGCATGGCACTGACTCTGATTCTCCTGATGTGGAGCACCATAAATCCTCACCACAACGCTCCTTACCCTAAGCCCCATGTGCCCACTGTTGACACAAATAATCCATAATCAATCTGCAGATCAAAACTGGGGGGAGTTTATCATGAGCCTGGTCTGAGGACTAGAGCGTGGGGGTTTCCTTCCCCAAGGAAAGAAGCAAACCAAAGAAGTAGGGGGTACAGAGAGATTATATACCGTCTGGGAACAAAGAGCATACATCACATAAAAGGAATGTCCCTTTTACAACAGTCATGAGATTGTTTTGCTAGCACAGCAGGTCAGTGGTCACAAGGTGAGCACAGCAGGTTGGTAATTAGTCCTTAGTTTCTAGAAAGAGAAGCTTATCCTTAAGGAAATGCCAATATGGGAGGTAGCCACATCCCTATCTTTAAGGGCATCGTTCTTGTCTTTGGGACATTGTAAATGTTTAAAGCAGATGTACAATGCACACTCAACAGGCCACTTCAGGCCTTTCTGGAAAAACAAGGTCAGGCTGAATTAGTTTTAAGCCAAATGGCTTCCTCATATGCTCCAATATATCCCTTTTTTTTTCCATTTATTTATCAACACCAACACCTGAGGATCTAGTTACAAAATAAGATGAAGTAATATTTTTTAGAAGTTCATTCCACTTTCGACCTGGGGTCCAAAAATCCATCTGAGGACTGTGCACCATGTTTTTCTCAATGTAATTACTGAAATTCATCCTGAGTTAAGACGAAAATAGTGCAGATGTTAGGCTTTATAAAACTAAATGTAAGCTGCCCTATAGTCATGAAGTTGCTTTCCAGGCTAGTGTGACATTCAGCATGTTGAGGGGAAAAAAAAAAAGATCCCAGCAGCTGCCACTTAAAGGACCAGCCAGCCACAAGAATCCACACAGGATATTGCAAATGAATCCTGCTGAGTGATCATGACTTAACCTGCTTTATCCCCCCAAGGAAGACGCTCCAAAAATACGTTTCCTGGAAAATTCAAGATCCGTAATATTGTCTTTCATGGGCGACATGTTGAAAGATAATAATTTGGTTTCAATAAACCACATAAAGGAGCTTAAAGTCCTGGTAATAAAGATTTTTCTCACAGTGTGTAATAATTTCTTTATTCAGAATTTGTAGAGAAAGTATGTTAAAGTCTACAGACCTAGCACAAAATCAATTTCACTAACTGAAAATAGATGCCAAGACGTGATGCTGAGTGAAAACAGCTAGTTGGTAAAAGATACAGACAGGATGGTACTATTTATGCATCACATGCACGCACAAAAATACTCCATATATAAATGTATAGAAATAGATTGGAAGGGTATATAATTGTTCAAGGTTACCTTGAGACTAAGATAGAGGGGTGATGGTGGTGGCTTTACCTGTAATAGATTGACTTTTTTCAAAATATAGTTTCTCTTTTCTTCAATGATATTCATGCACATAGTTTATAATTTTTTTTTTATTTTATTTATTTTTCCCCCAAAGCCCCAGTAGATAGTTGTATGTCATAGCTGCACATCCTTCTAGCTGCTGTATGTGGGACGCGGCCTCAGCATGGCCGGAGAAGTGGTGCGTCGGTGCGCGCCCAGGATCCGAACCTGGGCCGCCAGCAGTGGAGCGTGCCCACTTAACCGCTAAGCCATGGGGCCGGCCCAGATCACATAGTTTAAAGAGTGGATCAAGAACCAGGCCTCACTCCCATCCTCTCCACAACTGTCACCTCTTCCAGCCCATTCCTTGGTGTTGACCACTTTATCTTTAATACACTGATGTCACTCTTTCACATTTGCTAATCTGGGATCTTATCTTTCTGCACTTCCCCACTTTCTTGTGCAAATCCTAATTGTTGGTTAGATCCATGTACAGCCTTTACATTATACGACTATATAAAAGTTCTGTGTAAAGTTGAGCTGTGTACGGTACTATAATTATTTTTCCTTTTTTAGCACAAGCACAACTGTTTCCCTTGAAGTTAAAAATTATCTTTTTGTTTGCCTAGTTTTCTATGTATTTTTCATGAATTCAGCCTCATGCTAGTTTCAAATTCTCTAAACCTCTCATATGCTCAGTCTCCCATAGCAATCTGTCAATTTCCTTTTCCTGGAGGCTTGTCCAGAAATGGGTTACCTTCTGGGCCTGGTGTGTGGTTGTCAGGAGGGGTCTTTCTTCACTCTCTCCTGGACTCTCTTTGTCTCCCCATCTCTATCCCCTTTTTCCTACAAACCATATCTCCCTATTTTGGGTTTACTTCCTGCAGGACTGCAAATTCTGACTTCTCAGGCAATTGCTGCCCTGTAGGAATGCAAACCCCCACGATTTAGGAGCTTCAGATTTTTCAAGAAAACCTAGAAATCCAGCTATGTGAGTCTCCTGATTTTTAACACTCTATCCCAGACAGATAAAGACTATAACCTGGACGGGTATATAGGTTGCCACTTTGCTATCTCTAGTCTAGCTACTTTGATTTAACTAGAGTCAAATTGGTCTCCCAGGCCATGCATAGATCCTTGTGTTTTATAGTCCGAGATTATTAAGATCTGATGGAAGAAAATACATGTATTTCCCACACAGGGAAAAAGTGAATTGGGGGGGAGCTGCTAACCTTACAAGATTTGCTCAAGGTTTCTTTATTCATAAGGGTTTGGGTTAGGACTTGACATTCAGGGCAGACCTCCTCCCTTTATCCCTGTAACCCTGGGATAAAGTTACGACTCCTTCCATTGCCGCCAACATTGCACCTACATCTCCACCATTCCAGCTGCAACGGGTGAGGTGCAGCCCCTAGTCTAATAGCGGACAACCCCTCCCCCTCAGCTAGGCATCATGGACACCCCAGAGCCCTGGAAGGTGGGGAGGCAGCAGAGCATCCTTCTCCCCTGAGGTCCCAGCAGGGGTGTGCCTCTTCCTCAAGATCATCTAGGCATCTGTCTGCATGGCTGGCCCAGAGGCCCATCCAGTCATTTTCACACTGGTGACTCTTTCTAGCCTGCCTACACATTCCAGCACCTTCACACCAACAAAAGCACATCCTGGCTTGAATCAGCTTTCCCAGTTCTTCCCCAGGCTGCCTGCCCCTCCTGACTTGTCCAGATAGAATTCTCTACCTCTTGCCCCATTTGGAGCTTCCTTTAGGTCCTGATGTGAGAGGGGCCAGCAGGGCCATTTGGCTCAGGTTCAAATTCATGAAGGGCCTTAAATATGTGCCAGTCAGTTATCACCAGGTGAGATACAATAGTCTTAGTTTGGGCTCCTTCAGAAGCCGACTCTCAGACCCGGAATTGAGGGCTAGTAGTTAGTTGGGAGGTGATTCCAAGAAACACTGGAGGTGGATGGGAAAGTGTGACAGGGAAGGGAAGGAAGCCAACAGAGGGTGTGTTATCAATTCAGTTACCACCAAGGGCACCTGGAGCTCAGACCCACTGCATAGAGCCAGGGTAGGGCACACTTCGGAGTTCTCCCACTGAGCGGCGAGGGAGCTGGGGTATTTGCACGCCAACTTCCATTGGACAATGATTGGATGCTGCCCTTGGGAGGTGAGGGAGACATTAATTCCCTGGCACATCTGGCTTGCAGTGCACATAGGCAGCAGGCACACAAGTGCTGGCTATTAGAGGTTAGGCGTACATGCACAGAAATGGGGAGGGATGTGGACAGTGTCTGCTACGAGAAGTCGTATTGGCACGTGTTAAGAGTGGCAATTTGTTAGATGTAAAAATTCAAACTATTCTACACTTATGCAAACTTGTTTCTGCATTTCTTCAGCTTGCGATTTCCTGGATGCCCTAAAAAGAAAATCCTCTCTCCTCCACGCCAGGGGACACTCTGGGAACTTATTTAGGGCCCACTTAAATAATCCACCATAATTTCCCTCTCTCAAGAGCCTTAACTTAATCACATTTGCAAAGACCCCTTTTCCATATAAGATGACATTTATAGGTTCCAGGGATTAGGACCTGATATCTTTGGGGGGCATTTCCCAGCCTACGACATTATGGAAAACCTGAACTAGTTTGGAAAAAGCGAGGTTAGACAAAAAGGATGCCCACAGTCAATTGGATGTTTAGTAGACAAGAAAATGCATAATATTGGAAGCCTGGAACATTGCCCAGTTATGAAAAACAAAGTAAGTAGAATAGGCCAAGGCAGGGCTGACCCCAGACTCCCACTCTTGGCAGCCTACTTCTTGGTGGTCATTCTCTTCTCCTAGGCCATCTTAAGGCCACTATGTATTTACGGGTAATTCCCAAAGTAGTTAGTGAACTGGGGAACTAACACTGGAAACAATTAAGATCCCAGGCACAGAGAGACAAGAAAGAGGGTGTCTTCATCTCTGGGAAGACAGTGTGTCCCAGGGGAGGAGCCAGTTGGTAACTCAGAAGGCGAGCCCTCCTCTGTGTAAGCCTCAGAGACATGCTGAAATTGTCCATTTTCTTGCTCCCCGCCCAAGCAATTTGCTCCAACCTGTCTCACTTTGGGTGAGTCGTCTTCATTCTCAGATAACGGCAGATGGCCCCATCTCAGATATTCAACTCAGCTTTTCTATTTTTTTTTAATAATTTTTTATTTATTTTTTTCCCCCAAAGCCCCAGTAGATAGTTGTATGTCATAGCTGCACATCCTTCTAGTTGCTGTATGTGGGACATGGCCTCAGCATGGCCAGAGAAGCGGTGTGTCGGTGCGCACCCGGGATCCGAACCCGGGCCGCCAGCAGCGGAGTGCAAGCACTTAACCGCTAAGCCATGGGGCCGGCCCATCAGCTTTTCTTTCTCTAAGGAGTCCAGGCCATTGGGTGTTTGGGGGCACTTTTGATATGCTCTCCTTCATTCTCCTCAAAGCACACAGTTGTCAACCCAAAGGTATCCACCAGACAGAAATAACGAGTGAAGGCATTTTGGGGACACACTGCTGAGTTTTCAGCCACCTGCCCCCAATACAGAAACTCTTTGTCCTTCAGACTCAGGGCTTAATTTATGCACTGTGTAAGCCAACCAGGCATCTGCTCCCTGGAACACTGGGCTTCCTTAGGCTATGTCCACAGATTGGCCTGGGGGACTCTTAAGAGGGGGTAATTATAGAGCTCAGGCCAGGGGTTGGGCAGTGCCCTGGCTGCTGAAGGCATTTGGCCTGTCTCTTTTCTTCTGACTCACCCTTCGGCTGTGCTCCTGGGGCTCATTTTGGGGGATACATTGGTGCCCACTTGCTGATCATGCCAGGCCTTGGGGCCCTCATAGTGAGCCTGGCTCTTCCTGACTCTTCCAGGTCCTGCCCATTCCCTGCTGTGTTTTCCACCTGTGGTCACGATGCCCTCCCTGGACAACTTGGACCCAGTTGCCCACCTGCTGCCCAGGCCCCTCTTGCCACCAGTCCTCTAGTAGCTGCTCAGCTTGACTGTTTCCTCTTCCTTCTTCCTCAGACTCTGCCTGGAGGTGGCCCTGGGGCTTATCAGGTTGGGGAACTCTATCCTTCCTCCATCTGGCCCCCCAATGGTTTCCAATCATATTTAGAATGAACTCCTACAGAGTCTTCAAGGCCCTCATCACAGACCCTGGCTACCGCCTCAACCTCATCTCACACATGCACCCTCCTGCTCCTTTTTGCTCACACCTGGCTCCCCACACCAACACATTCTCAACTTGGGCCCTTTGAATGCATGGGTTTCTCTTCCTGCCGCGTCTTGGCAGAAAGAGACACCAGATCTTGGCATGGCTAACTCATTCTAGCTCATTCTCATTTTTCAAGTCTCAGCTCAAATGTCCCCTCTGCAAAGAGGCCAAACTGATCACCTTAGTAATGTCTTACTTCCCCAGTCACTCTTTTCATTATTTAAAAGTTTTTTACTGAGATAAAACCTACATACAATGAAATGCACCAATCTTAAACGTATAGCCTGAAGAGTTTTGACAAATGTATACATCTGTGTAGTGATACCTCCATCAACATACAAACTTCTCTCAGTGCCTTGTTGGCACTTTGCCTTGTTTCACTCAGCTCTGTAGGACACTGTCTTGTTTATTAGTCTGTTTCTTGTCTGTCTCCCCATCTACAATGGAAGCTCCCAGAAAACAGAGGTATCATCTGTCTTGTTCATTTCTGTATTCCTCATATTCAAGACATCCTTCTTGGTTGCACTGAATGAATGAATGGTCTTTTCCATCTGTATGAGCACATAGCCCCTGGCTTCTAACACTGCAAACTCAGCCAAGGTATTCTGTGGGGTTAGGCCTTGCCCTCCCCTCGGTGGAAAGGAATTCAGGATGCAGGTACCCCTGGCGTGAGTAACAGTCTTAGTCCCTCGGCCTCTGTGAGAATGAACATGTCAGAGCTCTTTCCTCTACCTGGCACTTTGCCTCATCACTTCCACATCTTACACTCGCCCAGTCTGAGCGCGCCATCTTGGAGAGTCATGGTCAGGGAGATCAAATGCAGTCCAAAAGCCAAAAGTCACTTACGTTAACCTTGGAGCGTTCAGGTGACGCATGAGCGTGTGAGCTAGAGTTTGTGTGCACGAGGAGTACCTTTCAAAATCGATTTCTGTTTAGGCAGAAAGTCCTGACAGACACCTTCCCCCTGAAATCATGAAGGTCTTTAAAAGCCAATCTCCAGGAGGTGGCGACTGTGGAGGCAGAGGATGAGGTGGCGACTGGGGAGGCAGAGGATGAGGCCGACGCCTCCTGGTGGTACCTTCTGGCTCTGTGACTCTATGAGGATTTCGTGGTCATTGCCACGCCTGAGTATTAGCTGAGTGTGGCTGCCCGGCTCCTCGTCCCAGGCCCAGCCCTGACAAAGATTTGGGGCTAAGAAAGACGGGCTCATCTTTCAAACTGGGTGAGCCTGAGGGTTAATGAGAACGCGAAAGGCAAGCTCCGCGGAAGGCCTCGTTCCAGGCATTCGGGCTGTGAGCGCTGCCGGCGGGTTTGTCACTCGCCCATCAAGGTCGGTGGTTTTAGGGCGCCCTCTGGTGGTCCAGACGCTGTGCTATTCCCACTCCCCCCCACCTCTTCTGAGCAGCGGCAGCCCAAGTGGGGTGGGAGAAGGAAAGACTACAACCTCTATTTTAACTGAAATAATTGAATTTTTTGAATCTTAAAATTAGTGACATTTTGACCTTGGTGGTTTGTTTGTCAGCCTCGTATCACGTTGCATAAGGTAAGGGCGGAGGGGTATCCTGGGAGCACATGAAAGCCTCTTAACCTGAGAGAGGCTGCTTGTGATGCCTTCCCTGGCTCAGTGTTTGGGAGATAAAGCTTTTGACACATCCTTGGTGTGTTTGATGCTTTCTTAGCTAGACTGCTCAGGTTAAAATCTTTGTTGCACTATTGTGAGCCCTGGATTACTCTCTACCCACCTCCATTTCTTCATCTGTTTAATGGAGATAATATTAGGATCCATCTCATGGGGCTGCTACAGGCATTAAATGCCTTTAAAATGTTTAGAAAAGTGCCTTGGTGGGGACTGTATAGGTGGCAGCAACTATTATTTTTTAGTTTTACCTAGACTAAAACTCTCGCAAAAATCCTAAGAGGCTTAAAAATTACTGCAAAAAATTTGGACTGAAGATAATATGAATAATGCAAATGCAAGAGGTTCAGAAGATGGACCATTAAAATTAATGATATATAAAAGCACATGTATATAATTAATAAATAAGTACTAGCACATATTAAGAATGCTCACTGAGTGGGTGTCCAATCTGAAAAGCTTGGGGACCACTGGTTCTGAGATGGATGGGGGTGAGGGATCCCCAATAGATGTGTGGGCTTCACCCTGCGCATCTCCCTTGATTCGCTCAGCTGCCCTTTGGGCTGGCAAGGGCTTCAGGGTCATCTTTCATGTGGGGACACTGAAACATAGACAGGTCGTCAGGCTTGTCCACAGTTACATGATGTGGTCACTGGCTGAGCCAGGCCTCTTGACTGCAAAGGCTGCTGGTTTTCACACGCTTCTAGATCCTTTCCATGACAGTTAACCTTTTATCTGCCCCATTCTCCTTGAATGTGCAAGAGGAGGACTATCAGCCTTTGCAACTTACCCTTTGGCTACCTTCTGCCCCCCTCCTACTCTCGTCTCTAAAGGATACGCAGGTTTGGAACCAGGGGAGCTCAGGGCTGGGTCCTGCTCTGATCTTTATTGATTCTGCCATATCCAGGGTAGAGAATGTCTTGCACAGTTTTTTTCCTGGTCAGAGCCACTTTCCTGGGGTTTTTCTGGACCACAAGGTGGCTGTTGTGCTTCTGAAGCCATGTCCGAAGCAGGTGCCAGCAGGTAGGTATGAAGTTGCACACGATTAATGAAAGACTCCTTTGTTAAGTAAAAGTTTGTCTGTCTGAGTCAATCTCCAACAAAAGTCATTTCCAAAAAGCCAACTTGTAATGGTTTTATAGGACAGTTGCTTGGACTTCAACATAGACTTCTATTTCAGGAGTTCATTCAAATGTATAATGAGGGACTGGTCGAACATCTGCCACATGCCAGACACTGTTCTAGGTGCTGAGGATACCAGCTAAAGATACAGAAGACAGACAAGTTCCTTCCTTGCTCAGAGCTTACATTCTAGTGGAGAAAGAAGGAATAAAAATATTAACCACAAGTCACAAATGTGGCCATTGAATGAATATGCTCAGTCTTCATCCTCCCTGTATCCATGTGCCTGCCTGGCCTCATTAGGGGTGAAGGACACTTCGCCACAGCTTGACCTCAGGCTTAATCATAAAACTTGGTTTGGCCAATAGAATGTGAGTAGAAGTGGCAGTGTGTCCATTTTGAGCCTAGATCTTCAGAGATCTCACACATTTCTGCTTGCTCTATTGCTCCTCTGCTGTTGTCGTGAGAAAAACATGCCCAGCCTGGTCCCAGTGAGACGATGAGGGACACGTGAATCAGAGCTGCTGCAAACTGTCCCACAGCCTTCCCATGATGGAGCATAGCTGTCCAGCTGAGCCCAGACTAGATTGGCTGAACCCCAGCCAGCGTACAGATGTCAGCAATAATACAGGATTATGGTTTTAAACCATGGATTTTTTTTTTTTTTTTTTTTTTTGTGAGGAAGCCCAGCCCTGAGCTAACATCTACACTAATCCTCTTCTTTTTGCTGAGGAAGACTGACCCTGAGCTAACATCTATTGCCAATCCTCCTCCTTTTTTTCCCCAAAGCCCCAGTAGATAGTTGTATGTCATAGTTGCACATCCTTCTAGTTGCTGTATGTGGGACGTGGCCTCAGCATGGCCGGAGAAGCGGTGCGTCGGTGTACGCCCAGGATCCGAACCTGGGCTGCCAGTAGTGGAGGGCGCACAGTTAACCACTAAGCCACGGGGCCGGCCCCTAAACCATGGAGTTTTTAGGCAGTTTGTTACACAGCAATAGCTTACTGATACAGGTGCTTTGAAGGGAACAAGGAGCTGAGATAGATACAGATGAGCAGAAGAAACCTACTTTAGGCCTGATAGTTTGGGAGGGTCTGGTGAGAGCTGATGTTTGGCTGGGACCTGCAGGTTGAGAAGGAGCTTTCCACATGATGAAGGGTGGGAAGTAAGAACAGACAAGGTCCTGAGGCTAAAAAGAACTTGTGTTTCAGAAGCTGACAGAAGACCTGGGTGGCTGAAACAGAGTTAGTCAGGGGAAGAGGGGCCAAGATGATGTTAGAGAGAGGTACAGAGCTTTTGAGGCAGTGTAAGGAGTTTGGATTTTATTCCAGATACAATGGGAGGCCTTTAAAAGGTCTTAAGGAGAGAGAGAGATTGATTTTACGTTTTTAATAGACCATTCTTGTTCCTGTGTGACTAGAAGCAGGAACGCCAATTTGGAGGCTGTTGCAGACATCCAGATGAGATGATGGCAGCCGGGACCATTTGGCAGTGGTGGTGCTGAAAAATGAGTGGATTAATAGCGCATTTTAGAGTAGACATCATAGGACCAAGACTTCTGGTTTGGGGTATGATGGAAAACTACCATCAGCTATCAAGTCCCCTCCCCAAAAAACCATTCCTGGAAATCCAGAGGAGAGAAAGGAAGGTAGATGAGATGATGGATATGTATGTGGCATTCGAAGGAGAGTGCAGAAGTCACAGCGGCGGTGTAGTAACTAGTATTTGTTGAGCACTTCCTCTATTCTAGGCACTGCCCTAAGCACTCGACCTTCTCACACGCCATGAGGTAGGTCATCATCCTCACTTTACAGGTGAGGAGATGGAGACGCCATGAGGATCAGTGACTTGCTCAAGGGCACTCACAGCTGGTAAGAGGATCAGAGTGATCTGGGGTTCGGTACAGTCTCTGTGTTGGCCATGCCCCAGGGGAGGACCCAGGAAAATGGTGCAGTAGCTTGCAAGGCTTTCAGAGTTCCCTTATTCAGGTCTGTGCAATACCCCCCGATACTGTGGCACCATCCCTTGGATACTTGGATGCTCAAGGCCCCTGAGCACCTCTCACACGTTGTCTTGTGGCGTAAATCTTTCAGGATCCTTGTCTACCCATCCCCAACCCTAGTTGCAAACTCAGCTGTGCTCCCATCTCTGGATGGTGGCTGAGGCACCTGAGAAATCTCTTTCTTGGCTGATAATCTTAGCACGCATGGTTCCCCAGAGTCAACATTTGCTTTTTAACAAGAGTTCAGTTTTAAATGCATATAGAAAAAGTCAAGTTTTTTGAACCCAGTTTTATGCCTCTTTTGAGATCTAGAAAGTCAAATTCTGGGGCTGGAGCCAGGTTTGGTGGTGACAAGCATGGGGTTCTCTTAGAGCTTTAAGACATAGTCCTCGGGCAGTGGCTGGTTCTCACACGGGTCCCCCCACCGCAATACAATGAGCTCCTGGGCCAGCTGCGACTTGTCCCCTGGGAACCTCTTGATTTTCCTCTGGCTCTTTGTTCAATTTCCTTTCCTGCCAGCTCCCATTCTTTCCATCAGCAGGAAGAGATGACAAAACCCGGAGCCAAAACTTCCTTCAGCTGACCCGCAGCGTGCTGGGGACATCTCTGAGACTTGCAGAGAACAATGGAGCTCTCGTGGCGCTCAGGAGAGCCTGCGGGTCTGCTTCCTCTGAACCGTCTTCATCCTCACCTGCTGTTTTTGCTGGAGCTGTTCCCCTTCATCCCCATGGGTTGTTGCCTGTTGGAGGCTGTGCCTTAGGGGGCTATGAACATTCTTGTTTGTCTTCTGGAGGACCTGACACTCCTTTCTCTTAGGTCTGTACCTAGGACTGGAACTGACAGCCTGTCTCTGAAGACTGGTAAATTGAAGTCTGCAAGATTCTTAGGCCCGTCAGCCATTCTGTAGGTGGGCAGAGGGAGAGTCAATGTTGGCTGCGTATCTGAATGAGCCGCTCCTCCTGGACTCCTGGCAGCCTCCGCCCCACCTGTTCATTCAGTGTCTAAGGAAGACGCCCCAAGAGGGCTGGAGCCTCCTTCAGAGCTGCGGCCAGACCTTCTCAGCGGGATGGTCCAGTCCACCCCTCAGCCAGGCCTGGCCAAGGTTTCTTGTGAACTGGAAATGCCTACACGAGAGAAGGAGGTGCCCTGGCCGGGTTCTCTTCTCTGAAAGCATGCGGTACATAAAAACAGAGAGGAAAACAGGGGACTGAGCGGGGGTGGGGTGGGGGGTGGGGGGAGGTGTTATGGGACCGGTTATATGACCTGTAAGTGGAAAGCACAATCGGAGACCCCAGGCTCTCCTGCCCTCTGGCAGGGCATCTGGGGCCAGGAATGCCAACCTCCATGGTCTTGTTTTGGGTGGGGAGCGGGACGATGCAGAGCCAGGTGGATGCCCCTACACCAGGGCCATGACCTTCAGTTGAAGACTCCAGCCACAAGGGGTGATCTTCCAACCTCATTGATGAAAATTATAAAAATACTGAAATTTATTAAAGGGAGGCGACAAGATGTGGAGGTTAAAGTGTGGACTTTGAAGCCAGACTGACTGCCTGGGTCCCCTGCTTACTGCCAATCATGCCTAGTCCCCAGGCCTCAGTCTCCCCTTCTGTTAAACGGGGATAATTATGGTGGCCGCCTGATAGGGTTGTGAGGGTTAACTAAGCCACAGGTGACTTCTTGAAACACGGCCCGGCTCAAACTAAGCACTCGGATGCTACCCGTTATTTTTGAAACTTTGAAAATAATAATCAGCATCTCTAGTTGCTAAATAATTTGATTTGTGTCTTCATTTTTCATTGTGAACTTTTTATTAACATCATCACAGATCAGCAGAAGCAAGTAAAGTGCATAAGAGGATGGGTGGATATAAGAAGGAATGTGTAGTTTAATTAAAACCTAAAACAGAAAAGCAGCCTTCCACATGTCTGCCCCTTAGGCTCCCAAGTGGACAGGGCAGTGGCCACGCACCCTGGACCCTGTGCTTGGCCTCCAGAAACAGCAGACGTCCAGGGTCCTTTTGGGGCTGTCCCTTCTTCCAGGTCCCCCGGCCTCACCTTCATCAGCATCAACAGCGTCACTGACGAGGAGACACTAATCACGGGAGCTGCCTGGAGCCACTCAGGCCCTCTCCCTGGGTAGCTGCCTTAATGTTTGGTTGCTATTTTTAAACTCACTAGAAGGAATCAATCCACACCTCAGTCTTGGCCCCTCACTACTTCCATCCTCTTAGAATCTGGAGCTGGAGGGCCCTGGGGCTCATCTGGTGGCTCCCTTGTCCTCTGCTGCAGGAATCCCCTCCATTGCACCCTGACAGAGGCAGGGGTGCTCGTGACGGGAGCCCCAGGTTTGGGGGTGACTCCCTGCCATTGCCCTCACCCTCCCCCTGCACTGGAGCCCCTTCTCCGCTGCTGTCTAGGCCCCGGCCCGCCCCTGGCAGACCCCAGCTGTGCCTTCTGGGGTGGCACAGGGGCCCCTCCCCCCAGGACAGAACTGAGAGTAGCTCCTCTGGCTCCTCAGTCTGACCCTCGGCCACCCCGGGAAGGGAAATGTGGCCCTCGGAGCCACCTTCCGGGGATCCAGGTTCTCAGACAGAGCAAGGAAAGGAGGTCCCACACTGTCCTTGTGTGTCTTCCCCCTCCCCAGCCCCCACCTCCCAGGGCAGGCACCAGCCGCAGCCCACTAAGGTTGAGGTCTTCCTGACACCCGGGACCAGCCACTTAATTCGCTGGGCCCAGTGCTAAATGAAGATGCAAGCCCTTGTAAAAAATTATTAAGAATTTCAAGGTGGCAACAGCAGAATATTAAACCAAGTGCAGGGCCCTTCTGACAGCTGCACAGGCCACATGCCTGTGAAGGTGGCCCTGAGGACAGAGGTGTGCCCTGCTCATTGCGTTGTTCTGGGATTTCTGAAGCTCCCTTCATGTTTGTTTATTTTGTTTTTTTCTTGGAGATATAATTCACATACTATAAAATTCACCCTTTTAAAGTGTACAGTTCAGGGCTGGCCCCGTGGCTTAGTGGTTGGGTGCTCGTGCTCCGCTGCTGGCGGCCCAGGTTCGGATCCCAGGCACGCAACGACGCACCGCTTCTCGGGCCATGCTGAGGCCGCGTCCCACATACAGCAACTGGAAGGATGTGCAGCTATGACATACAACTACCTACTGGCGCTTTAAGGGGAAGAAAATAAATAAATAAAATCTTAAAAAAAAAAATAAAGTGTACAGTTCAGTTGTTTTTAGTATATTTACAAAGTTGTGCAACTGTGATCACTATCTAATTCCGGAACATTTTCATCACCCCAAGAAGAAACCCCGTGCCTGTAACAGTCACTTCCCATTCCTCCCTCCCTTCAGCCCTCGGCAACCACTAACCTACTTTCTGTCTCTGTGGATTTCCATATTCTGGACATGAGTCATACAGTACGTGGCCTTTTGTGCCTGGTGTCTTTCACTGCACATGTTTTCAAGGTTCATCTATTTTTCAGTCCTTTCTATGGCTGAATAATACTCCATTATGTGGATAGGCCACATTTTATTTATCATTCCTCTGTTTTAGTATTTCCTTTTGAAATCCGATCTCCACACCATGCAGCAGGTATAGCCAAATGACTCATTTTGTAGTAATTATCCCATTTTCAAAGACTCACACATTTCCTCCCTTTAACTTATGTTTACTGATATATAGCTCATATATAGTAAAGGGCACACATCTGAAGTGTGTCAGTTGATGAGTTTTTACTTCTGTCTATACCTGAATAACCACCACCCAGCTGCAGATACGGAACATTTCATGCTCCCATCCGGCTGACTCAGGACTCCTCCCAGGCAACACCCCCTCCTCCTCAAAGTCCCTATGCTGCTTTCTATCATCTTAGATTAGTTTTGCCTATCCTTGAACTTCACAGAAATGGAACCACATTGTTACCGCACAAAATTGGGGTTCTCTGCCTGATGCACATGAACAAGCCAATTAATTATGGCATCAGCATTTGATGGGAGAAATCAGCTTTTATTCTGTGAGGTCAATCTCCAGGGAGACAGAGGGCATGTGCCCTCAGGTCTGTCTCCCCAGTTCAGGTTTTGGGACAAAATTTAAGAGGTTAGGGAGAACAGGTTGGCACATGGAAACGCTAGCGGAACAGGTTTTGATTGGTGGGCTTCAAGTATTTACAGTAAGGTTCTAAACATTTATGATGAGGTTCTAAACATTTTTGCATGAGGTGGGGAAGGAATTTTAACACCGGATCTTCCTGAATGAGGGACATCTCGCTTCTGATAAGAGTCTGGCTGTCAAATTCCGGTGGTGTCGTGGTCCTTGGGTTCTGTAGAAGGAGGATCTTTGGTTCCGAGGTCGTTTCAGGTCACGATTTCTTCTTTTGCGCATGCCCTGGCTCCGTGACTTTGCAGTTTTTCTGAGAGACAATCCTTAATCACTCTGTTGATAAGAGATGAGGTCTGTCTGAACTGGCTCTAAATGGGCCCGTGGTTACAACACAATATGTACTTTTTTGCATCTGATTTCTTTTGCTCAGCAATAAGTCTGTGAGATTCATTCGTGTTGTAAGTGGCAATAGTTCTTTTTGGTTGCTGTATCGAATTACATTGTATGGCTATACTACCGTTTATCTATTCTACTGTCCATGGACATGTGGGTTGTTTCCAGTTTGTAGCTATTGTGAATACAATTGCTATGAATATTTTTGAATGTGTCTTTCAGTGGCCATAAGCCCTCACACTGTTGGGTATCTACCGAGTGGTGGAATTGCTGGGCCTCAAAATAGGTGCCTGTGTAGCTTGAGTGGATACTGTCCAAGAGTTTTCCAAAGTGGGTTGTGCCAATCCCACCCACATGAGAGGTCTAGTTGCTTGACATCCTCATCAACATTTGATAATGTCAATCATTCTGGTATGTAGTAGTATCTCATTGTGGTTTCAATTTACATTTCCCTGATGATGAATGAGACTGAGCAGTTTGGCCATTTGGATATCCATCCATTATTTTTGAGTCATATTTTTCTTTAGAGTCTGGCAAAGGGATAACGCCTTTCTTTTTCTCTGAGTTTTCTTAAAAATTCGCCCCCTGTTAGTTTATATTTAATTACACAAGTAGTATATGATTCCATTTTCATTGTTTTCTCACGCTAAGACTGACTATCACTAGTCCTTTAAACTGATGGGGGCAAACAATTTTATTGATATTTTAATGAACGTACATTTCTCTGATTGTTAGTGAGATGAAGCCTTTTTTTTCTTATGTTAATTGGCCACTTGAATTTCTTCCACGTTTTGCCTTTTCATATCCTTTGTCAAATTTTCTAGTTGTTTATCTTTTCCTCATTGATTGTGGAAGTTGTTTATACATTCCATATAGGAATCTGTTATATGTTGCAAACACTTTCTCTTCTTCTGTTGCTTGTATTTTTAAAAAGACTTTATTGTTTAGAACCATTTTTGATTTACAGAAAAATTGATAATCTAGTACAGAGAGTTCCCATATACCCCATGCCCAGTACCCTCTATTATTATTATTATATTTTATTATTATTATTAACATAATTATTATTACTATTAACATCTTACATTAGTATGGTATTTTTGTTACAAGTAATGAACCAATATTGATACATTATTTAGCCAGCATATCTCCTTGGGCTTCTCTTGGCTGTGACAGCTTCTCAGACTTTTCTTGTTTTTGATGACCTTAATAGTTTTGAGGAGTCCTGGTCATATTTTGTAGAACGTCAGATATTTGTAGACAAATCCCTCTATTAGATTTGTCTGATGTTTTTCTCATGATTAGACTGGGGTTATGAGTTTTTGGGAGGAATACATAGAAGTAAATTGCCATTTTACTCACATCATTTCGGAAGTACATATTATCAACAGGACTTATCACTGTTGATGTTGACCTTGATCACCTGGCTGAGGTTGTGTTTGTCAGGTTTCTCCACTGTAAAGTTACTCTTTCCCCCTCTTTCCATACTGTCTTCTTTGGAAGGAAGTCACCAGCACAGCTGTGCTTAAGGAGTCGGTAGTTATGTTCCATCACCTTGAGGGCAGAATAGCTACATAAATTATTTGGAATTCTTCTACCCAGGAGATTTGTTTCTTCTCCCCCATATATTAATTTATTCAATAATTTGTTTATATCAGTATGGACTCGTGGATATTTATTTTATTTGGGTTATAATCCACTACTACTTTATTTTGTCACTCAAATTTTTCCCACTTTGGCAATTGGGAGCTCTTTCAGTTGGTTCCTGTGTCCCTTTGACATGCCCCATTAACATGGGTTTGTTTGCTTATTGTTTGTTTTTGAGCACTTCCTCTTTTCTGATACTACAAGATGCTCTAGGCTCATCTAGGTATTTCTGCCCCAGTCTTAGAATCAGCCATTTCTCCAAGGAGCCATGGTTCCTTTTACTGGAGAGTGGCATTAGACACCAAGAGCTAGGCACTGGGTGTGTTCGTTGCTACTACGGTGATGTTTCTTTTAGGTCTTCTCGGCTGACAGAACAAGGAAATATATTGTGTACACTAGCCAATATACCCATATCTATAAGAATTTGTATATGTAACGTTCTGTATCTATATTAAGCTAAACATGAGTTTATACTGATGTCTCCAACTCTGCTCCGTTACCACACGGATTATTCTAGCCTCCTCCCTTTGCTTCTCCATGAATTCGCTCTCCAACAGGGAGGAACCTGGTGCCTAATGTCCTCCATCCATTTAATTAATTGTCCAATGGTATCGGAATTGTCAACCCACACCCCGTGGGAAACAACTGTATTAACTAGAGTAAAGTGCACAACACATGTGATCGAGAAGGACTTGGTGACCAAGCAAGGATGAGGTTAACTTGCAGTTGGTCTGTGGAGATTCCGTGCTTAATCAACTCCAGGGGCATCTGGAGTCTGGTAAAAACCTTTGGCCAAGATGTGGATTAATTATTCTTGCTGGTGGTTTACAAAGGGCTGTTTAAAGTCCAAAGCTCTTCTGGGGACACCCTGTAGCAGCATGTCCATGTTATTTCTTTAAAATGTGAAGATGGGTGGCACTTGGTTTACATGTTTATCCAGCCTGATTTTAGCTATGTGACCAGCAGGGGTAAGAGACCCCTCAGTAAGCCTGTGCCTTGGCTCCCCAAGACTCAGGTATCACCCATGTATCAAGAAAGTGCTCACATATGTTTCTGAAATGAAGGATGAGACTGAAACACTTCTTCATGGTACTGATAATGCAATAAAGAGCATGTATATGCTTCGGAGCAGCTTGCTTGCATGATCTCAGCAACACATTCAGTAGCCAGAACAGCTCAAAATTATGACTTTAGGGCCAAAATAACATGATGTTAAATTCTGTGGATTCAAAAACAGGATTTTTAAAGAAATGCAAATGGTTAAACATGGAGGATTTGACTCTTTCCCAATGTTAGATAATTCTTTTCATTCATCAGAGAAAGAAATCTATGGTTTATTTAAAAGACGTGTCCAAAGACTCCAATAGAATAGAAGTACTTTCTAGAACTCAAGGCATCAGGGGGATTAGAAAGCCACTTATTTCTGGAGCTAGGGGGTGGGGGAAATAGGGAGAGGTTGGCAAAAGGGTACAAACTTTCAGCTATAAGATGAATGAGGTCTGAGGATCTAATGTAGGTCATGGTGACTATAGTTGATAACACTGTATTACATAATTGACATTTGCTAACAGAGTAGAACTTAAATGTTCTCACACACACACCCAAAAGATAAATATGTGAGATGATGGGTGTGTTAATTAACTAGGTGGGGGGGAATCCTTTCACAATGAATATGTATATCAAATCACCATGATGTACACTTTAAACAGCTTAAAATTTTATATGTCAATTCTACCTAGATAAAGCTGGAAGAAAAAAAGAGGTAACCTATTTGTCTTCATCTCTCAGCTTAAGATATTCAGTGTTCCTATTTTTGTGTGTGACAGGCAAAAAAAAAAAAAAAGATCTTGCCGACTCAGATACAATAATACTGAAAGAAAGCTCCACGATTTCTGGCCCACATTTGATTCAAATACCCAGAACTGACTGGCAGAGCTTATTGCCTTTCCAAACAATCCAGAAAGTGAATTAGGATTTTCTAATTTAAAAGAAATAAAGGATGAGAGAAGAATTCAGATGGACGTGAGACCTGAGGAATGGCTCAAGTCATCCTCCTAGAGGCAGAGATAGACACCGTCAGGGAAGATGACCCTGGAAAAAGGACCTAGTTTGTGTGTTTCTTCACTGCCCTCTGCTGGCCGGTGCTGGAACATTGGTTCCTCCTGTGGCTCTAGAAAGGCCTAATAGGATGCCATACTGTGGCTCTTGGGAGGCAGGGCCTCCTCAAAGTAAGGTGTTGAAGTAGAGGCAGTTGGGTTTGGCTGAGACCCTCCCATCAGGGAAGACCAGGCCTGGGAAGTGGAGGAACAACTTCCCTGGGGCATGTCAGAGTAGGTTCTGGTGCTTCCAAGAGAAGGGATAGGATCTTAGTGGAAGGAAAAGGCAGTGTAATTCAGGAGTCAGACAGGTAGAGTGGCAGTGAGGACCTCATCTGAAGGCTCTAGTCCCTGCAGACAGCCTGACAAGATTGGGGCAGCTGCTGTGTAGAGGAACACAAGGTGACCAAAACACACTGTTGGGTTTGGAGGTGCTCACAGACCCCTATGAGTGATACACTTGTAAATGAATAATTGTGTCACTAAGTGACAAAGGGGCTAGTTATCTCACCTAGAATCTTAGGAAAGGTATCCTGGAGGTCATGTCTGAGCTGGTCCTGAGGTGTGAGTAGGAATTCCTCAGGGGATGGGGAAGGGCTTGAAAGGGTTTGGCTGTATGGTAGAACTATAAGGGGATTATGGAAGGTGAGCTTGGAGAATGAGGCAGGTCTGGGTTATGAATGATTTTTCGTGCACTTTGTTGAGGTGCCATGACCTTCTGTGCACAGCGGAATGGCCTTAAAGGATTTTGAATAGACTTGAAGCACTCTCAAAAACAAAGAACAGGAGATCCAAAACAGACTGTAGCGATCACTTTGTTCTGCTTTTCTTGAAGAATCAGAAGTGTTTACAACCTGGATTGTTTCTGATACACCTGAAAGATGTTCTCATAAACCTGCCATATCTCTTTTCAACAATTTTGCACTTTGCCTTTTTTTTTTGTAAGGAAGTTTCGCCCTGAGCTAACAGTTGCTGCCAATCTTCCTCTTTTTTTTGCTTGAGGAAGATTAGCTCTGAGCTAACATCCGTGCCAGCCTTCCTCTTTTTTGTATGTGGGTTGCCGCCACAGCATGGCTGACGAGCGGTGTAGGTCTGCGCCAAGGATCTGAACCTGTGAACCCTGGGCTACCTAAGCCAAGGGCACCAAACTTCACCACTACGTGTGGGGCTGGCTCCTGTACTTTCCTTTTTTTTTATGGTGCAGGTAAACGCGAGAGCACTTGGGCTTTTGTGTGAGTGGGAAGGCAAAGAAATTCATCCCAGATTACTCTGAGCCATTTATAGTGACATTGCTCTGACACTGATGGAGATAGACGGAGTTCTTTCAAGATGTGATAGACTCTTCTAAGTGGGTGTGGAAGTAGTAGGCAGGAGGAAACTGGGCTTCCACGGGTAAGATAGCATGCATTCACTAATTCATTCATTGGTTGATGCACTCAGCTCTGCACTGGGGGCTTGGGGGGATGTAAAAGAAGCAGCAAGTCCAGCTCTTATCTGATGAACCCATATTCTGCTTGGAAATACATGGAAGAAGGAGGCAATGTCAGCAAAGTAAGAGTGCACAGTAAAAGTGCAGTATGGTCTATAGGTAGGTGTTAAGGAATTTTCAATGGGATACAGAAGATATTTGTGGAATCGGAGATGAGCTTTGCTGTTTTTGAAGTAAGTGATGGACATAAATGGTGGAGTGCAATTGGGGAAAATTCTAGGCCTGAGGTAGGGCCAAGAACAGATGGATGGTCTCATGTAGGAAGCCATTAGGATAAGGACCACAAATCTAGGAACACTGAGACCATGGACAGAGAACATCTGATGGCGTAGGAATTGCATAGCAGGCCAATACTCCCCCGCAGGCCCAGAGACCCTGTTGCATCTTGTCTTAGTCAGTTTGGGCTGCTACGACAAAGTACCATAGACTGGATGGTTTATAACCAACAGAAATGTATTTCCCAGAGTTCTGGAGTCTGAGAAGTCCAAGATCAAGGCCCTGGCAGATCCAGTGTCTGGTGGTGTCAGGTTTGATTCCTGGTTCATAGACGGCCGTCTCCTTGCTGTGTCCTCACATGGTGGAAGTGAGGAGGGAGGTCTCAGGGCTCTCTTTTATAAGGGCACTAACCCCATTCATGAGGACTTCACTGTCATGACCTAATCACCCCCAAAGGCCCACCTCTTAATACTATCACATTGGGTGTTGGGATTTCAACATATGAATTGGGGGGGTGGGGTGGGCACAAACATTCAGTCCATAACACATCTCATTCCCCACCTCTGGGCACTCAGGTCTTGTAAATTCGGGCGTTGTATCTGAGACTGTAGACTCTGGAGCTAACAGTTGTATTTTCATGATCTTTAGCGCTCATGCAAGATGAGCTGATAAAGCACTTCTTTTGTGAAAGATCTCTATAATTAGAAGTCGAAACTACTCTCATCACATCTTTTGATGCTTTGATGCATACTCTTTTGCTAAACCATAACTTTTTTTTTTTTTAACTATTGCCCTAGTTTTTAGGTGATTATCCACTCACTTGTTGATGGACATTTAAGTGTTCTCCAGGTTTGGGCTATTCTGAATGATACTGTTATGAACACTCATGTACAAGTTTTTGTGTGGACATATGTTGTCATCTCTCTTGGAGGTATTCCTAGGAGTAGGATTGCTAGCTCATGTGTTTAACTATTAGAAACTGCCCAACAGTTTTTCAAAGTGATTGGACCATTTTTCACCCCCACCAGCAGAGTAGGAGAGCTAGGATGGATTTTGATGTGCCTCCTTCCCACTTAATTTTCAGGTCTCAGCACACACATCAACCTCTAACATCAATACCCAAATCCCTTTTGCTTGTGCGTGGCATTCATCACATGTGAAATTAAGTAAAGAATCATATTCATTGTGTAAGTCTGTCCCCACTATTGACCTGCTCTAAGCTCCTTGACTCCATCACAGTGGTCTCCATCACTGTGTCCCCAAGGCCTGGCACAGATGCCCAGCACATGGAGCAGCTTAGTAAATGTGTGTTTCCTAACAGGCTGGCCAGTGGGATGGAGTCCAGCTTAGCTGTCCTACTTTCAGTCCAGCACACGGGGTTCATTGTATTCTGTTCTCTGGTGATCACTGGGTTTCATTTCTCACCACTGCCCCACGCACAGTCTATCTAGAGTTAGACCGGGCTGTGTGCATGCAGTGGGCACATGTGTCACCTCTTTCTAGCCCTGTAAGCCTTTGGGCACGTTATTCCCTCTTACAAGTATGCCCTCCTTGCCCTATTCTCTCACTTTCTACTGGCCTCTGCTTAACTCTCATCTCTAATATCTCCGGGACCAGCTAATTATCCCTCCTTCAAGCTCCCATAGCAGCCCCACCGGTCCCCTTTGAGCCCCTGATTTTACCCCATCCTTGTGGACTGTGAACATTCCAAAGCAATATATCCTAAGATTTTCCCTCCTAAAATTCAGCCTAGTTTAGTTAGAAAGCATAAATGACCACCCTTTAAGTCTTGAAAATATACTTAACTATATAAATATAGCCAGTTATAAAGCTACTGAAATAAATTCTGTCCCTAAGTTAAATGACTTTACTGTGTAACAGGACTGAGTGCCATGAAGTACAAATTTGCCTGTATCTGTAAAGCTGAGTGATGCTGTGCATGTGGCTTCACCGTGACATGAGAAGATGTCCTGGAGTGGGAGGAATTCTGGGAGCTCCAGCATGCCCCTTGGGAGGAGAAACGGGTGAGGCAGGTAGTGAGGACAAGGGAGTCAAACACAAAGGAGGATCTAGATGGGACACCTCAAACTCGTCGTTTGCCAGACTTGACCTTCTTCCTCTCCTGGATCGCTCCTGCAGCTCTGGCTGCAGCCCGTTCCCTACGCAGAAACTAGGGCTGTCTTTCTAAATGCAAGCGTGATATGGCATTCACCTTAATGACCTTCAGTGCTCTCTCTCACCTACACCCTCCATCCTCAAGGTGTGGTCCGTGGACCAGCAGTGTTGGCATCATCTGGAAGCTTGTTAGAAATGCAGAATCTTGGGCCTGTCCCAAACCTGCTGAAGCAGAATCTGCGTTTTACCAATATCCCCAGGGAATTCGTGTGCCCATTAAAGCCTGAGAAGTGCTGTCCTATAGAACACAAGAAGAGGGACCGTTGCCTGGTCTTGCCCCTCTCATCCTCCAGCCTCAGAGCATCACTCTCCTCGTACACCCCCGCATCTCCACTGGACTGAACCATTCAAGCAGCTCCTTGAATGTACCACGGTCTTTTCGTTTTGCAATGATGTTGTCTCTTTCTTATCTTCTCCACCTGGGTCCCCTCATTGATCCTTTCCAACTTGCCATCTCTCGAAAACCTTTCTTGCTAGTGCCTATGTCTAGTGTTCTGCCACATGCATGGTCACTGTCCACTTCCCCATCAGGCTGTGAGCACCTTGAAGGCAGCCGTGGTGACTCATTCACTGTGGTCTGCAGAGCTCTGCGGAAGGTCAGGCATGTAATAGTCAATAAAGATTTACTCCAGCGGTGGCCCCAGGCACCATCTCTCTTCTGCTCTGGCCTCAGCCCTTCTTGCAGCAGCTGTGTGTCCATCTGGGTCTCTGCACGCGGGGGTGAGAGATCTGGAGGGCAATCTTCAATCCATCTCCAGCCCCTCACTTGAAATTACTTCAGCTCTGCTTTGAGAGGGCTATAAAAATTGTCTATAGAATGAATGAATGTGTGTAAAGGTTACAAACTAAACAGCTAAATTAGTTGTGCTAGAGCCGGTCCCAAATTCTCCCAAGATAGGACTGTGCACGTCTCTTCCAAGTTCACAGTCAGCCATGTCACCCTGGTAACTTGAAATTGGCCAAGTGTATTAAGCATGATTTTTATTTTCTGTATATTGTGATGTTTGGCATTTAAAAAAAATCTTTCTGGATGGGGAGAGACTGCCCTCCCTGGGCCAACCAATTCTTAGAGATAGCAAGGGTTCATCGGGGAGCATGCCTTTGATGTGCAAACAAACCTACCGTGAGTCTGACCTCTTCCATCAGGCCTGTGCACCCCGGGAGGCAATATTCCTCCACTTTAAAGGGCCAGGTACCAGCAAACCAGAGCCTGCCACTACAGCCCAAAGCCTGCTGAAATTATTTGAGCTAGCCCGTCCTAAACTGTTTACTCTGCCTTGCCTTTCCCAAGGAAACCCCAAGAAAGGCCTCTGACCTAGGCTTTCCAGTGCCTCCTGACCAAAGCCTAGGGTCTTCCTGTGGTCCTGCATGGCCAGCCGTGCCTCCTGTTTCCAGGGAAACTGTAACATTAATCTTTTCCTTCAAGGGCATTGACCTCTTCATGTTGTCACTCAGTCACCTTTATAAATTAAAACCCAGGCATGGAGCACCAGGTCACTATTTATATCACAGAAACTGGCAAATGGTACAAATCAGAGCTCTCTGCCCCCCTCGACTTGCCCCACCCAGAGAGCTGGTATATCAGTGCACCTCTGTTGTGTGTGTGTGTGTGTTTGTGTGTAAACACCCTAACAGCAGGAATATTCCCTTTCCTGCTCATCTTTATAGCTCCAGTGCAGAGTAGACTGACACATAGAAGAACTCAATAAATGTTTGTTGAAGGAAGGCATGGATGAACCCACAAAATGCCCAAGATGAGGCGGAGACGGACATTAGCTAAAAGGTGGAAAATAAGTTAGGGGCTGAGATAGCGCCCAGAGGAAAAATTGTCTGTAATTCTAAGTAAAAGCCATCTGCCAAGGCAGAGGGCCAATGATCTTGAAATCTAGATGAGGAGGCCCCACAGACAGGCTCAGGTCCTGCCCTGGGTGAGAGTCTGGCAGCTGGACTTCTGGAAACATCCATCCCCACAGGTCAGCATCCCACAGGTCAGCATCCCCCAGCTAGAGGGAGCATGTTTGCAGACCACAGTAAGTTTGAAATTCCAGGAGGAGCTTTTTAGAGTCTGCTCTTGTGACAATGAGACCAGAAAAGCCCTTTCACTTTGGCTTGGGGCCCTCCACCCTTTGGCTATGCCACGTGGGCCAAAAGCTGAGGGAAACCCACCAACACTTTGCCTCCTGCTCCCTTTTATTTTGTCCCGAGGGGAGCAGAGGTGATGATGGGGTTTGACTTAGGCACAGGATAAATGACATTTAAGAGATGCTGAAAGGGTTCTGGACCCACGTCCAATGTGTGTGTGTGAGTTTCCCTACACATCCAAGCAATTCTGTGACACCATCTGGGTGTCCTATAATTCAACTCAATTCTGACTCCATGTACCCAGAGAGAGCATCAGAGCCCACAGGTTAAGGGCTCAGTCGTACGAGACTGCTGCCCACCCACTCCTTCAGATGCCCTTCAGGGCATCACCTGCATTTCTGACTGATCGGCTATAGATCTGAGGTTCCAACGACCCCCTCTTTGGGCTCAATTAATTTACTAGATTCTCATGGAACTCAGAGAAACATTTTACTTACTAGATTACTGGTTTATTATAAAAGGATATAACTCAGGAACAGCCAGATGGAAGAGATGCTTACATAGGGCAAGGTATGGGGAAAGGGCAAGGAGCTTCCATACCCTCTCCGAGCTTGCCATTCTCTCCAAATCTCCACATGTTCAGCAACCCAAAAGCTCTCCAAACCTCCTCCTTTTGGGTTTTTATGGAGGCTTCATTTCATAGGCATGATTGATTAAATCATTGGCCATTGGCAATTGATTCAATCTCCAGCGCGCCCCGCCCCCACCCCTGGAAATCAGGGGGTGGACTGAAAGTTCCAACCCTCTACTCATGGTTAGTTCTTCTGGCAACCAGCCCCAATCTTTAGGTGCTTTCCAAGTCACCGCATTATATAAACCCAGTTGTGGTGGAAAGGGGCTTGTGAATAACAAGACACCCATTTCACCTTTATGGCTCTGAAGCAATTTCAGAAACCGAAGACAAGAGACCAAATATTATAATAAAAGATACTTCTATCACTCAGGAAATTCCAAGAGTTTGCGAGCTGTGAGCCAGGAACTGTGGGTAAAGACCAAATATATATGAAAAATATACTTTGGTTACCTGAATGACCAAATATGTATTTCTTATCAATCACAAAATTGCAGATGCCATAAGCTCCTTCATTTTGTTCTTGATTGCTATGTAGCCCTGAGTCAAAACAGCTAGCTGAAAAAATTAGAAACCTTAGGGGCTGGCCTGGTGGTGTAGCAGTTAAGTTGGCGCGCTGTGCTTCGGTGGCTGGGGTTCACAGGTTCAGATCCCCGGTGTGCACCGATGCACTGCTTGTTGAGCCATCCTGTGGCAGCGTCCCACATAAAGCAGAGGAAGATGGGCACAGATGTTAGCCCAGGGCCAGTCTTCCTCAGCAAAAAGAAGAGGATTGGCATGGATGTTAGCTCAGGGCTGATCTTCCTCACACACACACACACACAAAATTAGAGACCTTAATTATGGATTTGGAAATTCAAGTACAACACAATTGATATGGGTCTCCCCTAGCCAAGTCCCAACCCTGGATCCTTCCCTCTGCTTAGTCCTTGAAAATCCCTCTCCTTGGCATTGAACATTGTTTCTTGAGCCCAGAGCTCTGGGGGCATAACACCCCACCCTATTGGAAGCTGATGTCACCTCTGATGAGCCTGAGTGCATAATTCTATCCATGGATGGTCTTCTCCTGGCCCCCTCCTCTCATAACTTCCCACCCTTGCCCCCCTCCCTCCATCCAGGGAGACCAGCTGTGTTAGGACCTCTGGCCGTGACTTGTTTCCAGCTTCCTCGAGTTCCCCTCTGGCCTTCTGCCAATTTCCTTCCACAATTTATATTCAAGCCTGTTGGAGGTAAAACAATCTGTATTGTTGAAGAAGGCAATGCTTTCCCACAAAAAGATTAAAATAAGATCTGGGAATTCCAAGGACGGACTGGGTGGGTGAGAGGATGGAGATAAGAACTTCAGACCAGCATAGAAGGAAGCATCTTGAGGACACAGTGACACTTAAGTATTGGAGGATAAGCTCTTTTTGGGGGTCAGCTCTGGGTTGCATGCAGCAACCAGGAAGGTCCCTTTAGAAGGAGGGTGGTCAGCGCGTGGGACCGATTTCAGTCTGAGGCCT
Source organism: Diceros bicornis minor (assembly GCF_020826845.1). Taxonomy (NCBI): domain Eukaryota; kingdom Metazoa; phylum Chordata; class Mammalia; order Perissodactyla; family Rhinocerotidae; genus Diceros; species Diceros bicornis. The sequence continues at coordinate 32,949,868 of NC_080758.1, read as the reverse complement.
CCCGTGGGCCCAGGTGAAGGCTCCTATTTGCCAAGGGAAACAGCTGTTTTTCTGGAGCAGGCTTTCAATGGGCTGGGATGGGCTTAGAGACGTCTCCAAGACATAGTACCTAAGTCCCATTTTGCAAGGAGTGTCTGACTTATGCCTATTTTGCAGGTGCCTATCATTGCCGGTGGCATGGGAGTTTGCTTCCTTCTCTTCCACCAGGGAAGCTGGTGCCCAACTGAAATGGGGTCTTCCGCCAGCAGTGAGGACCAGAGCCCGTGCTGTGTCTGACTGTGCGGCCTTGGGGCAGAGAGAGCTAACACGGCACCACTGGCGTGAGCCGGGTTTGACGGAAGTTTGCTCTTCAACAGAGCAGCCTCTGAGCTTTCAGCTGGGGAGTGGAAACTTGCCACAACACCACGTCTATGTAAGTCTCGATCACCTGCCTGGTGTGTGTGGGCTGCCAGCGTGTTCTCACTGCCTGCACGTGGGCACACGGGCCCCACTGTCAGCGTTTCAGCTGAGACCTTGGCAGACTCCAGAAGGTGCCACGCAGCAGCACGTGGGCATCTTAGGGTGTCCCTGTCTAGCCATATACAGCACATGAAGCAAAAGTGTTGGGTAGAGATGAAGGGCGTGACCAAACCGCAGTAGGGCTGGGGTCCCTGACCCAATGCCCGTCACTTGTTATCAGAAAGCTTGAGGTAGAGAGTGTGGGCAGCTCAAGACAAACTCATGGCCACCACTTGGGACACACCTCGTTAAGACCAGAGGGTGGGGTTTCTAAATGTTGCCAGGCACATCCTAAGCAAGGTGGGGTGCGAGGAGCTTCAGGGAGATGCTGGTTGTCTGCCTGAGCTCGGAGGGGAGGATCAGCATGGGCCACTTTAACTGTGTGCTTGGTGCCTGCTCCTTTTGGTCTTTATGACCTAGAGGGCGCTGTCGTTAGAATGCAGATACTTGCATGTATAATTTTACTAAAAATTTTACTAATTTTTACTAAAGTGTAATTTTACTAAAAACCTTACCCTATGCCTCCCCTGGCCGTTCAGGAGTGTGGAGTTGCGCAAACACACCACACTCTGGGCAGGAAGCCTACACACACACCACCTTCTTTTCAGGCTTCTCGTCCAGATATTTTGGGCCATGGACCAGGTTTAGAATGGAAATTGCCAACAGTTTTAGGATTTTCAAATGGTTCTTATGGTCAGAAGTTACTTGGGAAGCTTTAGGTGTGTCGTCTGCAAAGGGGAGAAGGTGCTCAAGCAGTGTTTGTAGAAAAGGTGGCTTCTCGTGCTTAAACGACATAGAAACTCTTACAAGTTAACTCCATACACTGCACGTGGGAACTGGAATTGCTCCAGCTATGTGGGAACATAATCCAGTTATGTCTAGAAAAATTTACATTACACACGGTTTTGTTTCACAAATTCTGCATGTGTAAATCTATTGCATAGAAATAAAAGTAACAGATTGCAAGCTTGTATGTACAAGGATGTTTATTGTTTGCAGTGGTGAAAAACGAAACAACCCGAAGGTCTATCAACAAGGAAATGATTAAATCAACCAGTGTCCATCTGTGCTGTGGAATATTACACAACTGTCTAAAAGGACAAGTTCGCTAACTAGCTGGCTGTTGAAGTGTAGAGAGGTTCGTGATGCAGTGGTAAGTTAGAGAGGCAAATTGCAGAAGAATAAATGTGATATGATTATTGTATCTTTTAAAAGGAGTACTCAAACAAAAACCTCTCCCTTATATATCTGACCACAGGGAAAGTATGGAGGCTACATCTCAGGAGGAAGGAGGGGGTGAGTTGGGGAAGGTAGAGGAGAGGCAAGAACACAAATATCACAGGAAAATGAAAAAAGCATAGAATAAAGTTAAGGAAAATTTAGAATATAAAAGCTCACCTATATTATTATTGCAAATATGTACATTTTTATATGCAAATGGGTAAGGACTAGGAGATTATAGGGTAAAGTAAAAACACAGATTTAATCAGATGTTGGGATCACGGGCAACGTTTTGTTTGGATTTCTGTTGTAGTTTTAATGTCACTTTTACAATAAACATATTTTAAAAAGTCAACACTCAGAAGGAACAAGAAAAGTGACGGTTGGTGAAATTATTCACATTTAAAATGACTCTACTAAGAATAAATCAGAAGCCCCTCATAATGTCTTGCACATAGCAGGCACTTGACCACCCTTTGCTAAAGTGAAAAACCAGACTCACAAAGCCTTGACTTGACCTCATAATTCATAAACATGAGCAAGGATGATCAAGCACAGACAGTTTCAATTAAAAGATTCATCAAAAAATGTTGCATTTGAATCACCATGTCCAAATTCACCTCCTGCCCCACTTAAATCTGGTTTCGGGAACTATTAACAAAATGAGAAAAGACAGCAATTATAGAAAATGTATTACATCATGGCCTAAGTGTTCTCAGCTAAGAAATGAAGTCATTTTGCTTACGTGGCTATGCGTGCCTCTGTAATTAAACTCAGGAGAGCCGGGACTTGAACTTGCAACATCAGCCTATAAGTACTTGTTCTTTCTGTGTTTATTGCTAGTGTTGTTATTTAGAAAAAAAAAATTGACATGCAGGAAATAACCTCTACGTGTTCTGTTCTTTTATCTTGCTTTCTGATCTAGAATTCAACAGGACTGTAAAAGCAGGTGAGTGCAGGGCTGATAACACAAAACCCAAAGCCGCCTCTGGCTTCCTCCCACGCTGTGCTGTATCAGCCCAGGGTGGTGTCTCCCGTGTACCCAGCAGAAGGCTGCTCCCCTGGGCTGCCCGCCCCCAAGTCCTCCACCCGCTTTCTATGTTAAAACCTTCCAAATGTATCCTTGTGAAGAACGCTGATAACAGTGGAGGCTCAGAACAAGAGGTACCGTTATCAACATTCATGTTCTAAAATACTTAGGATAAATTGTCTGACAATACACTTTGTTTTCCCTTACAGACTGTCTTTAAAGGAAAATTGATAATATTCATCAGCTGTTGTCTCCAAATATGGCTCAACAACTCCTGGGAGACTCTGAGGGTACCCTAAAGGGCCTGTGGGGGCATCTTAGAGCATTAGATTCATTATTTTAATTTAAATTGTATTCATATTTTGTAATATATATTTTAAACTATTATTAACTAATAATATCTTGTAATATATATTCTAACTAATAATGAGTAGATAAGTTGTGTATCTACTCTTGCTTATGGCATGGATGAATTCTGTATTGGGTCTCCCTGAAGATATAGTTTCTTTTCAATTTTTTTGGTGAGGAATTTTTTTTTGTAGTGATAAGTGGTTCACAGAAATGATGGCCCCTTGCCAAAGTGGGGGTAAGAGAACGGCTAGAGACTGTCGTGGAGTCCCTGTGTGAAGGGAGTATATTTGAAGATGCCCATAGGCATGTGCAGAAAAACATGCACATAGGGTTAGGGGAACATTAGAAAGCAAACATGTCATTTAAAAATATTTTCTTAAATACACGGACTATTTCAGAGATGGGAACAGCAAACATTTATCCTTCTTGTGAAAAAAATCTTTGTGCCACAGACACATCCCGCTGTAGATCTAGTCTGCTCTGGGAGCCAGCATGGCAATACTGCCTTACAAGATGATTTCTGGAACTTTGTCTAGCTTTATTTCTATGTTAGTTTAATTCTTTTATTATATCTTAGTTTAATTAGAGGAATTAAATGAAACCTCCATGTGACAACGTATTGAAATACATGGCCGTCAGCTCAGCTGTTTTCAGATTTCTAAAAGTGGAGTTTCCCCAGTTTCATTAGAGATATGTGTTTGGATTCGGGCCTTGCGTGCCATAGGGGATCACAGACGGCTCTGGGATTGCCCAGAGAGGAAAATCTGGGGTTAGACAAGCCAGGGTTAAATTCCGGCTTTGCTGCTTTTGAGCTGCTTTATCTCTCGGAGCCTCAGTTTACTCATCTATAAAACGGGAGTCACACCTACCTCTGAGAGTTGTTGGAAAGTACTGTGAAGTGCTTGGCACAGTCCCTGGTGCATTCTTTTACCTATTCACCAAACATTTACTGCATAATATGGTGTGCCAGACACTCCACCGGGCGCTGAGAATGCAGTGATGGACAAGCCACTGTGAGGACAAGCCTGGAGGGATGGATACACAAGCATTTATCAAATACAAACAAATACCAGAGTGAACACTTGGGCGCGCTGTTTGAAGCGCCGCAGCATCACTGCTCTTTGGTACCTTCAGAACAGGTGTGGATTGGGGCTGGGGAGAGAACTGGGATAACTGGCCTGGCTCAGCTCTGTGGCTGCCAGCCTGCCTGCAAGCTTATTTCACGATAAACCAAGTGAAAACCAGCAGGCAGAGCAACACAGGCTGGTCCACGGCGACCCGGAGTCCCGCTCCGCTGTCCAACCAGAAATCGCAGTGCTTGACGGAGCAGAGCTCCCGGATCAGCCGCCACAGGATCCGCTGGTGAAGCTTGTCGTCCTGCTTCTCTCGGGACAGCTCCTCCTGGTTCTCTGCCTGGGTAGCATTGATGCAGCTGATGACAAACTTCTCCTTGGTCACGTTGGCCTCGGAGCAGCCGTTGTAGTGGATCTCGTCAGGGAACTGCCAGTAGTTGGCCTCGTAGTACCTGTTGCCCTCGGCGCCGAAATCGATGTTGAGCTTTCGGCCCTGCCTGATGAAGGCCCCTGGGCGGATCTCCGCCGTGTGGGCCTCGGTGACCTTGGACGTACTCGGCAAGGCCTTCCGGTTCCATTTGATTCTGTGCTTTATGCCTCTCGCCTTGACAGGGGAGAGCTGGCTGAAGAGCAGGACACAGACAATGGCCAACCAGCATCCAGCCAGATGCTTCCTCATTGTGGCAGAATCTGCAACAGCAAAGGCCGGGGCAGTTAACTTCCCCAGCGGGGGTCCCGTCTCCCCTGCCCCTCTCTGTGTAGGGGATTGTAAGCAGGAATGGCATCCTTGCACCATTTACATTTTTCCAGAAGCCTAATTGTTTCCCATGCTTGGGCTGCACAGGGTTAAGTCAGCACCAAGTTTTTTGCTTTTGCCTGGAATTATATCCATTCAGGGCAGTGATCCTGGTTTTCTCAGACAGATAAGAAGCTGCAACTGGCAATTATAAAGCCTTTGAATATGCATGGGAAAATAAATGAGTAATGACTTAATACACATAGGTTTTCTTTGGTACTTTCAAATCAAGGGGTCCCTGGGAGGAAAACACAGTAGAAGAATTGGAAGCGGAGGGTTCTGGGCATAGGCTGTACTTTTGCTCTTCCCTCTTTGTTCTCTGTTGCTCTAAGCTGGACTGTCTCAGGCACATTCTGCTATCTGTTCTAAGAAAGTCGCTGGCTGCGGAGCGTAAAGGGCTTTATGGTAATGAGAGAGACAGAGGAGGATGGCGGGGGAGAGGAGACGGAAGTGCAGTCAGGGGGCCCCTGCTTCCCGCTAGGTTAAGGGGTCAAGATGTGTTGTAGGTATCCCTTCTAGTCTTACCCCTGGGGACAGCGTGACCCCACCTTCCTCCCTCAACCAGCTTCCTACTGCACACTTATTATGCATCAGCCCTGACATTGCCCAACAATTCTCACATGGGGGTGGGCACATTATTATCCCCATTTTCTAAAAGTTGTTCTGGGATTTAGAGAGGGCAAGTAATTTACCCAAGGCCGCACAATAGCGGGTGGCGGATTTGAATCCAGCTCTGCCTGTGCCCACTCGCTGTGCTTCATGCCCTTCTGGGCTGCAGGAGGGGCTGGTGCTCACATTTTGTGCTTTTGACTCACTGGGCATGAAGGGTAGCCCTGATGGCGCCTAAGCTGAGCAAAGAGCAGGGCCCGTGAGGAATTTCAGAGGACATGAGATGACGGGGAGGACGGGAGGGCCTGGGGGAGCACCGAGGGTCCTGGGTCAAGGTGGCCCAGGGCATCTGAAGGGCTGCTGATGACATCAGGGAATATCACCCCACACACATCCCCCCAATCCGGTAGTTTTGTCATCTGGCTCCTGAAACTACAATAGCTATTGTAGAAATCCACCTCCCAAGGTCAACCGTTCAGGGCATTCCAGCACCTGGACCTTTGTCCATGTGGCTCAGGGATTCAGGATGAGTTGCTATAGTGGAGCATGCTCAGGCTGTCTCCTAGATGAAGATTTACCGTGAGTCCATCAGTGCCAGGGCTGGAGGAGGTGGAGAAGGTAGCTCGCTTAGCCCCCGACACACCCTCCCTGCAGTATTCCTAAAAGTGATGAGTACGCCTCTGTTAAATTTTCGGCTCTGGAGTCACACTGGTCCTTATGTAGATAAAAGGCAAAACGCAACCTAAGTTCCATCCAGTCTCCTCTGGACACTCACAAGGAGGCCTCTGCTGACCTTTCTTTACTTGTAGGCATCGTCTGGCCTCTGCCCCAGGGTGGGCATGAGCCCCCAGTCTTCCGGAATCCCACTCCCCACTGCCCCCGATCACATGAGCTCAGACCAGCCTCCTCCAAAGAGATCCAAGTGTGAAGCAAACATTCATTAATCCCCTAAACGGGGGCCAGACCCCATGTCATCAGCCTATACTCCTTGGTAGGAGAAATCTTAAATAAGAATAATAGCTAAACTATGGGTGTGTCAAATTAAAACAATAACAGCATGGAGATTTTGAGAAAGAAATTAGTCTTCATAGGCAAGGGCTTAAAAGCAAAAGAAAATCCCCACCAGCCAACTCTAAAATAGCATTTTATTGTAGCCCCAAAACATAGACATGCAACACCAGTGATGCCCCAACATTCTCACATGGGTCCCCCAACTTGGGACACATACCAGGAAGTGTGATTAAAGAAATCACTGCACTGTTTGCAGTCTGATGAGAAATGTGCAACCCAGACCACAGAAATGGGATCCTCGGGCGAACTCTGACCCCCACGTACCTCGGGCTCTCTCTGGGAGTGTGCCTCTGGATCCACGGTCCACGCTGTCCTCCAGCACACCTTCTAAGCAGCCAGGCCTGCCCAGCTATGTAGGAGCTGCAGGGGGAGGTGCATTCCTGCTGCTCTCCAAATATGGCAGCCCTTCCCTCCCGGGCAGGACCAATCAGGGGTTCCCGGGCACTCCTTTGCCTTGAGAAGGATGGACCTTCTCATCACTTTTTGCTAATAAACACCACGTGAAGATCTTGCTGAAGTTCAGATGACTTAAAGTGTGCCTTTGAAATTTATTTAAAAAAATGTTAGCTTACTATTACTGGTTTATTATAAAGGATATAAATGAACAGCCAGGTGAAGAGGGATGTGGTGGGAGGTCTGGAGAGGTCCCAAGTGCAGGAGCTTCTGTCCTCGCGGCATTTGGGTGCACCACCATCCCCACATGTGGCTGTGTTCACCAACCCAGAAGCTCTCCAAACTCCTCGGTGCCAGGAACTGGGGACAAAAACCCAAATATTACAACAAAAGCTGCTCCTGTCACCCCCATCACTCAGGAAGTTACAAGGTTTTAGAAGCTCTGTGGCAGGAACTGGGGACAAAGATCAAATATATATTTCTTATTATATCACAAAGTCACAGCTGGACAGAGGGATGGATGCATCTGGCCCAAGAGTCGGGTTAGGGCTGTTTTTAAGATTGACATTTCAAGAGGTACTCTTTAGAATTAAAATTAGAAGTGATGGAAAGCAAATGCTTTCCCACCAGCATCTACAACAGAAGGTGGTTTAAACAATTCCTGCTGGGTATACATACTGGCCTGCACCTGGAGACCAGCCTCAGACAACAAAGGGGCCTTTGCTGGACATGCTGTGTGAGAAGGGTCGGCTCGGGAAGAGGGCGAGTGTTCGCTGGACCACGAGCCCGCAGCCGGGACCCAGAAGGACGGACCCAGAGGGAGTGTGGGGCCACGCTTGCATTGCGCAGGTGGGAAAGCAGGGCTAATGTTGGGTGGAAGGACAAATGAGAGGACCTGCCAGCACTTTGGCCTGCTCGGGGCCACGTGGGAATGTTTGAACCACTGAGTTAGTCCAAAGGCCAACGAATTGAACATCTACGGAAACCCGGGGGACAGAGACAGATGAAGACGAAATCAACACCGTTCCAAGACGGTGAGGGCTGAGAGTGGGTTTCCTCAGGGTGCACCCCTCACTACATGACGCCCCAGCATAGCGAGGAGGAGAGCCGGCGACTCAGTCACTCCTGGCCTGAGGGACTGTGCGTAGGTATTGGGTGACCATTGCCTATAATGAAGGCACTTGCCCAGGTGTCCCTGTCACGATCATTACTGCAATGCAAAATCAAAAGTGAATTCTGGAGGTGAGTGTGGAGAGAAAGTTGCCTCTCAATAGACTGTGATCTTTATCCTGAGTGTGAATCCATCCGCGTTCCCTAGATTCCTTCAAAGCCCTTTTGGGAACCAAATTAAGCAGTTGCTTCTGGGATGACCAGCAGATGGCGCCAGAAGAGTTTACAAAGACTACACCCTGGCCGTTGGGGAAACCCCGCCGCTAACGCTGCCCCTCCGGGGCTTCTATGCTGCAGTCGGATTTGGGGCCTCCGGTTGGCCGTTTCTTCCTCCTCTGCCTTTACTTTTAAAACTTATTTCAGTTTCCTGTTTTTTTTTAAAAAAAAACTTTTCCATTTTCTTGCTGTAGTCATAGGCTTTTTGTGTTTGTGAACACACACACAAAAACACTAGTAGTGCAAACTTAGTATAAACTATTAGCAAAATGCAGAAAAGAAAAGAAAAAAGATCTCTTACTGTTTCGCCTCCCAGAGACCAAGTGTCAGTACAATTTTGTTCAATATATAAATGCTTAGGGTCATAATGAGGGTTTGGGATATTTAGGATGGGAAAGGACTCAGAATCCTCTAGTCCAGCTCCTACTCATCGTGAGGTCATGGGGCCCAGAGAGGCCCAAGGTCACCCCCCCCACCCCCTGCCGCCCCCGTGGGCCCACTGGCCTGTTCTGAACTCTATGTACGGTTCCCCTGCCTGTCCCCATCCAGGCGATCACCTCCAGGCCCCCTCCAACCCTCTTCTTTCTGCTCCCTTTCTGAGCAGGGCTTTGCCTAGAAGGCGGTGGGAGGTTGGTTGACAGCTGATGAGGCTGCAGATTCCTCTTGTTGGGGAACAAAAGGCTGTTCTCAGAGGCACAGAGGAGTGTGGACTGAAAATGTTCGAGAAGGTGGGAGGCGCTCTGGAAGCTGCAAACAAGGCAGGAAAACATTAACCAGAGGCAGAGAGAGCAGAACTGCTCCAGTCCTGCCTGGCACCCAGCTCCCTGCCTGTGAAGACGAATGAACAGCCAAGGAAGTAGTGAGAGAACATCAGTCTCTTCAGATGAGCCGAGAGGGCAGGGCCGAGTGAATTGTGTCTTCTGGCATCGACAGTTATATCAGGAATATAATTGAACGTAGAACATCTTGGAGAAAACAGGGTGAATGAGACATTCCACTGGGCTGGGTGCTCCATGGTGCAACAGACTATGACGTATTTCTCTCCAATGTATGAACAACAGAAAATTATGTGGATTAAAAAAATAAAAGCAACAAGGAAAGGCTGAGTTCTAGAATGCATGAGTAGGTCATTATTATATCATTTCCTAGTTCGATTAGATCTTGGACCTTCGGAGAGCATTTATAAATAAATGCAGTGATCATTAAGATACAAGATGCCGTGCCGCACTAGCTGTACCCAGAAGAGTTAGTGTGAGAGAAATCACCCACTCTACCTTGGCTTCTTGGAGATTTATCAAGTGTCTATTATGTGCTTGGACCAAGGAAGGCAGAGCGTCAAGATGGATAACTCAGCTAAAGGAGCTCATGGCCGAATGGTAGAGAAGTAACTGAAATGTGTTCTGTGTAGCTGTCTAAATAGCCATACTCAGTGTTTTCTTTTTATTGAAGTCTACCGTAGACACAGAAAGCTGAACATATCCTGAGTGGACAGCATTATGTGTTTTTACAAACTGAACATGCCCATGTAGCCTGCACCCAGATTAGGAAACCAAACATGACAGCAGCCCCAAAGCCTCTTTGTGTCCCTGTCAGGTCACTACCCCCTCCCCTATACTGACCACTGTCCTGACTCCTTACACTGTAGATGTTTTGCCTCCTTTTGTACTTCATATAAATAGAATTATACAGAACATAATCTTTTGAGTCTGTCTTGCTCAAATTACGTCTGTGATATTCACCCACATTGTGAGTAGTTGTAGATTGCTCTTTCCACTGTGAGACACTTCCACAATCTACTCCTCCGTTCGCCCCCTGGTGGGTATTTGGGTGCTTTCTGGTTTGAGTTCTTACAAATAGTGCTCCCGAGAACATTCCTGCATGTGCCTGTTGGTGGACTTTTCTGTCAAATGTACATTCTGAGGGGTAGACTTGCTGGGTCATAGAATATGCCTACATTCAGCTTTTATATTCTTAGAATTTTGATTACGGCTTTGCGCAAATCTTAAACGCCACATTCCTCTATAGCTTGCACACTCTTCTCTTCCCAGGAACGATCAGAGGTCTCCATGTGTGGGATCCCATAGCACTTGACACATAACCAGATAGTCATCTGGGGCATCCCATTGCTGTTCATACACTCAGTTGTGCTCACAGAAGTTGAAGGACCGTGTTTCATTTGCGCCTGTTTGCCCCACACCTAGCATGGTGCCTAGAATGTAGATGCATCTAGATTCCTGTATGCCTTCTTTACCAGTGATCTAGCTGTGGACAGTCTTGTCAGAGCTGTACATGGAGCAAAGCTGCCACGGTGGGCCATGTGCCAGAGGGCAGGCTCAACACTCCAAATCGCAGCAGGTAGGGATAGGTAGAGGCAGCAAGAGGAAATTTAATAAATGCCACAGTCTTACAATTAGTTAAAAAAAAAAACAAAAACCCAGGGCTGCATGGTGAAGACCCGTCATGGCAGTAGTTGAAATTGCACAGCATACAGGTGTCTAGAAGTACGCTCACTGCTTGGAGAAGTGAAAGCTGCACTCATCGAAGGGTAATTTCCTCCGCAGTTCTCTGCCTTTCCCTGCTCAGACCGCAGTTGGTGTTTGGAGCTGGGCTGTGGGATTGATTCAGGGCAGGGAGGTGAGACAGAGTATGCAGGGGTGGGAGGGAGGTGAGTAGGGGAGGGGAGGTGAGGAATCTTCTGGTGGCTTATCAGGAACCACCAAGGCAGTTACTCATCTTGGCCATCACCGAGTATTCATGTTCTTGGAAAAGGGTGTTTATAAGGGAGAAGATAGAGAGCCACTGAAGACTTAGAGCTGGGGTAACAGGATGAAGGCTGTGTTTTAAGTTGATCCGGAAAGGAGTGGCCTGCAAAAAGGCAGAAACTCCAACCTGAGAAGGCCAGCCTGGGCCACCGTGTTTCAGTTCCTCATTCAGCCTCCCACCACTTTTCTCATTGTCTCTGATGTTTTTTTAAAGCACAATTAACCTGATAATTTGATCTGTGGTTTGTCTTTTCTCCCTAATACGCAGGAAAATGTCCAAAAGGAGAAAGGCCTCCCCCAGGGCGGGGTTACCTGGAACAGGTAAGAGGGGCCAGCTATTGTGTCAGAGCAGTGAGACCTTTGTCACCCATGGTGGCTTTCATTCTCAGGGGAGGCCCTGGGGATGCTGCAAAGAGAGCAGGCGTGAACCAGAGACCCAGGTTCTCATCCCCACCCTGCCGTTCTCTGCCTCCAGTGACTTCAGTTATCATCGGTCAGAGGAAAGCACAGCCTTCCCTATCATGGGAGCCGCCCTCCGTCTCACACGATAAATGGTATATTTACTCGACATCTGTGGGGGAGGCAGAAGTTCACACTGAGAATCAGTTTTCACGTCTGTGCAAGAAGTCTCATGCCCTCCACCACCACTGTTAGGGCTTATCGGATGATGCTTAGGACTGTTGGAATCACAGAATGCAATACAAACCCTTCCCCCCAAATAGTATAAAGGTAGTCAGCTAAGGTAAAAGCTGCTTTGAGCACACGGGCATGTGTTAACACGTTAATTGTTGGCCTGCCAGAAATACTAATGAAGAGTTTACCGTTGTGAAGGCAACTAGCAGAGGCCGAAGAGGTTCCTGCCAGAGCCTGGGTCTGTGGTGGCCTTCAGCCAGGAGAGATCGGAGCCCCACCAAGACGGGTCACATTCGGTGGGGAAAGCAGAGGTCAAGCCGCAGAGCCAACAAACTGGAAAATGCAGAGAGAGGTTACTTCTTGGTATTGATGGCTGCAGGCACGAGATCTGGCAGCAGATGGGAATGGGGAACCCAACATTTTAAAGAAATGCTTTCATAGAAGTATAAGATACAGACAGAAAAGTGCACATTCGGTAAGTGTGTGTTTCAATAAATTTTCACAAACTGAACATCCTTATGTAACCAGCAGAACATTCCAAACTCTCATGCTCCCCTGCCACCCACAGGGTACCCACTGTCCCGAGTTCTAATGCCCGGGCTAGTTTCACCCACCTTTATTTATTTATTTTTTTTGTAAGGAAGATCAGCCCCGAGCTAACATCTGTTGCCAATCCTCCTCTTTTTGCTGAGGAAGATATGCCCTGGGCTAACATCCATGCCCATCTTCCTCTACTTTATATATGGGACACCTGCCACAGCATGGCTTGATAAGCAGTGTGTAGGTCCATACCCGGGATCAGATCCTGCGAATCCTGGGCCACCGAAGCAGAGTGTGCGAACTCAACCACTATGCCACCAGGCCGGCCCCTCATCTGCTTTTTGTATTTTATACAAATGGAATTATGCACCATGTGCTCTTCTGTGGCTGGCTTCTTTTGCTCACCATTATGTTTGTGAGATTCATCAACATGGTTGCCTAGAGATGTTATTTTTCAGTTCTCATTCCTGAATGATATATGCTTGTATAAATAGACAACGATTTATTTATCTCTTCACCTTTTGATGGACATTAGGGTTATTCCCCGTGTGGGGCTATTATGAAAGCAGTTGCTATGAAAATTCTTATATACAACTCTTGGTGAACATCAGCTCTCATTTCCGTTGGGCAAATTCTCAGGAGTGGAAATCCTGGGTCATTGGATGGGTGTCTGCTCAGCTTTAGTAGAAACTGCTAAACAGTTTTGCAAAGTTGTTCAGTTGACTTAGATTCCGCTGTGTATGAGAGCTCCAGTGTTCCCCAGGTAGCAGCCAGCCCTTCTGTATTGGAGACCTCTTTTCATTTTTAAATAAATCATAACAATAGTTTGGTAAGTTATAGTAGAGCTAAGAACAAAGTATAAAGGTTAGGGGAAATTAGGCCTAAGGACTTATGATGAGTTTGAATACACCTTTTAAATTTAGGCTTGGGGAAATGATGGTAGCAAGCTGTGATTGCTAATATTTGTGATCCATGAAACAGCACGTTGGCTCCGTGTGTATGATAGCATGTACCGGGCAAGGGTTATAGAGTGTAGAGGAGGTGGCGATCATTGTGGTGGCAGTCTGCAGAGATGACTGCCTGGGAGGAAGGTGATGAGGCCAGTTCTTGGAGGGAAGTGAGGATGGGCAGGGGGTAGTGTCCTATTACAGGTGCATCAGTGGAGGGCTGGCTCGCCACTGAGAGAGCTGTGGGGAGGAAGCTGTGGGCAGACAGTTGACATCTTTGGTGTTCTGGTAGATTTCTTTCACAACCGTTTCTGCCCTGCAAGGTTTTGCATCTGACTGAGATTTGTGGTCCAGAGGAAGGGCTAACACTGCTCCGTGCATTCTCTTTCCAGCCCTGGATAATGGTCACCGCGGGGGAACCATCCTTTTGGCATAGATATGTCTCTCCTGGCAGTTCACATCCACCTCCACCTCCACCACGGATGTCCTTGATTTCAAGGGTTGACCGGGGCCTCTCGCTCCCTCACTTTAGCTGCCATGTGGACACATTTTGGATTTTCCAATTGGATACGAATCAATGCCCCTCTTCTACCTTCTCTGAAGTGACATGGAGGTGTGAGATGACACAGGGAAGGAGGATCAGGTGTAAACGCAGGAGGGAAAACCAATTGGAAGGAAAGCCAATGGAAGGAAAGCCAAAACATCACATGGGTGATTCAGATGGGACTTCCGGTTCTTAAAGGATCCAGCAAAGACTCTGAACAGGGCGAGCAGGTCAAGGTGAGTAAGACAGGGAGGTAATGTGGGCAGTTAAGATGCTAAGGCACAGATGAAGGCCTCTGTTTCTCAAGGCCTGGCATTCACACCGCCCAGTCTTGCCAAAGACTTACCTGCAGCGTGAAAGGGCGTGTCCTTACTCATCTGTGTCACTTCCTCACGAGGTGGAGAAGGAACAGGTGGGCCACCTCCACCCGGCAGATTGAGAAACTGGGAGAAATGCCACCTTTGGGGAAAAGGGTCAAGTTTCCACTAGGTGGATGAAAGGTGTTGAAATAGTCTGTATAAGGAGTAATTCATAATCTAGTAGAAAAGGCAGTCACTAGACTCGTCACAAAAACTGGTGCATGAAGCAACTTCCCAGGTCCCTCATTCATTCATTCATTCATTTGTCAAAGATCCATAGCTTTTCTTGAGGAAACTTTGGTATTTAATGCTGAGAATAAAGGGTTTTGCGTTTCTGTCACATATGGGTAACAGGTCTATTCACCTGGTAATCATTCCATCAGCTCTTGATACCAGCAGGGCTTCTAGTATAACATATTGCGAGAGGGGAAGCAGGTTTTAAACTCAGCCACTCCATGGTTAAATATTTCTGTGCTCACCTTTTTCGAGGCCAAGAATGTCATACTACATTTTTCAGCTTTTGTTGATTTAGGCTTTGATTCTGTGGCCAGAAAAGGCTTTGGGCCAAGTGTTTATAAACACAGTGGACCCAAGGCTTATTAGTGCTTCCGTACAGACTGTTTTCTGGAACACCTATGAGAAAAACAAGTGGGCTGAAATATTCTTATAACAGATTAAATCTCAAGCAAATGCATAGACCTCCTCCTACCCTTTCATCACTCCTATTCTTAGGTAGGTAAGAAAAAAAAAAACAGCTTCCTCGAGATATAATTCACAAATCATGAGATTCACCATTTCAAAGTGTACAATTCAGTGATATTTAGCACATTCACAAAGTTGTTCATTGATCACCATGATCTGATTCTAGAATATTTTTGAAACCCCATACCCATTAACAGTCACTTCTCAATCCTCCACCTCTCTCCAATCCCTGGCAACACTAATTTACTTTCGGTCTCTATGGAGTTGCCTATTCTGGATATTTCACATAAAGGGAATCACACACTATCCTTTTGTGTCTGGCTTCTTCCACTTAGCATCATGTTTTCAAAGTTCATCCATGTTGCAGCAGGGATCAGAACTTCATTCAGCTTTTTTATGGCTGAATAATATTTTATGGTCTACACCCTTTGCCCTGGAGGACATAAATGCTCTCCCATTTGATATTGTGGTTTTATTATTACAAACTAGGAGATGCTGAATAAAACAATGTTTCTGTTGTCCCATTACTCTTCAGGTGAGTATGTCAAAAGTAAGATGGTGGTTTTCACTGGGCATTTTTCCATAACTTGGCTGGACAGAGCCAAACAGCTCATCCTGGTTTATTCATTGAGTTCATCTCCTGGCAGGTTCTGGGGAATGTGGCAGCCAAAGATGGTGGAAATCAGATGTGCAGCAGAGCCACAAATGGGCCTCTTCCATGGGTAGCAGTGAAAAATCTTGCTCCTAGAATTCTCAAAGCTAAGAATGGTCTCTGAGAGACTTTATGAGGGGAATCTGGGCTTGAGTGAGCATATAATCATTCATTCATTCATTCATTCTTTTCTTCATTCATCAAAAGCCCAGAGATGTTTCTTAAGTAAACATTAGCCCTGCCTGATGGCCCTAATTGGAGGTGGGAAACCCTCCTTCTGGGCTGGGCTGGTCCAGAACAATAGCTTCGATGTCTGCATGATGCCACGGAAATAACGAACCCACAGGATGTCAGTTGCCTCCTGGAAGACAGTGTAGGGAAGAAGGTCTTCAGATTGGTTGGAGAGAAGAGGTCTCTTTGGGAGGGCTGGAATAAAAGGAGATTCAGAGACATGTAGGAAAAAGGGGGAAATATGGCATTGGCTAGAAAAATAAAATACAGTCCCCTTCCTCATTGGGTTCTCTGGTCTGTGAGTCTTAACAATGGGCAAGACTACCTGGCACACAACTGGGAGGGCCTGGAATCTATGGGATTCTCCTTGCACATTGGTACTGGGGCCTTGGGTAGGTGAACTGGGGCCATAAAGAAACCTGAGTGGACACATTCCATGTGTGGGTGCCACCGCGAGCAGGGTGATGGGCATGCCTAGCACTCGGAATTTGGCAGCGTGAGGGAATAAGATCTGACCGGCTTTCTAGAGCACCCAGTGAATTACAGCTAGCACTCAGTTTTATGTTAAATAACTCATAATGAGCATAACTCTAAGCCAGCTGTGTTTGCAGTGTATTTGGGTGTGGGAGGAATGTTATCTGGCTTAGAGTTTTAGATCTTCACAAGTATGAGCCAAACTAAACAAATTTGGTTGATCGTGAAACTCTTCACTTTGTGCCACCCATGGGGGCATGGTGGCTGGATTTCAGGGGCTGTATCCAGAATGGAAGCATTTCTGTTTGCTCTGCAATGAACAGTATGAAGTAGGCACCCTTGGCAATCCTAAGTGGAGTGGTGGGCAGTGGCCCAGTCTGTTGAGGGCACAGAGTGAGGCAGACAATGGTATTTTCATTATGAGAAGCCTAGGGGAGTGTGTGAGTATGGGGTCCTCACAAGGCCCTCACAGTTCTGGGAATGCCTTTGAACTGTGTTGAGAGTGACACTCACACACTGCTGTGACGTTTCCAGAAAGATGGTCTTATGGGCTGAACTGTGTCCCCACAAAATTCATATGTTGAAGTCCCCAATACCTCAAAGTGACTGTATTTGGAGATATGGCCTTTAAAGAGTTAATTTAAAGTTAAGTTAAAATGAGGCCATTAGGGTGGGCCCTAATCCAATATGATGAGTGGTGTCCTTATGAAAAGAGATTAGGAGAGAGAGACACACACAGAGGGAAGACCGCGTGAGGACACAGGGAGAAGACGGCCATGTACAAGTCAAGGAGAGAGGCCTCAGAAGAAACCAACCCTGCTGGCACCTTGATCTTGGACTTGCAGCCTCCAGACGGTGAGAAAATAAGTTCCTGTTGTTTAAGCACCCCAGTCTGTGGTGTTTTGTTATGGCAGCCTTAGCAAACTAATAGAGATGATAAAATCATTAAGGAAGGCAGTGAAAATGGGATCCTGTGAGGTTTTCTGAAGTGACTGCGTTAAGTAAGGGTGCCAAGGGATGGAGTTACCGAAAACAGTATCTTTGTCCAATACAAGGATTAAGATATTTACTTTGTTTTTATTTGTTCATTTGTTGTTTGTTTTTAGAGAGGGAGGGAGGAAAGGGGAAGATTTGCCAGGACAGTTAGGGAGAAGAGGCCCCCCATGTCCAAGCACCCTGGTGGCCTCCAGCCTGGGGACTCCAGTGGGAGGAGACCCATCCTCTAGGGTTCTAGGGGATTCTGGTTTGATAGGAGCGGGCCATCACCTGTGAACAACCCTTGGGCCCTGGCTGAAGGTCACCTCTGAAATCATGCACGGGGGGGCGTGTATGGGACAGCAAGAGATGGAGAGTCTTGTCCGGGGTAGGTGGCATTTTAGGCTTAGCTTGCTTTTTGGATTGCTGACCCCTCTTCTAGGTACCACTTGGAGTCGGCTGAGCCCCCTGAAGCTGGAGCCC
Organism: Diceros bicornis minor; assembly: GCF_020826845.1. Classification (NCBI taxonomy): domain Eukaryota; kingdom Metazoa; phylum Chordata; class Mammalia; order Perissodactyla; family Rhinocerotidae; genus Diceros; species Diceros bicornis. The sequence continues at coordinate 32,932,138 of NC_080758.1, read as the reverse complement.
TGCAGGAGACCAGGGGGCGCCATTCACAGAGGCCAGGAGTTGAGCACAGTGCCACAGGCCTGGGACCTCTGAGCCAAACCCTTCAATATCAGCACAAACCAAAGGCAAAGAGTTTCCACAATGTACTTCAGGGAACATACTATCTGTGTGACCTTGGACAAGTGACAGAATGTCTCTGGGTATCAGGTTCCTAAAATGGGGATCTTATGAAGATCAGATAAGGCCACATATGCCAAGTGCTGGGCACGGAGCCTGGCACGTGATACACCCTCAAAAACTGAACTCAAATCTGAGAAAATGCTACACACAAGGTCCCTGAAGGCACACTGGCCAGGCGGGTGCATGCCATGAGAAGAATTAAAAACAATAGTTACTGATCTCTTTCTTACTAGAAAAGCAATATTTGGTCACTGTAAATTTTCTGGAGAATATAAAAACAATACAGAGGAAAATAAAAATCAACTGTTACTCACCACCCAGCAAAAAAAGCCTATATGTTTCTGTTATTTTTTTTCTGTGTATTTCTATATTTTATTTCTTTGCTTTATAAAAAATGGATACACTACCCTTATAGGTTCATACTCTGATTTTCACTTAAAATGATATTATACATACTTTCTCGTGTAAGGAACAATTCTTCGAAAGCATGATTTTTAGTTGCAGTGTAGTATTCCATTGCATGGAAGCACTATAATTTAAAAAAATTTCTAAATTCTGGCTCACTATAATTTTTTTAATCAAATTGGTGGACCATCAGTGGCTCTAAGGGTCAGATCTTAGAAGCAAGTGTTGGCAGATTCCCTGGTGGAAGCAAAAAGACTGTTGTCGTTTGACTGGTGGGATCCTACAAATTTGAGCAGATTACAAGAAATTTCTGCAGCACCAGCCACTTTCTAGAGGCTCATCAAAAAGGTGCTTGGGAAGCCTGGGGGACCAGTTAGATGTGGGGACCTGGGAAGAAGGTGAGGAGCAGCTGCCCAGGGTGGTGAATTGCTAGCAGGCACCAGCGTGAGGTCTACTGCTTCTCTGCCTGGAGGCCCCTCGGAAGGGAGTGAGCCAGAACCGAACACGACCTGTCCTGGCCTCTCTGAGAACTTGAAAACACTTTCCTGAAAACACTTTTGTGAAGTTTGTAAAAACTAATGACTTTATGGGCCGGCCCCGTGGCTTAGAGGTTAAGTGCGCGCGCTCCACTACTGGCAGCCTGGGTTCAGAACCCCGGGTGCGCACCGATGCACCGCTTCTCCAGCCATGCTGAGGCCACGTCCCACATACAGCAACTAGAAGGCTGTGCAACTGTGACATACAACTATCTACTGGGGCTTTGGGGGAAAAAAAAAAGGAGGAGGATTGGCAATAGATGTTAGCTCAGAGCCGGTCTTCCTCAGCAAAAAGAGGAGGATTAGCATGGATGTTAGCTCAGGGCTGATCTTCCTCACAAAAAAAAAAAAAAAAAAACCCTAATGACTTTATTGCAAAATCCTTCACTGCTTTCTCCTGGCAGCTTTAGGGCAGGACTGTCTCTAACATATGCAGGCCCTGGAGGAAGAGTCCAAAGGGAGGCCTCCAGCCTGTGGCCACCCTCTGCTCCCCAACCTGAATCCAGCCAGCACCTTGTGGGGGCCTTGCATTCACGGGCATGGACACCCAGGCCCACGTATCCAGGCTCTGAGCACCCCTTCCCCAGACAGCCACCCCTCGGCTACCTCTAGGCCATTGAGGTATGTCCACCTGTGGTCCACCTGTGGAAGGTCGGACAGATACGAGGCCTGTACGGGCCCTGGAAGGTGGCTCGGGGCCATTTGGGCAGAGAATTCCGACATCCTCAGTACCTGGAATGAGTTCTAGGAAGAGGGGGACAGTGGGCTCTGCGTGGAGGCCTAGAAGGGGCCCCTTTAAAGCACGCAGTGAGGGCAGGGGCCCCAGTGCCTGGGTCTGAGGGCTATGTGGAGAAGCCAGCGTCTCAGGCCAAGGAAGTAGCATGGCCTGGGGGTGACAGGGCCTCAGAGGCCTAACTCCCTGCCCCACTTGGCCTTGTCTTGGGCAATTCCTACAGAACAAGTAAGTCTGTTGTAAGTTTAAGGAATGTAGGGGCCCTGGGGTGAAGATGTTGCAGCAGGAGGGTTTGAAACTTCCTCAGAGAGAGTTCCCCCAGGCAGACAACTAACTCTGCTTGGCTCTGAGGTGAGCTCCTAGCCAGCCTCACCACTGCCTGCAGGTTGGTTCTGTTGACTGGCCCAGGCAGGGGGATTGTGCTCTGAGAGCAGGAGAGGCAGCATTCAGGGCGAAATCAAGAGAAGGTGAAGACTCCCCACCCGCTACTCCCCCAACCCCGAGGCTCCCGAGCCCTCAGTACATCCCCAAAGTCTTGGCCAGGGTTAGCAGAGATGACTTGGGCCTCTAGGTCCTTGTTTCTTCGAGTGTGGTCCTCAGACCAGCAGCATTGCATCACCTGGGAGCTTGGAGAAATGCAGAATCTTTGAGCCCACCTCAGACTTGTGGTCTCAGAACCTGCATTTTGACAAGGTAACATTCTGGGTTTAGCTGAAGCGTTCACTACGGGTGGCCTCAGGACTCAGCTGGGCTTCCCGCTTCTCAGACAGCAGGAGTCAATCACCTCCTTACTCCGCCATTGCCATTCATCCCTAGAGCTCCCAGCTCTCCCCTCCTTCAGGGGAGAGTTCCCAGGCTATTTCCTAGGCAGGTGCTTGGTCTCCTGGAGAGCTCTGGGAGTATTTCAGGGCTGGGTAGGCTTCTCTTTCTTTCACATCTTCCTGGAGCACAGTGGAGCTCCACGTGTAATCTCCAGACCACCAGCAGCAGCAGCACCTGGGAATTTGTTAGGAATGCAGATTCTTAGGTCCCACCCCAGCACTCTGGAATCAGAAACTCTGGGGTGGGGCCCAGCAACCTGTGTTGAACAAACCTCCAGGGGTTCTCACGCAGACTCAAGTGTGAGAACCATGAGGGCCTTGTTCCAGCGAGGCCCACGGAGCCAGCACAGCACCGAGGAGCTTGTGAGAAACGTTCTTAAATCTTGGCCTCACCCCAGGTCTGTGAGTCGGAACATGCAGATTGGTGAGCGCACTCGAGTTTGAGGAGCCCTGCTCCAGGGCAAGAAAGGAGCGCTGGCTCTCAAGGAAGGGACAGGTGTACAGAAGCAGGGGTGAAGCACGGGGCCCGCGTGTGTGCAATGGAAGGTGTGGCTTCCTGGAGAACAGAGGTTGGGCAAAGGACGGAAATGTAAGGTTAATACAGGACGAGCTAAATCCTGGGGGAGGAGTTTCGAAAAGCCAGAGAGGAACTAACCTGTCCCGGGTGCAAATGAAATCACAGAATGCTGAGGTCAGTCATGCTTATGTAAGGTCCAATCTGTGCCTGGGGAAGCTCAGGTTCTGGCCGAGATTAAGGCTCCCACTAGGGTGGGAAGCAGTACACACCCCAATTTCCCTCTGAAGGCAGAGGACACTTTTTTGGTCTCAGCATCAGGGAGGGAGAACGGAAAACAAGGTGGCACCTGACACTTCTCCAGAACTGTCTGTGAGGGTTAGTTACTTTATGTCAGTCATTTTAAATTGATTTTTAATTTTTTAGTAAAAATTCCTTTAGCACAACTCACAGGAGTTGGAAGTAAAAGGAAGAAAATATAGGGCCCTGGGGCTGGCCCGGTGCCTTAGCGGTTAAGTGTGCACGCTCTGCTGCTGGTGGCCTGGGTTCGGACCCCGGGCGCACACCGATGCACCGCTTATCCGGCCATGCTGAGGCCGCATCCCACATACAGCAACTAGAAGGATGTGCATCTATGACATACAACTATCTACTGAGGCTTTGGGGGAAAAAATGAATAAATAAAATGATTTAAAAAAATCTATATTAAAAAAAAAGAAAATATAGGGGCCTGAGAAAGATACAGATGGATATTATTCACTTTGGCCCTCGAAATACCTTTGCTTTGAATGAGTGAAGTCTTCTCAGTGGGCTATTTTTGATAAATTATGATTGGCAGTTACTGAAGAGCTTAAATAATTAGAAATATGGCCAAAAAGGCAGCATGAAATGTTATAAATTTTTATGTTAAGGATTAACTTTTTTTAAAATGAAATTTGATCTTTAAAGATTTTATTTATTTATTCCCCCCAAAGCCCCAGTAGATAGTTGTATGTCATAGCTGCACATCCTTCCAGTTGCTGTATGTGGGACGCGGCCCCAGCATGGCCGGAGAAGCGGTGCGTGCCCGGGATCCGAAGCCAGGCCGCCAGCAGCGGAGCGCGTGCACTTAACCGCTAAGCCACGGGGCCGGCCCTAAGGATTAACTTTTGAGTAAGGCTTTTGAGACTTTGCCTATGTCATTTCTTTTAGTAGTTTTGTGAACGATAGGGTTTCAAGGTGTTGATTCTTATCTTTTCATTTTTAATGCTAAGTTGATCCTCTGATTGCTGCAGGATATTGGCATTTGGTAAGGTGTTAATAAATATTGTGCTTTTAACCACTGTCACTTCTTGTGATTACTTCCTGCTGTTGGTAAATTACAGCTGCAGAAGAAAACCTCTGCCCAGGAAACCGAGAGCATCGCAGGCTGGGGCCTTGCACTTGGGAAGAAGGCAGGAACCTGGGAAGAAAGCAGGAACTGTGTAGAATGAGCTGAAAGATTGGGACAAATGAGAGTGGCCTATTGGACTTATGGGGTCGAATTTCAGTTCAGAGAGAGATTGTCACTGGGGCTTACAGGCCATGGAGATACTTCATGACCCGATTTGGAGGGGTGGGCATTAAATAGGTAATTTAGAGCTTGTTAAATTTCATTTTAATCAAGAACATCCTCCATTTCAAAATCCAGGACAGAAAGAAGCTTCCAGAGTGCAAGGACTGTCTTTCTCTGCTGCAGTAGTGACTTTGCCATTGACCCAGGGCCAAGCACACTTAGGTACTTGTGGAAAAAAGGACAAGGCAGCAGAGATCAACTGGTGTGTGGCTGGGAGTAAGGCTGAGGGCAGTATCAGGAGGAGGGACATGAAACATTGGCCATCATAGGCAGTGTGGGCACTGAAGGCACCACTTTGCTTAGATTAACCCCCAATGACCCTGCCAACCCAGGGCACCATAGTGAATACAGCTGCGAACTCCATGGAAGATGCTCATCTTAGCTCCTGTTTAATTTTAGTCAGATATTAACATTTATAAATTTTTTATACAACAAAACAAGTACATGCAAAGTTACAAATATAGAAAATATAAAGTACATGCATATTTCAAAGACCACTTTGGATCCTTATACAAAACTATTCAGTGCACGCTATAAGCCTAAGGACCACGCAAAAGGGTTTCCCACATATCAGGTGTTTAGTACCTTACAAAAACAGGTAATGCATTAGATACTTTAGATGTTAACTGCTCTAACGAAAATTTCTAGGTTTGTCATATGCAATATATATATATATTTTTTGATAGAATACCCACACAGTGCAAGCCAATAACATTGCAGAAGAGTAATATATATCTGCTAGGTGACCATATTGAACGATCCAGGGGATAATTTTACCTTATTTAACAGAATTTCTTTTTCTACTCTGAATGGATATTTCCATCATCTCCAATCTAAGATTTTTTTTGGTTTAACTCCCTATTCTTTGATTTAAAAGCCAATTACAGAAATTAAAGACTCAATCTAATTATGATTTTTGACAATTATGACAGCAATGAAGAAATGCAAGCATTTCTTTTCTTTGTCCACTAACCATTTTCCTCATTCCATAATCCTCTATGATAATGGTGTTTGTACAGCTTCAGCTCCATGTTAAAATCTCCTGGGTTCACCCAAACAACGTCAAAATCATTCCCGTTTCCAGGTAAACGAACGAAGATTTGCTCCAGTGTCTAGGAGGTAATTTAATTTTTTACTGCCTTAATTATCTATAGTTGAATTACTAAAGAAAGGAATGCCACATGTAGGTGCTTTAAACATTGAGAACGGGAGCTTGCCTCCAAGGGCACCACTCCCAAATGCTGGAGTTTTTAGTCCCAGAAGCCTTTCACATTGTGATAGTCGTGTTCATTCCCTGTGAAAACGTCCTCTGCCCAGAGGTCTAGTGTTGTACACATCTTTACTCTTGATGCAACAGCTGCTGTGTAGCCCATACTGCAAAATGCAAACCTTGTTACAGTTCTCTGCAGACACAGGGCCCACACTCTCCAGCCGGCTGAGCCTGGGCCCAAGAGCTAAGGATTTCTAGTTTTTTTTTTGAATGGGTATCATGTGGCCTCCTTCCAAATTTGGCAGAAATGCTGTTTGGACAGGAAAATGCAGTCAAGTTTTCTTAAAACGGATGAGAAAATTTCTCCGAATTGCTCGAAATCACTGCTAAGATGAGGCATTAGTGTACTGAACTTTAGCTGAGGAAGGAGCCGGAAGTATTTAGGCAAAGGTATTTGAAGACTGTTTTGAGAACTGTTTTAGCCTCAATCTGTTGCACTAGACAAAAAATAAGCCCAGCTCAACCAACGATTATTTGCTGTTACCCTCTTTCCAGCCTGGCACTGGCACTGGCCCGCGAAGGACTCAGACAGGGCTTGAATAAAGAGCATCCCGGGTCTGCTCTGCATTCCCCAGTGCCCATCAGTGCCAAGGGTATTAGCCTACGGGTGAGAAGAGAGAAGCAAGAATGAGACACCCCCTTCCCCAGCCTGGTAAAGATTAAGAAGATGGTGAAACAGGAAGGCGGTCCTCATCCCACTATCAGGAAAATGAGGAAAGAGATGAGGAGGACCACCGGCGGGGAGGAGAAAAGGACCACGCTCGCCCCTCTTTGTTGAAAAGCCTCGTACTCTCTCTGGTACTGGGTGATGCACATCTGCTCCACCACGCGCTCCATCATCTTGACGTCGGTCTCGGTGAAGTTCTCCCCCTTCGTGGTGGTGGTGACCGTGTGCTGCTTGACCGTGATGTTGACGCAGTCGTGCACAAAGTTGTTCTGGTTGCTGTACTCACTCACTGGCCTGTAGTACACTTGGTTGGGGTAACGGTACATGTTTTCACGATAGTAACGGTCCTCATAGTCATTGCCAAAATGAATGAGGGGCCTGCTCATGGCACTTCCCAGCATGTAGCCGCCAAGGCCCCCCACCACCGCCCCGGCCGCGGCGGCTCCTGCCATGTGCTTCATGTTGGTTTTTGGCTTACTGGGCTTGTTCCACTGACCGTGGGAGCCACCTTGACCCCAGCCTCCGCCACCATGGGGCTGTCCCCAGCCACCACCGTGGGGCTGACCCCAGCCGCCGCCGTGGGGCTGACCCCAGCCACCACCGTGGGGTTGACCCCAGCCGCCACCACCCTGCGGTGGGTAGCGGTTGCCTCCAGGACTGCCCTGCCCTGGGTATCGGCTCCCCCCAGTGTTCCATCCTCCTCCAGGCTTCGGTCGCTTCTTGCAGAGGCCCACGTCACTCCATGTGGCCACAAAGAGAACCAGGATCCAGCCGCCTACGTGGCTTTTCACCATGATGACTTATCTGCAAAATGAAGAGGGTGTCAGTGTCCTACGTTTACGCTGAAACCACTTCACTTTTGCTGCATAATGAATGCATGCACAGCAGTGGCATCAGCTCCTGGTCATAAATGCTTTTCACACTGCACTTCTCCTTTGCAGCACTTACGACGAAAGTAATTGTAAGCAGAAGGTTAACACAACTCTTTCTCCTTCTCTAAGGACAAATTTGATCTTAAAATAATTTCTGGCTCTGTTTTCCCGGAAACTTGATAAAGGTGGAATGCCAGCAAATTGGCTTATGGTAAAAATAACCTCTGACTGATACATTGCACCTGGACTAGCAGGAGCTCTAAACACCTGGTGGGTTTGCCAGGGCTTTCAGCTTCTCTAGAGCCACGATTATTGCAACCAGGCAGGTTCCTGTGGGGACCCCAGGAGCTGTGCCCATCGCGCTGTTATAAAGGATGTTGGTTCCTGGGGGGCCCGGGGCTTCTACGCCAAGGGGAACCCTTTACCCACCAACATGGATTTCACTCCCTTGCACCTGAGCAGTCACTGTGGGGGCTGGGGGTGGACACAAGTCCCTGGCTGCTGCTGGACTGCCCCGAGGACCCTGGTGTGGCCCCTACGGAAGTCTTGTGAGTCTAATGTCTATTTAGGAAGACCCCCAGGTGGGCGCTGCAGTGATGAAATAACTTCCTAACTAGCCAGCTCTGGTCTTCCTTCCTCAGCGGAACGGAAGCAGGGATGAGTCTCTGGCTTGCTGCTGTCTCCTCAGGGGCTAGGGCAGCGCCTGGCACAGAGCAGGCACACAAAAGATATTTGTTAAGTGAAGGAATTAACACCCCCTGCACATATAAATGCCAACAAGAATTTCCTCAAAGGAATACAATTCTTTTTGGAAATAGGAAACATGGAGGATTTTGCAAACCCACTTATAAATTCATCTTTCTCTCTATAGACAGACAAATGGGGCTGCCCAAAGTAGGGTAGGAATAGCTGTGTTCACAAGATTTCAGTCACTCACTCACTGAATGAGTTTTAGTTCAGCATTTAATGGTTTATGAGTGACTTATTCTCTCCTAATTTTTGGTACAAAAGAAACATGCCTTATATAAAAGGGCTAGCATAGTTTAGGAATAAACAAACAAACCAAGTACCCTGGATGATAATTTATGACCCTCTGCAGACTGTACATTCATCAAATTAAAAATCTCCTTTCAGACTGATAATCTCATGTGCCCTGGGTGCTCAGTTCCAAGGGCATAGATCAAAGACACATAGTAGAATGAATATTGAACAGTGTTTACTGTACCCCATGTTGAACTACACACTCCAAAATAGCACGTTTTACGTGCTGTAAAAACGAAAATGGCATATGCTGTAATGCTGATATTAGTCTTATCTTCAGCACTGGAATTATCTTCAAATAAAAGTGGCATCAAGAATTAGAAAATTATTTTTCATAACCTTCAGAGATAAAGACTAAATTGGATAATATTCAGAGGAAGAACAACGATTAAACAAATGAGTTAACATCCTATTTATGTTTCTACTATTATTATTGAAATGTCTTGGTGGTCTTAAGTAAATAGAAATATATTTGAAAGTTACAAGCCCAGTCAAACTGCTCAGATCACACCAGTTAGGATTTTTGGAGGCTCCTTTGGGTAGGGGTCAGAGGGGCAGGGTCCTAGGACATGCTGACTGGCCTCATCCTTGCACCCACATCTCCCGGCACCCCAGTCTTCTGCAAGCCTGCGTCCCTGATCTATGCTCTGTTTGCTCAGCTCTTGGCCTCCATGCAGCTCATACTTCTGCTCACACACCTCCAGGAACTGAACTAGGGGATGATCACCTCAGCCAATAACTCCCAAGCCAAAGGGGTTCTATGTCAACACCCTTTTCATTCACCCCAATGAGCCAAACCCAGCCAACACCCTGGAGTTATTCTTGAATTTTCTCTCATAGCACACAATGAATCTACCAGCAAATCTTATCAGCTCTATCTTGAAAATAAATCCTAAATCCCCAATGGGATGGGGTTTGGTAGGTTGAAGCCTCCATGGTAGTTGAAGCCTCCATCATTTCTCACTTGAACCTTTCAACAGCCTCCAACCAGCCTCCCTGCTTCTCCCCTGGCCTCCACTGTATATGTTCTCCACTCAGTGGCCTGAGGGAGACTTTTAATATGGAGGTCACACTGTGCCACTCCTTGATGCTCAGGATAATACCCAAAGTCCTGACCATGTGGCCTAGGCCCCATGTGACCTGGCCCCGCCAGCCTGCCTCTCCCCGGCCTCCCTCTGCTCCTCAAACCCGAAAAACACTTTCCCATCTCAGGGCCTTTGCACTTGCTGCTTGGGGCCTGGAAGGCTCTTCCTCCAGTTACTCACATGGCTCAAGTCTGCTCTAATATCATCTCAATGGGGCTGTCCACGCCACTCTACCTAAATCAGCACCCCTGTCCTCTGCCCTTACCCTGCTTCATTCTTCTCCAGAGCAGTGATGCCAACTTGACATCTATTCTTTACTGTTTATTGTTCATCTTCTCCAGGGGAGCGTAAGCTCCTCTGGGGAGGGAGTTTTGTTTTGGTCACAGCAGTGTCCCTAGTGCCTAGACATAGTGCCTGACTCACACACATGCAAAACAAATGCTGAATGAATGGATGAGTGTGAAAACATGTGTAATGAAGTCTAAAAAATAACCAAACTAAACATTAAATAATTACAATGGATATCGAAAGTGAACCATATTTATGTATTTTCAAAACATTCTTTTCTGCAATGGCCAACTGTCTAACATCCTCAATTCAGTTAAATAAACATTTATTTCATGTGCCACCCACCATGGTAGACTCTGGCTGGCTGGAGATGTTCCCTGAAATGGTCAAGGCGGGAGGAAGAGGAGGCTGCAGGGGGAGTAACACCGAGTTAGGCTTTGAACATACCTCACTGGAGATTGTAAGAGTTACAGCTCTGTAAGTTATGTAGACGCATGAGCAGCCGATAGTACCACACAGTAAAGGAGACACAGAGACGGACCAGGTCCCTGGGCCAGGCACAGGAGGTGAATGGGGCCACAGAGCATTCAGAGTGGAGACAGGTGGTGAGAGAGAACACTGGCAGATCTGGGGGCCGCAGGGGGTTTCAGGGAAGTGGAGCTTCAATGTGCACTGGAGAGGCAGGTGGGGGTCAGATAACAAAGGGCCTCATAAGCAAGGTGAGCAGACATCCTGACTTGCCCAGGACAGTTTACATCTTTCGTTCCTGTGCTAATATTAATAGTGCCCCTTTCATTCTCAAGAGTGTCCCAGTTTGGATGCTAGGTTATGTGGTCAGCCTAATTATAAGGTATATTAAGTAGTCTGGATCTAAGCCACTAAAGAGTCCTGGGTTCCCTTTTAGAAAGAACATTGTGAAGAATGGATTGGGGACTGTGTGTGTATGTCAGGATGCAGGGAAACTAGTCACAAGGCTACTTCAGTGATCAAAGAAGATGGCAGCCTTGGCCAGGGGTTGGAGAGTAATGGGTGATTTGATTTAGGAGGTAGCTTCTGGAGGGCTTGGTGTTTGATGTGGAAGACGAGAGACTGGAAGAGTCGAGGTGGCACCCAGTTTTCTGGATTGGGCAACTGTGTAGACAGAACACAGAAGGTGGAACAGGTCTACAGGGAAATAAATGAGGGGTTTGGCTTCGGCAACACTGTTACCAACCTACATGTGGGACAAGAGACACCAGTAGGCAGTTAGCTTGGTGAGTCCGGAGTTGAGGAATAACCACGGACTGGAGATACAGCAATACGGCATCAGAGATATGGGCATGTGTCGCTGATCAGTACTTTATTAAAATTGAATTCTGGATAAAGTTGGATAATCATAGAATATATTAAGACAAGATCATTTTAAAATCAGTTGAAAACAACAAAAGCAACATTTAATTATGAGAAGTATTAAAAATAACTACATTTTGAAGTAGAGAATCATTTCTCAAGATAAGAGGGACTTAAAACTTACATGAGACTTTGGAGAATCTCTTTCTGTTTGTGATAAAATTAGGAACATCTTATATTATTTAATCTAAACCTGTCACCCTACAAATTAGGCTACCAAGATTCAGGAAGGTCAAGTGACAAATCCGTGATTACAGTGTTGGTTAGTGAAACTGCTGGGAATGGAGACTGGGTTTCTGAATCCCTGGCTATGCTATGACACTGTTCATATAAGATACTCTCCTGTGAACGGTCAGACCTAATCCTCTGGTACATTTCAAAACATTATGCATTTGACAAAGGTCAGTACCTATTTACCATTAAGAAAAATACTCTTAGCAAATGAGGAATAGGAGGAAACTCTCCTTACTTGATAAAGGTTATACCACAAAAACAGCAAACATACTCAATGGATAACCCATGAATGCATTCTCTGCAAGATCAGAAACAAGACGAAGGTGCCCATCATCACAGGACTGGAGGGGCTGTCCAATGCCATATGAAAGACGAAGAAGAAAGTGGGGAAAGAACTGCAAGGAAGGTGCTCCAGTTGTGATCATATACATAGGAAATCCAACCGACTCGACAGAGGTAACACGAGACCCAGTACTAGAGTTCAGCAAGGTTGTGGGATAACAAGATTGGCCTCCAAAAATCACCAGCATTGCTCTATACCAGCATTAACTGACTAGAAAAAAAATTTTTTTTAAATAAGATACTCAGAATAGCAACTAAAACTGTAAAGTATGTAGGAAATGACTTAAAAAAAAAAAAAAAAGAAAGAAAAAAAGACTGGGAAAAAAATTTTTAACTGTAGAGCTAGCCCTGATGACCTAGCAGTTAAAGTTTGGCACGCTCCGCTTTGGCAGCCCAGGTTTGGTTCCCAGGCGCAGAACCACACCATTCCTCTGTCAGTAGCCATGCTGTGGCGGCAGCTCACACAGAAGAACTAGAAGGCCCTACAACTAAAATATACTACTATGTACTGGGGCTTTGGGGAGAAAAAGAAAAAAAATAAAAAAGAGGAAGATTGGCAGCACATGTTAGCTCAGAGCAAATCTTTCCCAGCAAAAAAAAAAAAAAGAAAAAAGGACATTTATTAAAAAAACATTTTTTTAAACTCTAATAAAGAACGTAGAAGAAGATCTGATAAAATGGAAAAGCATTCCATGGTCTTGATTGAGTCAACTTAGTATTATAAAGACGCCAATTACCCCCAAATGAACATAATTTCAATAAAATGCCAATCAAAATTCCAGCTGGATTTTTTGAGGAGTTCAATAAACTCACAGAAGGAAAGAAATGTCCATGAATAGCAAACTCAACCTTAAAAAGGAAAAGATAAGAGGAGAGAATCTGCTGTATCAGACATTAAATCCTACTACAAAGCACAGTAATAAAGACTGCATGGTAAAAGTCTAGGAACAGACCAATAGACCAAAGAAAACAGAATGGCAAGTTCAGAGATAAACCCTTGTATATCAACTTTAGTAGGGACTTGATATATGATAAAGCAGGCACCACAGACCAATGGAAAAAGGAAGGTTTGTTTAGTAGGCACTTCTGAGAAACTGGAGAAAAATAAAACTGGATCTCTAATATCACATATGAAAGCAGACTCTAGATGTTTTACAGACCTAGCAAAGGTAAAGTACAGCATGAGAAGAGGAAAATACAGGTGAATGTCTTTGTGACCTGCCCGGAGTGGGGGAAGGACTTCCTAAACAGAAGGCACAAACCATGAGGTAAATAATTGAAGAATTTTATTACAGAAAAATTAAGGATTACTGTTAAACAATAAGAAGAATACTATGGACAAAGTTAATAAAAAGAGCACACAATGGTAAAAGATATTTGTAGTATCTAAGACCAACAGAGGATTCATTTCTAGGACCTACTAGGAATTCCTGAAAAGCAGTAAGAGACAATAATTCCAATAGAAAAATGGCCAAAACATACAAACTGATAATTTACAGACGAGCGAAAGCCAAAAGGGCACAAAAAATGTTCAAAATCATTAAGAATCAGATAAAATGAGAAAAAAAATGATATATCACTTACACTTATCAGGCTGGCCAGAAAAAAAAGAATGCTGGATAATGGAGGGCAGGGATGTGGGAAGAAAGGAACCCACGTGACTATCCACGGAGTGTGGGTGATGTAATTGAACAGAAAGAATGACAATAAATTAAATGATTATTCAACTCAAAAAGGAAGAAAATAGAAAATTTCAAAACAAAGCATCATAGTTATAAAGAAAGAAATAATGGAGACGAAAGTAGAATTTAATAAACAAAACCCAGAAAAATGTGGTATTTCTAAATAAAATCAAAAGTTATTGGAAAACATAATATGCACACAAATACACATCACTAGAAAACATGACAGTTCTATATTGGGCATGAGAAAGGGGAAATAACCTTAGAAAAAGTAGGCTTTAAAAGGGTAACAACTTACTATAAACAATTTTGTTTTATGAATTAAAAACCTGTGTGAGATGGATTGCCTTTCTACTATATAAATTACAGAAATCGACTTTAGAATTCATTCAACGAATATTTACAAAATCACTAGTATGTACCAGTTTTTAAAGAAATAGTAAACCTGAATTGACCAATAACCATAGAAGTGGAGGAAACAACTTGTCAAAAATTAAATATTACATATAATGTAAGGTTTACAGTACAATAACTTATTCATTCATTCAACAAATACTTAAGTGTCTTCTAAGGTTCTTGCATTGTGCTAGGGGCTGAGGACTCAATGGTGAGTAAGATCCTTAGCTTCGTGGGTTCAAGGACCAAAAAGGAGGTAAGTGTCTGGAGCCTGATAAGACAGAGGGCAAGCAGCCTGATGAGACCGGAGTGGGTGAGGACCGGATCACGAGGGCTTCATACACCATGGAGAAAGTTTCCCTTTTATTCTGAATGCGGTGGGGGAGCAATTAAAGGGCCTCAGGAGAGTACCACAATAGGACTGTTTTTACAAAGCTCACCCAGACTGTTGTGTAAAGAAAATTTAGGGGGGCAAGAAAGGAAATGGTGAGGCCAGTTGAAACGATTGAAGGAAGATGGTGGTGGGGGCTGGGGTGGTTACGATGCAGCTCAGGAGCTATGAATAAATGAGATGTGTTTTGCAGAAGGAACCAATTAAGACTTGCTGATAGAGTGGATGGAGGAGTGACAACTGACCAGGTCTGTGGCTTTCATAACCAGGCAGATGGTGGCGATCGCATCTACTGAAGTAGGGGAAAGTGGTAGAGGGCCATGCTTGGGAGAAAAAACCAAGAGTTTTAATTTGGACACATTAACCTGGCTACAACTATGAGACATTCAAGGGGGTGTATCAATTTAGGCAATTGTTTTAAGAATATGGAACTCAGCAGAGATAAACATTTGGGCATCTTCATGAGAAGTAGTGCTCACAGCCAAGTGAATAAAGGGTCGAGATTCAAACTCCAGTATTCACCTAGAGCGCAGGCTCTAGTGTTGAGCGCAGGCTCAACACTCTTAGCCACCCAGCTTCCTGCAATACAGGTGCCAAAATCCAAAAGAAAATACTGCCAAACTGACTTTAACAGTTTAGCAAAAGAAATATACTGTGATCAATAAGTATTGTTTTAGGAATACAAGGATGGCTCAAAAATCAGGAATTCTATTAATAGGTTAAGGAGGAAAAAAACCCATAAGATTCTTTACAGATGTTGAAAAGTTTTCAATTAAAATCAACATTCCTGATTTTTTAAGTTTAAGCTGTTAAAAAAAGGTTTCTGTAGAACTAGAAGGATAGTTCCTTTACATCAGTAAGAATCAGTATCACACAGGGCTGGCCCCGTGGCTTAGCGGTTAAGTGCTCGAGCTCCGCTACTGGCGGCCTGGGGTTCGGGCCCAACGCACCGCTTCTCCGGCCATGCTGAGGCCGCATCCCACATACAGCAACTAGAAGGATGTGCAACTATGACATACAACTATCTACTGGGGCTTTGGGGAAGGAAAAAAGGAGGAGGATTGGCAATAGATGTTAGCTCAGAGCCAGTCTTCCTCAGCAAAAAAAAAAGAGGAGGATTAGCATAGATGTTAGCTCAGGGCTGATCTTCCTCACACACACAAAAAACAATCAGTATCACAAACACAGCCCACACCCTACGTTAACTGAAAGAGGAAAGGCATTCCTATTAATGTAGTGAACAAGACAAGAATGTAAGCAATCACTGTTATTTTAGATTGTTCTGGCAGTTCTAGCTAGGAATAATTTTCTTTTTTCTTTTTTTTTTCTGTGAGGAAGATTGGCCCTGTGCTAACATCTGTTGCCAATCTTCCTCTTTTTATTTTGTCACCCCAAAGCCCCAGTACATAGTTGTGTATCACAGTTATAGAGTTGTAGCTCTTCTATGTGGGATGCCACCACAGCATGGCTTGATGAGTGGTGAGCAGGTCCACGCCCAGGATCAAATCCGGGAACTGCCACCTGCCAGGACGGCCCCTAGCTAGGTATAATTTTCTATCTGGAAAATCCAGGAAAGTCATCCAAAAATGTCTTAGAATAAATAAGTGAGCTCATTCGGGTGGCCGTTTTTGAAACGACTATATAAAAAAACCAGTGAGTCCCCAAATCAGTTGTAATTATTTACAAGGTTTAGTGTGGAAAAAACATTCCATTCACAAGGGAAATAAAAAATTCAAAATATCTAGGATTTAACCAAAAAATAAATAGTAGGACTTATATGAGGAAAGCTATAATATTTTACTGAGAAACATAAAGGAAGACTTTTGGAAAAAAGAGAAAGGTGTACAGTTTTGGTTGGGAAAACCAACGTTAAAAGATACCAACTCACCTGCAAATAATCCATAAAGTCAACACAATCTCAGTCACAATTCAAAGGAGATTTTAAAGAACGAGCTACTCAAAATGATACTCAAAATTAAGAATACTGGAGAAATTATTGAACCGGAAGAAAATCTAGGGCATACTTGGCCTGCTAGGTATTAGAATGCAATGTAACACTACAATAAGTTCATGTACACTGGCTCGTGAGCAGAACGGCAGAGCAATGGAACTAGAAAGAAGGTACAAAAAAAGATCCGTAGATTACCCCATTCATCCTATTCCCATTTATACATGGGGACTGAGAGTAGGAATTCTCAGCTCTGGTAGGAACTTGCCCAACGGTTGTGTTCCAGGAGCCAAACTTCGGATACTCAGAACATGTCACCACTTGAAACTTAATTGGTGAAATCCAGAAGTGGCACCAAACAGCCCCCTGCACCCTCCACTGCCCCCCTCTAGGGGAAATTTCCTGTCTTTCCCAAGCTAAATAGAATTCATTTGTCATATTTTAATCTTTTCGAGATCATTGCCCCTTAAAGAATCTGATGCAGGCTATACAAAATTTTGCAAAACATTTTGGGGTGGGGGTTTTCACTGGTACCCTGAGGCCCAGCCCTGGACTGAATAGGGCAAAGGACCCCAACCTGGCCCATCATCAGAATGACCTGATGGTGCTTTTAAAAAACACTGCTGGAGCCTATCCAGGCCAATAGCCTGGAAGTGTCTATCGAGGGCTTTGGGAATCTATAAAAGCTTCCAAGGAAATTGCACTCCTAGCTATGCTTCAGAGCTAAGTCCTCAAAAGTGCAACACTTAACATTTATAATGCTTTTCATAAAAGGGTACACCTCCCTCGGAGTGATCACACAATATTTTGACAGTAATAAGCAGAATAT